>NW_027325355.1:1638650-2172628 GCF_036924035.1 Leuresthes tenuis | reverse complement strand
GTGAAAAGAACACAAGTCTCGTATCTGTGAACAAGCCAGCATATGTTTTTTTCCAAAGACCACGTCCAGCATTTGATTGAAATTGACCTCTCTGCCCCCTGTATTTCCACACTGCTGGTGTATCAGTGAGAACACTGAAACGCAGAATGCGACAGTGGGGCCTCTCAAAAAGGGAAGGCTACAGTAAAATGACAGATGATGAACTTGACAGCTTGGTCTCTGCCATCAAGCAAGACTCCCAGAATTTGGGTTGGTGCTTTTTACAGAAAGTTTTTATTTGAATTATATCATGCACTTGTCCATAGCATTATAAAAAGATTTGTGCCATAAAAGTAACATTTGAAATTGCCGGCCATATAGGCTCCACAACTAAGTCTAGCTGAGGGCCGGCTACTTTAATGACTGCTATTTTTATAGCCTAAAGGCTATCAATATTATTTTTTAAATTTTCTGTGCCTTAGTGGAGAGTCCTGGACATTATCATAGCAACGGTCATCATAGCATGTATACCTGAGAAAAAGTTAAATGCCTAAATTGTTTGTTTACATGATTATCAATCAATATATCTTAAATAAAAGTGGTTTTCACTTCTTTTCCTACAGGTCACAGAATGGTAAAAGGTCGTCTTAGGGCTTTAGGCCACAGAGTTCAGTGGACAGAGTGTGGGATTCGATGCACCGGGTTGATAGGGTAGGAATACTACAGAGAATGACAAGCCTCGGATGTGTTGTGAGAAGGACCTACAATGTCGCAGCTCCTCTGTCACTCGTACATATAGATACCAACCACAAGTTGATCAGGTAAGCTGACAGCAAAGGACATCACATGGACATTATATATTTATATATTGATTTAAAAAATGGTCTATGGCATACATTCTGCAGAGTTCTGGAATCTGGTGTAATGGACCACGATGTAGCTGCGTTAAACAATTGATACATTTTTATTGAACAGATATGGTGTGGTAATGTTTGGAATAGATGTCTCTTCAAGAAAGGTCAGTGTCCCCATGGAGATTATAGTGTGTGATATAATATTCAACTTAATTTATTTAAAGCTATACTTTTCTTTTGTAAGCTTAAAATGCTCCTAATAAGCTTATGGCGCACTAAAATGGAAAAGCAAGCCACCAGGTGTTGAAATTACACGCGAACTACAACGCAGGCCGTTGTAGATCACAAGTTGTTTATATTCGGACACGGCAAGCACAAGAATAGCCTTGATGGACGTGGTAACTGGACCGCTGATAACTTGACAACATTCTCCGCTCCGACATCCGGGGGAGATGGAACGCACCATCACTTTCTCACCTCACACGTCAGGGAGGAAGGGAGCGTCACAGGTCAGGCAGGGGGAAGAGGGTGAGACTTTGGAGGGAGGGGGAGTTTTTCATGTTTAAATTTTTAATAAGTGCCGTGCTACATGCCAGAAAGGTAAGTATAGCTTTAAGTCTAACATTACACATGGAACAATATTTCATTCATTTATTATTCTTATATTATTGTAGTTAATGTTTAATGTGTTTCTGTGGTTTTTATGTTTTCCAAATGCTCACAAAGATCATGTACCGACATGCTACCAATAACAACAAGTCATCAACAGCCCAAGATTTCTTCCTTCAGGCTGTAGAGACGCATGGTTTTCCATCCAGGTAACATGCTATGTTTTGTTTTGAGGTTGCTGTTTTTATGTTTACATTGTTATATTTTTACAAGATTTTAAATTTTTTTATGTAAAGTTGCCTTTACAAAATTGTTGACCCACTGACATAATCACAATATTATATGTATGTCTTTACAGTGATCTGCTGTTCAAGGATGTTTCAGTCTTATAATATAAGCATTTTTATGTATTAATAAATTCCTTTACAACTAGTGTCTCCTTCAGGATTAGCAGATGATGAAACCTGTTGTGGATTTACAACAAAAATATAGAACAAATTTCTACAACACATTCCTGTACAACTTAGACCTGTACATTGGATCTCTTTTTATCATAGTAGTATTGGAGACTAGTATGTACATATATATATGTATATATATATATAACTATTTATCATGTCTATCTATTCTTTGCTGCTCAGGTCCCTGATCGTAGTCAGGCCATCCTCCTATGATTAGATAGAGAGGACAGCTGATTTTCCTTTGCCTGCCTTTTGTGTTGAAGGACTGAGTCACACAGTTTTGTCAACCACATATTTTATTTTTTGGACTTTTTTGAAAGAGTATCCATACCAAGGAGTAAAATTGTACAATCCTCTTTTTCCTAAATCAGTACCAACTTGTGCGCACCGCATGGAGTTGGCGCTCAGATCCCGGCCGGCAGAAATTGCCGCTCCTTGATTGGATGATTGGTTGGCCCATGGTTGGGCACCGGGTTAATTATGTAGGCTTTTGAGTAGTTCTCCTTGTCGCTGATTGTTACCATGGGATTGTTTTTCCTGTTTCCTTCTCCTTTGGCTTCTGTGTCCAAATTCCAAACGGAGAGCATGGAAAAATATATGCATTGCAAATTAATATGGAAGAAGAAATCAAATAGATTCAATTAGTGACACCCGGAGGTGAGAAGGCAAATAGCACAGACCCTCTCAGCTGAATGTTTCACTTTTTCAACATTAAACAATTTAAGCCCTCTCTTTGGAATTGGTCAATCACACACTCTGGTGTGACTTGACAACTGACTAACCTCATCCACTCATTTTCTTTCCAGAACACAAACATGACAGCACACCTGTAGGTTCCACCGAGATTTGAACTCGGATCACTGGATTCAAAGTCCAGAGTGCTAACCTTTCGGCCAAAAAAGGGGCAAAAGGGACTGCCCGAAAGGGGGGAAAAGGAAAAAAAGAGGAAGGAGGGGGGGGGAGAGAGAAAAAGAAAAGGAGAAAAAACGTACACTTTATCCACTTTTCTCTATTCTCTTATCTTCTCAACATTGTTTACACACACCTCTGCACTTATTGCAAGGTTTATCATCTGTTTAATTTTCATGTTTCTTGTGGGATTCGAACCTGTATTGTGGCAACACCCCAACATACCACAGTGCTTTGGACTTTACTAAAGCCTACTGTAGGGGGGAGCACACAACATGTGTATAACTGTAAATGTAAATAAGCCTCCCATCATTTTTCCCCTCTTTTTTTGGTACACTCAATTATTTGAGAGACTAGCTATCTATCTGTATCACTATTTGTGCAACACAAGTGAATGAAACAAATTCCAAATTGAGCAAAGAAAGTATTTTTAAAAAATCTTTGGTTGAGACAAAGAGTGTTGGGTTTTGTTGATAAATGTAAAATAATTCTCCAAGTAATTCTGGCTTCACTTTTGACAATTGCATTAAATGGATGTCACTCACACTCACTGTCGTCCTGTTTTGCAAAGGGAAATTAAATAAAAATGTGAAGGCTGTTCTTGGTTCAAGTAAAATTATCAAACTTTATTAACATTGTAACAATAATCACACAGTAACAGACGAGCAATCATCTGCGAACAGACAGACAGACAGACAGACACTTAACGTAAACTTAACGCCGCAGTTAAAACGTCGCATGAAATGGAAGCTGTCCAAGCGCACTGCAGACCTCCATGGGTGGAAGAGTTTGACCACTGAAGACACACCTGTGAAAAACAAAGTCAGCCGCTGCCCAATTGCCAGTACCACTCCTCCCACAAGTGGAGTGGTAACAGTGTGTGTGTGTGTGGCACACAGTTTTTCAAACGTATATTTGATAAAGAATTTTATCATTTTTACCCACCTGACTGGCTGCAGCAGTCCCGGTCAACATAGATGACCTCAGGTTCAGCTTGGCCCGCATTCTTGTATCGAGTGACGATGCCATGGCACAACTCTTCCAACCCTGCACCTTCACCCGTTGTCAGAACAGAGTTCAGAACCTGGCCAAACTCGTTGCCGATGTTTATCATCCATGCAGCACTGTCCCCAATAGCGCCAGCCAGCTTCTTGGTGATCTGTAAAAGAAACACTACTTTCAAACTGTTTGTTGTAATTATACACGTGTGCATGTGTCAAACCGACATTCAAGCACTTGCACCTGTAATCATATTCCTGCACATTTTTCATTTTCCCTCTTTTTTCCCCTCCTCTTTTTTTTTTGGGGGGGGGGGGCAATAAATATAGCTTTCCCAGTGATAACTACTAATACAACCGATTCTCCGCAACAACCAAAAGATTCATCGCACACAAGGCCTTGAAATTGATTTTGGTCAAGAAAGAGGTTTCAGAATATGAAGATCAAATTCAGAGTCTGACAGTGACTTTTAGAAGAGGATGACATTAATCATCAGCTATCTCCTAAACGGGAATGAACCAGAGCTAGACAGCAGCAGGCCCCAGGACCAAGTAGTCAGCAGCCGAGCTGAGATTGAGATCTTACTTATGTTTTGTAAATGTTCAAAGTTCTAAAAAAGTTCAAATGAATAATACATGATAGTTATACCAAAAAACCTTGCTTCATTTGCACTTTTCTTGAATGTTTTCCATCCTTTTTATTTTTACTACTACTAGTACTTGGATGGTAGACTGCCTGGGAATACCAGGTGCTTTAAGCTTTTTCTCTTCTCTCTACCACCTTTTGTTGCAACGTCTGATCACCCTGTGACACATGAGGAAGGTGGTCATCTTCAGCTGCTGCTTTGTTGGCAGACACGAAGTGATCTGAGAGTCTCAGTTTCAGCTGCAGAGAATGATCACATCAGAGAAGATGATATGCCCGTTACACATCAGCCTTTCTCTGCAATTATCTAGTTGCATAGAGGAACCGTATGATTCCAGTACCTATATGATGCACATTTGTCAGTGACATTGTTGCTTACGGCCACACCACGTTGAACATGCCCGACCTCGTCTGATCTCGGAAGCCAAGCACGGTTGGGCCTGGTTAGTACTTGGATGGAAGACCTCTTGGGAATACCAGGTGCTGTAAGCTTTTTCTCTTCTTTCGACCACCTGCATGTCTTTTGTTGCAACGTCTGATCACCCTGTGACACATGAGGAAGTTGGTCATCTTCAGCAGCTGCTGCTGCTTTGTTGGCAGACACGAAGTGATCTGAGAGTCTCAGTTTCAGCTGCAGAGAATGATCACATGAGGGAAGAAGATTTGCCCACTACAAGTCAGCCTTTCTCGGCAATTATCTGGTTACATAGAGGAACCGTATGATTCCATTACCTATATAATGCACATTTGTCAAAGACATTGTCGCTTACGGCCACACCACCCTGAATATGCCCGACCTCGTCTGATCTCGGAAGCCAAGCAGTGTTGGGCCTGGTTAGTACTTTGTTGGTATACAGCTTGGGAATACCAGGTGCTGTAAGCTTTTTCTCTCCTCTCAACCACCTGCATGTCTTTTGTTGCAACGTCTGATCACCCTGTGACACATGAGGAAGTTGGTCATCTTCAGCTGCTGCTGCTTTGTTGGCAGACACGAAGTGATCTGAGAGTCTCATTTTCAGCTAGAGAGAATTATCACGTCAGGGAACAAGATGTGCCCACTACATATCAGCCTTTCTCGGCAATTATCTGGTTACATAGAGGAACCATATGATTCCATTGCCTATATAATGCACATTTGTCACAGACATTGTTGCTTACGGCCACACCACCCTGAACATGCCCGACCTCGTCTGATCTCGGTAGCCAAGGAGGGTTGGGCCTGGTTAGTACTTGGATGGGAGACTGCTTGGGAATACCAGGTGCTGTAAGCTTCTTCTCTTCTCTCTACCACCTCCATGTCTTTTGTTGCAACGTCTGATCATCCTGTGACACATGAGGAAGTTGGTCATCTTCAGCTGCTGCTGCTTTGTTGGCAGACATGAAGTGATCTGAGAGTCTCAGTTTCAGTTGCAGAGAATGATCACATCAGAGAAGATGATTTACCCGCTACACATCAGCCTTTCTCGGCAATTATCTGGTTGCATAGAGGAACCGTATGATTCCAGGACCTATATAATGCACATTTGTCAGAGACATTGCTGCTTACGGCCACACCACCCGGAACATGCCCGACCTCGTCTGATCTCGGAAGCCAAGCAGGGTTGGGCCTGGTTAGTACTTGGATGGGAGACCACTTGGTAATACCAGGTGCTGTAAGCTTCTTCTCTACTCTCTACCACCTTCATGTCTTTTGTGGCAACGTCTGATCCTCCTGTGACACATGAGGAAGTTGGTCATCTTCAGCTGCTGCTGCTTCTTTGTTGGCAGACACGAAGTGATCTGAGAGTCTCAATTTCAGCTGCAGAGAATAATCACATCAGGGAAGAACATGTGCCCACTACAAGTCAGCCTTTCTAGGCAATTATCTGGTTACATAGAGGAAGTGTATGATTCCATTGCCTATATAATGCACATTTGTCACGGAGATTGTTACTTACGGCCAAACCACCCTGAATATGTCTGACCTTGTCTGATCTCGGAAGCCAAGGAGGGCTGGGCCTGGTTAGTACTTTGATGGGACACCGCTTGGGAATACCAGGTGCTGTAAGCTTTTTCTCTTCTCTCTACCACCTGCATGTCTTTGGTTGCAATGTCTGATCGCCCTGTGACACATGAGGAAGTTGGTCATCTTCAGCTGCTGCTGCTTTGTTAGCAGACACGAAGTGATCTGAGAGTCTCAGTTTCAGCTGCAGAGAATAATCACATCAAGGAAGAAGATGTGCCCACAACAAGTTAGCCTTTCCCTGCAATTATCTGGTTACATAGAGGAACTGTATTATTCCAGTACCTATATAATGCACATTTTTCACAGACATTGTTACTTACGGCCACACCACCGTAAATATGCCCGACCTCGACTAATCTCGGAACCCAAGCAGGGTTGGGCCTGGTTAGTACTTGAATGGGAGACCCCTTGGGAATGCCAGGTGCTGTAAGCTTTTTCTCTTCTCTCTACCACCTGCATGTATTTTGTTGCAAGGTCTGATCGCCCTGTGACACATGAGGAAGTTGGTCATCTTCAGCTGCTGCTGCTTTGTTGGCAGACACGAAGTGATCTGAGAGTCTCATTTTCAGCTGGAGAGAATAATCACGTCAGGGAAGAAGATGTGCCCACTATTTATCAGCCTTTCTCTGCAATTATCTGGTTATATAGAGGAACCGTATGATTCCAGTGCCTATACAATTTACATTTGTCACAGACATTGTTGCTTACGGCCACACCACCCTGAATATGCCTAACCTCGTCTGATCTCGGAAGCCAAGCAGGGTTGTGCCTGGTTAGTACTTGGATGGGAGACCGCTTGGGAATACCAGGTGCTGTAAGCTTTTTCTCTTCTCTCTACCACCTCCATGTCTTTTGTTGCAACGTCTGATCACCCTGTGACACGCGAAGAAGTTGGTCATCTTCAGCTGCTGCTGCTTTGTTGGCAGACACAAAGTGATCTCAGAGTTTCAGTTTCAGCTGCAGAGAATAATCACATCAGGGAAGAAGATGTGCCCACTACAAGTCAGCCTTTCTCGGCAATTATCTGGTTACATAGAGGAAGTGTATGATTCCAGTACCTATATAATACACATTTGTAACAGATATCGTTGCTTACCGCCACACCACCCTGAATAAGCTCAACCTCGTCTGATCTCGGAAGCCAAGCAGGGTTGGGCCTGGTTAGTTCTTGAATGGGAGACCGCTTGCGAATACCAGGTGCTGTAAGCTTTTTCTCTTCTCTCTACCACCTGCATGTCTTTTGTTGCAACGTCTGATCACCCTGTGACACATGAGGAAGGTGGTCATCTTCAGCTGCTGCTGCTTTGTTGGCTGACACGAAGTGATCTGAGAGTCTCAGTTTCAGCTCGAGAGAATAATCACGTCAGGGAAGAAGATGTGCCCACTACTTATCAGCTTTTCTCGGCAATAATCTGGTTACATAGAGGAACTGTATGATTCCAGTACCTATATAATGCACATTTGTCACAGACATTGTTGCTTACGGCCACACCACCCTGAATATGCCCGACCTCGTCTGATCTCGGAAGCCAAGCAGGGTTGTGCCTGGTTAGTACTTGGATGAGAGACCGCTTGGGAATACCAGGTGCTGTAAGCTTTTTCTCTTCTCTCAACCACCTGCATGTCTTTTGTTGCAACGTCTGACCACCCTGTGACACATGAGGAAGTTGGTCATCTTCAGCTGCTGCTGCTTTGTTGGCAGACATGAAGTGATCTGAGAGTCTCAGTTTCAGTTGCAGAGAATGATCACATCAGAGAAGATGATTTACCCGCTACACATCAAACTTTCTCGGCAATTATCTGGTTGCATAGAGGAACCGTATGATTCCAGTACCTATATAATGCACATTTGTCAGAGACATTGCTGCTTACGGCCACACCACCCGGAAAATGCCCCACCTCATCTGATCTCGGAAGCCAAGCAGGGTTGGGCCTGGTTAGTACTTGGATGGGAGACCACTTGGGAATACCAGGTGCTGTAAGCTTCTTCTCTACTCTCTACCACCTTCATGTCTTTTGTGGATACGTCTGATCCTCCTGTGACACATGAGGAAGTTGGTCATCTTCAGCTGCTGCTGCTTCTTTGTTGGCAGACACGAAGTGATCTGAGAGTCTCAGTTTCAGCTGCAGAGAATAATCACATCAGGGAAGAAGATGTGCCCACTACAAGTCAGCCTTTCTCGGCAATTATCTGGTTACATAGAGGAAGTGTATGATTCCATTGCCTATATAATGCACATTTGTCACGGAGATTGTTACTTACGGCCAAACCACCCTGAATATGTCTGACCTTGTCTGATCTCGGAAGCCAAGGAGGGCTGGGCCTGGTTAGTACTTTGATGGGACACCGCTTGGGAATACCAGGTGCTGTAAGCTTTTTCTCTTCTCTCTACCACCTCCATGTCTTTTGTTGCAACGTCTGATCACCCTGTGACACGTGAAGAAGTTGGTCATCTTCAGCTGCTGCTGCTTTGTTGGCAGATACAAAGTGATCTCAGAGTTTCAGCTGCAGAGAATAATCACATCAGGGAAGAAGATGTGCCCACTACAAGTCAGCCTTTCTTGGCAATTATCTGGTTACATAGAGGAAGTGTATGATTCCATTGCCTATATAATGCACATTTGTCACGGAGATTGTTACTTACGGCCAAACCACCCTGAATATGTCTGACCTTGTCTGATCTCGGAAGCCAAGGAGGGCTGGGCCTGGTTAGTACTTTAATGGGACACCACTTGGGAATACCAGGTGCTGTAAGCTTTTTCTCTTCTCTCTACCACCTACATGTCTTTTGTTGCAATGTCTGATCGCCCTGTGACACGTGAGGAAGTTGGTCATCTTCAGCTGCTGCTGCTTTGTTGGCAGACACAAAGTGATCTCAGAGTTTCAGCTGCAGAGAATAATCACATCAGGGAAGAAGATGTGCCCACTACAAGTCAGCCTTTCTCGGCAATTATCTGGTTACATAGAGGAAGTGTATGATTCCAGTACCTATATAATACACATTTGTAACAGATAGCGTTGCTTACAGCCACACCACCCTGAATAAGCTCAACCTCGTCTGATCTCGGAAGCCAAGCAGGGTTGGGCCTGGTTAGTTCTTGAATGGGAGACCGCTTGCGAATACCAGGTGCTGTAAGCTTTTTCTCTTCTCTCTACCACCTACATGTCTTTTGTTGCAACGTCTGACCACCCTGTGACACATGAGGAAGTTGGTCATCTTCAGCTGCTGCTGCTTTGTTGGCAGACACGAAGTGATCTGAGAGTCTCAGTTTCAGCTGGAGAGAATAATCACATCAGGGAAGAAGATGTGCCCACTACAAGTTAGCCTTTCTCGACAATTATCTGGTTACATAGAGGAACTGTATTATTCCAGTACCTATATAATGCACATTTGTCACAGACATTGTTGCTTACGGCCACACCACCCTGAACATGCCCGACCTCGTCTCATCTTGGAAGCCAAGCAGGGTTGGGCCTTGTTAGTACTTGAATGGGAGACTGCTTGGGAATACCAGGTGCTGTAAGCTTTTTCTCTTCTCTCTACCACCTGCATGTCTTTTGTTGCAACGTCTGACCACCCTGTGACACATGAGGAAGTTGGTCATCTTCAGCTGCTGCTGCTTTGTTGGCAGACACGAAGTGATCTGAGAGTCTCAGTTTCAGCTGAAGAGAATGATCACATCAGAGAAGATGATATGCCCGCTACACATCAGCCTTTCTCTGCAATTATCTGGTTATATAGAGGAACCGTATGATTCCAGTACCTATATTATAAACATTTTTCAGAGAGATTGTTACTTACGGCCATACCACCCTGAATAAGCCCGACCTCATCTGATCTCGGAAGCCAAGCAGGGTTTGGCCTGGTTAGTACTTGAATGGGAGACCGCTTGGGAATACCAGGTGCTGTAGGCTTTTTCTCTTCTCTTTACCACCTGCATGTCTTTTGTTGCAATGTCTGATCGCCCTGTGACACATGAGGAAGTTGGTCATCTTCAGCTGCTGCTGCTTTGTTGGCAGACACAAAGTGATCTGAGAGTCTCAGTTTCAGTACCAGAGAATAATCACATCAGGGAAGAAGATGAACCCACTACAAGTCAGCCTTTTTCGGCAATTATCTGGTTGCATAGAGGAACCGTATGATTCCAGTACCTATATAATGCACATTTGTCACAGACATTGTTACTTACGGCCACACCACCCTGAATATGCCCGACCTCGTCTAATCTCGGAACCCAAGCAGGGTTGGGCCTTGTTAGTACTTGAATGTTAGACCGCTTGGGAATACCAGGTGCTGTAAGCTTTTTCTCTTCTCTCTACCACCTGCATGTCTTTTTCTGCAATGTCTGATCGCCCTGTGACACATGAGGAAGTTGGTCATCTTCAGCTGCTGCTGCTTTGTTGGCAGACATGAAGTGATCTGAGAGTCTCAGTTTCAGCTGAAGAGAATGATCACGTCAGGGAAGAAGATGTGCTCACTACAAGTCAGCCTTTCTTGGCAATTATCTGGTTATATAGAGGAACCGTATGATTCCTGTACCTATACAATTTATATTTGTCACAGACATGGTTGTTTACGGCCACACCACCCTGAATATGCCCGACCTCGTCTGATCTTGGAAGCCAATTAGGGTTGGGCCTGTTTAGTACTTGGATGGGAGACCCCTTGGGATTATCAGGTGCTGTAAGCTTTTTCTCTTCTCTCAACCACCTGCATGTCTTTTGTTGCAACGTATGATCACCCTGTGACACATGAGGAAGTTGGTCATCTTCATTTTCTGCTGCTTTGTTGGCAGACACGAAGTGATCTGAGAGTCTCATTTTCAGCTGGAGAAAATTATCACGTCAGGGAACAAGATGTGCCCACTACATATCAGCCTTTCTTGGCAATTATCTGGTTGCATAGAGGAACCGTATGATTCCAGTACCTATATAATGCACATTTGTCAGACACATTGTTTCTTACGGCCACACTACCCTGAACATGCCCGACCTTGTCTGATCTCGGAAGCCAAGCAGGGTTGAGCCTGCTTAGTACTTGGATGGGAGACAGCTTGGGAATACCAGGTGCTGTAAGCTTTTTCTCTTCTCTCTACCACCTGCATGTCTTTTGTTGCAACGTCTGATCACCCTGTGACACGTGAAGAAGTTGGTCATCTTCAGCTGCTGCTGCTTTGTTGGCAGACACGAAGTGATCTGAGAGTCTCAGTTTCAGCTGGAGAGAATAATCACATCAGGGAAGAAGATATGCCCACTACACATCAGCCTTTCTCGGCAATTATCTGGTTACATAGAGGAACTGTATGATTCCAGTACCAATATAATGCACATTTGTCACAGACTTTGTTGCTTACGGCCACACCACCCTCAACATATCCGACCTTGTCCGATCACGGAAGCCAAGCACGGTTGGGCCTGGTTAGTACTTAGATGGGAGACTGCTTTGGAATACCAGGTGCTGTAAGCTTTTTCTCTTCTCTCTACCACCTGCATGTCTTTTGTTGCAACGTCTGATCACCCTGTGACACATGAGGAAGTTGGTCATCTTCAGCTTCTGCTGCTTTGTTGGCAGACACAAAGTGATCTGAGAGTCTCATTTTCAGCTGGAGAGAATTATCACGTCAGGGAACAAGATGTGCCCACTACACATCAGCCTTTTTCGGCAATTATCTGGTTACATAGAGGAACCGTATGACTCCATTACCTATATAATGCACATTTGTCACAGAAATTGTCGCTTACGGCCACACCACCCTGAATATGCCCGACCTCGTCTGATCTCGGAAGCCAAGCAGGGTTGGGGCTGGTTAGTACTTGGATGGGAGACCGCTTGGGAATACAAGGTGCTGTAAGCTTCTTCTCTTCTCTCTACCACCTGCATGTCTTTTGTTGCAACGTCTGATCACCCTGTGACACATGAGGAAGTTGGTCATCTTCAGTTACTGCTGCTGCTTTGTTGGCAGACACAAAGTGATCTGAGAGTCTCAGTTTCAGTTGCAGAGAATGATCACATCAGAGAAGATGATTTGCGCGCTACACATCAGCCTTTCTCAGCAATTATCTGGTTGCATAGAGGAACCGTATGATTCCAGTACCTATATAATGCACATTTGTCAGAGACATTGTTGCTTACGGCCACACCACCCTGAATAAGCCCGACCTCGTCTGATCTCGGACGCCAAACAGGGTTGTACCTGGTTAGTACTTGGATGGGAGACAGCTTGGGAACACCAGGTGCTGTAAGCTTTTTCTCTTCTCTCTACCACCTGCATGTCTTTTGTTGCAACGTCTGATCACCCTGTGACACATGAGGAAGTTGGTCATCTTCAGCTGCCGCTGCTTTGTTGGCAGACACAAAGTGATCTGAGAGTCTCAGTTTCAGCTCGAGAGAATAATCACGTCAGGGAAGAAGATGTGCCCACTACTTATCAGCTTTTCTCGGCAATTATCTGGTTACATAGAGGAACCGTATGATTCCAGTACCTATATAATGCACATTTGTCAGAGACATTGTTGCTTACGGCCACACCACCCTGAACATGCCCGACCTCGTCTGATCTCGGACGCCAAACAGGGTTGTACCTGGTTAGTACTTGGATGGGAGACCTCTTGGGAACACCAGGTGCTGTAAGCTTTTTCTCTTCTCTCTACCACCTGCATGTCTTTTGTTGCAACGTCTGATCACCCTGTGACACATGAGGAAGTTGGTCATCTTCAGCTGCTGCTGCTTTGTTGGTAGACACGAAGTGATCTGAGAGTCTCAGTTTCAGCTGCAGAGAATAATCACATGAGGGAAGAAGATTTGCCCACTACAAGTCAGCCTTTCTCGGCAATTATCTGGTTACATAGAGGAACCGTATGATTCCAGTACCTATATAATGCACATTTGTCACAGACATTGTTGCTTACGGCCACACCACCCTGAACATGCCCGACCTCGTCTGATCTCGGTAGCCAAGGAGGGTTGGGCCTGGTTAGTACTTTAATGGGAGACTGCTTGGGAATACCAGGTGCTGTAAGCTTTTTCTCTTCTCTCTACCACCTGCATGTCTTTTGTTGCAACGTCTGATCACCCTGTGACACATGAGGAAGTTGGTCATCTTCAGCTGCTGCTGCTTTGTTGGCAGACACAAAGTGATCTGAGAGTCTCAGTTTCAGCTGGAGAGAATAATCACATCAGGGAAGAAGATATGCCCACTACACATCAGCCTTTCTCTGCAATTATCTGGTTACATAGAGGAACTGTATGATTCCAGTACCAATATAATGCACATTTGTCACAGACTTTGTTGCTTACGGCCACACCACCCTCAACATATCCGACCTTGTCCGATCTCGGAAGCCAAGCACGGTTGGGCCTGGTTAGTACTTACATGGGAGACTGCTTTGGAATACCAGGTGCTGTAAGCTTTTTCTCTTCTCTCTACCACCTGCATGTCTTTTGTTGCAACGTCTGATCACCCTGTGACACATGAGGAAGTTGGTCATCTTCAGCTGCTGCTGCTTTGTTGGCAGACACAAAGTGATCTGAGAGTCTCAGTTTCAGCTGCAGAGAATAATCACATCAGGGAAGAAGATGTGCCCACTACAAGTCAGCCTTTCTCGGCAATTATCTGGTTACATAGAGGAAGTGTATGATTCCAGTACTTATATAAGGCACATTTGTCACATATATTGTTGCTTACAGCCACACCACCCTGAATAAGCACGATCTCGGAAGCCAAGCAGGTTTGGGCCTGGTTAGTACTTGGAAGGTAGACTGCCTGGGAATACCAGGTGCTTTAAGCTTTTTCTCTTCTCTCTACCACCTGCATGTCTTTTGTTGCAACGTCTGATCACCCTGTGACACATGAGGAAGTTGGTCATCTTCAGCTGCTGCTGCTTTGTTGGCAGACACGAAGTGATCTGAGAGTCTCAGTTTCAGCTGCAGAGAATAATCACGTCAGGGAAGAAGATGTGCCCACTACAAGTCAGCTTTTCTCTGCAATTATCTGGTTACATAGAGGAACCGTATGATTCCAGTACCTATATAATGCACATTTGTCACAGACATTGTTGCTTACGGCCACACCACCCTGAACATGCCCGACCTCGTCTTATCTCGGAAGCCAAGGAGGGTTGGGCCTGGTTAGTACTTAAATGGGAGACCGCTTGGGAATACCAGGAGCTGTAAGCTTTTTGTCTTCTCTCGACCACCTGCATGTCTTTTGTTGCAACGTCTGATCCCCCTGTGACACATGAGGAAGTTGGTCATCTTCAGCTGCTGCTGCTTTGTTGGCAGACACGAAGTGATCTGAGAGTCTCAGTTTCAGCTGCAGAGAATAATCACATCAGGGAAGAAGATGTGCCCATAACAAGTCAGCCTTTCTCTGCAATTATCTGGTTACATAGAGGAATTGTATGATTCCAGTACCTATATAATGCACATTTGTCACAGAAATTGTTCCTTACGGCCATACCACCCTGAATAAGCCCGACCTCGTCTGATCTCGGAAGCCAAGGAGGGTTGGGCCTGGTTAGTACTTTAATGGGAGACTGCTTGGGAATACCAGGTGCTGTAAGCATTTTCTCTTCTCTCTACAACCTGCATGTCTTTTGTTGCAACGTCTGATCACCCTGTGACACATGAGAAAGTTGGCCATCTTCAGCTGCTGCTGCTTTGTTGGAAGACACGAAGTGATCTGAGAGTCTCAGTTTCAGCTGAAGAGAATAATCACGTCAGGGAAGAAGATGTGCCCACTACACATCAGCCTTTCTCAGCAATTATCTGGTTACATAGAGGAACCGTATGATTCCTGTACTTATATAATGCACATTTGTCAGACACATTGTTTCTTACGGCCACACTACCCTGAACATGCCCGACCTTGTCTGATCTCGGAAGCCAAGCAGGGTTGAGCCTGCTTAGTACTTGGATGGGAGACAGCTTGGGAATACCAGGTGCTGTAAGCTTTTTCTCTTCTCTCTACCACCTGCATGTCTTTTGTTGCAACGTCTGATCACCCTGTGACACGTGAAGAAGTTGGTCATCTTCAGCTGCTGCTGCTTTGTTGGCAGACACGAAGTGATCTGAGAGTCTCAGTTTCAGCTGGAGAGAATAATCACATCAGGGAAGAAGATATGCCCACTACACATCAGCCTTTCTCGGCAATTATCTGGTTACATAGAGGAACTGTATGATTCCAGTACCAATATAATGCACATTTGTCACAGACTTTGTTGCTTACGGCCACACCACCCTCAACATATCCGACCTTGTCCGATCACGGAAGCCAAGCACGGTTGGGCCTGGTTAGTACTTAGATGGGAGACTGCTTTGGAATACCAGGTGCTGTAAGCTTTTTCTCTTCTCTCTACCACCTGCATGTCTTTTGTTGCAACGTCTGATCACCCTGTGACACATGAGGAAGTTGGTCATCTTCAGCTTCTGCTGCTTTGTTGGCAGACACAAAGTGATCTGAGAGTCTCATTTTCAGCTGGAGAGAATTATCACGTCAGGGAACAAGATGTGCCCACTACACATCAGCCTTTCTCGGCAATTATCTGGTTACATAGAGGAACCGTATGACTCCATTACCTATATAATGCACATTTGTCACAGAAATTGTCGCTTACGGCCACACCACCCTGAATATGCCCGACCTCGTCTGATCTCGGAAGCCAAGCAGGGTTGGGGCTGGTTAGTACTTGGATGGGAGACCGCTTGGGAATACAAGGTGCTGTAAGCTTCTTCTCTTCTCTCTACCACCTGCATGTCTTTTGTTGCAACGTCTGATCACCCTGTGACACATGAGGAAGTTGGTCATCTTCAGTTACTGCTGCTGCTTTGTTGGCAGACACAAAGTGATCTGAGAGTCTCAGTTTCAGTTGCAGAGAATGATCACATCAGAGAAGATGATTTGCGCGCTACACATCAGCCTTTCTCAGCAATTATCTGGTTGCATAGAGGAACCGTATGATTCCAGTACCTATATAATGCACATTTGTCAGAGACATTGTTGCTTACGGCCACACCACCCTGAATAAGCCCGACCTCGTCTGATCTCGGACGCCAAACAGGGTTGTACCTGGTTAGTACTTGGATGGGAGACAGCTTGGGAACACCAGGTGCTGTAAGCTTTTTCTCTTCTCTCTACCACCTGCATGTCTTTTGTTGCAACGTCTGATCACCCTGTGACACATGAGGAAGTTGGTCATCTTCAGCTGCTGCTGCTTTGTTGGCAGACACAAAGTGATCTGAGAGTCTCAGTTTCAGCTCGAGAGAATAATCACGTCAGGGAAGAAGATGTGCCCACTACTTATCAGCTTTTCTCGGCAATTATCTGGTTACATAGAGGAACCGTATGATTCCAGTACCTATATAATGCACATTTGTCAGAGACATTGTTGCTTACGGCCACACCACCCTGAACATGCCCGACCTCGTCTGATCTCGGACGCCAAACAGGGTTGTACCTGGTTAGTACTTGGATGGGAGACCTCTTGGGAACACCAGGTGCTGTAAGCTTTTTCTCTTCTCTCTACCACCTGCATGTCTTTTGTTGCAACGTCTGATCACCCTGTGACACATGAGGAAGTTGGTCATCTTCAGCTGCTGCTGCTTTGTTGGTAGACACGAAGTGATCTGAGAGTCTCAGTTTCAGCTGCAGAGAATAATCACATGAGGGAAGAAGATTTGCCCACTACAAGTCAGCCTTTCTCGGCAATTATCTGGTTACATAGAGGAACCGTATGATTCCAGTACCTATATAATGCACATTTGTCACAGACATTGTTGCTTACGGCCACACCACCCTGAACATGCCCGACCTCGTCTGATCTCGGTAGCCAAGGAGGGTTGGGCCTGGTTAGTACTTTAATGGGAGACTGCTTGGGAATACCAGGTGCTGTAAGCGTTTTCTCTTCTCTCTACAACCTGCATGTCTTTTGTTGCAACGTCTGATCACCCTGTGACACACGAGGAAGTTGGCCATCTTCAGCTGCTGCTGCTTTGTTGGAAGACACGAAGTGATCTGAGAGTCTCAGTTTCAACTGAAGAGAATAATGACGTCAGGGAAGAAGATGTGCCGACTACACATCAGCCTTTCTCAGCAATTATCTGGTTACATAGAGGAACCGTATGATTCCTGTAGTTATATAATGCACATTTGTCAGACACATTGTTGCTTACGGCCACACCACCCTGAACATGCCCAACCTCATCTGATCTCAGAAGCCAAGGAGGTTTGGGCCTGGTTAGTACTTGGATGGTAGACATTCTGGGAATACCAGGTGCTGTAAGCTTTTTCTCTTCTCTCTACCACCTGCATGTCTTTTGTTGCAACGTCTGATCACCCTGTGACACATGAGGAAGTTGGTCATCTTCAGCTGCTGCTGCTTTGTTGGCTGACACAAAGTGATCTGAGAGTCTCAGTTTCAGTTGCAGAGAATGATCACATCAGAGAAGATGATTTGCCCGCTACACATCAGCCTTTCTCGGCAATTATCTGGTTGCATAGAGGAACCGTATGATTCCAGTACCTATATAATGCACATTTGTCAGAGACATTGTTGCTTACGGCCACACCACCCTGAATAAGCCCGACCTCGTCTGATCTCGGACGCCAAACAGGGTTGTACCTGGTTAGTACTTGGATGGGAGACAGCTTGGGAACACCAGGTGCTGTAAGCTTTTTCTCTTCTCTCAACCACCTGCATGTCTTTTGTTGCAACGTCTGATCACCCTGTGACACATGAGGAAGTTGGTCATCTTCAGCTTCTGCTGCTTTGTTGGCAGACACGAAGTGATCTGAGAGTCTCAGTTTCAGCTGCAGAGAATGATCACATGAGGGAAGAAGATGTGCCCACTACAAGTCAGCCTTTCTCGGCAATTATCTGGTTACATAGAGGAACCGTATGATTCCAGTACCTATATAATGCACATTTGTCACAGACATTGTTGCTTACGGCCACACCACCCTGAACATGCCCGACCTCGTCTGATCTCGGTAGCCAAGGAGGGTTGGGCCTGGTTAGTACTTTAATGGGAGACTGCTTGGGAATACCAGGTGCTGTAAGCGTTTTCTCTTCTCTCTACAACCTGCATGTCTTTTGTTGCAACGTCTGATCACCCTGTGACACACGAGGAAGTTGGCCATCTTCAGCTGCTGCTGCTTTGTTGGAAGACACGAAGTGATCTGAGAGTCTCAGTTTCAACTGAAGAGAATAATCACGTCAGGGAAGAAGATGTGCCGACTACACATCAGCCTTTCTCAGCAATTATCTGGTTACATAGAGGAACCGTATGATTCCTGTAGTTATATAATGCACATTTGTCAGACACATTGTTGCTTACGGCCACACCACCCTGAACATGCCCGACCTCGTCTGATCTCGGAAGCCAAGCAGGGTTGAGCCTCCTTAGTACTTGGATGGGAGACTGCTTGGGAATACCAGGTGCTGTAAGCGTTTTCTCTTCTCTCTACAACCTGCATGTCTTTTGTTGCAACGTCTGATCACCCTGTGACACATGAGGAAGTTGGTCATATTCAGCTGCTGCTGCTTTGTTGGCTGACACAAAGTGATCTGAGAGTCTCAGTTTCAGTTGCAGAGAATGATCACATCAGAGAAGATGATTTGCCCGCTACACATCAGCCTTTCTCGGCAATTATCTGGTTGCATAGAGGAACCGTATGATTCCAGTACCTATATAATGCACATTTGTCAGAGACATTGTTGCTTACGGCCACACCACCCTGAATAAGCCCGACCTCGCCTGATCTCGGACACCAAGAAGGTTGTACCTGGTTAGTACTTGGATGGGAGACATCTTGGGAATACCAGGTGCTGTAAGCTTTTTCTCTTCTCTCTACCACCTGCATGTCTTTTGTTGCAACGTCTGATCACCCTGTGACACGTGAAGAAGTTGGTCATCTTCAGCTGCTGCTGCTTTGTTGATAGACACGAGGTGATCTGAGAGTCTCAGTTTCAGCTGAAGAGAATAATCACATCAAGGATGAAGATGAACCCACTACAAGTCAGCCTTTTTCGGCAATTATCTGGTTACACAGAGGAACTGTATGATTCCAGTACCTATATAATGCACATTTGTCACAGAGATTGTTGCTTACGGCCAAACCACCCTGAATATGTCTGACCTCGTCTGATCTCAGAAGCCAAGGAGGGTTGGGCCTGGTTAGTACTTGGATGGGAGACTGCTTGGGAATACCAGGTGCTGTAAGCGTTTTCTCTTCTCTCTACAACCTGCATGTCTTTTGTTGCAACGTCTGATCACCCTGTGACACATGAGGAAGTTGGTCATCTTCAGCTGCTGCTGCTTTGTTGGCAGACACAAAGTGATCTGAGAGTCTCAGTTTCAGCTGGAGAGAATAATCACATCAGGGAAGAAGATATGCCCACTACACATCAGCCTTTCTCTGCAATTATCTGGTTACATAGAGGAACTGTATGATTCCAGTACCAATATAATGCACATTTGTCACAGACTTTGTTGCTTACGGCCACACCACCCTCAACATATCCGACCTTGTCCGATCTCGGAAGCCAAGCACGGTTGGGCCTGGTTAGTACTTACATGGGAGACTGCTTTGGAATACCAGGTGCTGTAAGCTTTTTCTCTTCTCTCTACCACCTGCATGTCTTTTGTTGCAACGTCTGATCACCCTGTGACACATGAGGAAGTTGGTCATCTTCAGCTGCTGCTGCTTTGTTGGCAGACACAAAGTGATCTGAGAGTCTCAGTTTCAGCTGCAGAGAATAATCACATCAGGGAAGAAGATGTGCCCACTACAAGTCAGCCTTTCTCGGCAATTATCTGGTTACATAGAGGAAGTGTATGATTCCAGTACTTATATAAGGCACATTTGTCACATATATTGTTGCTTACAGCCACACCACCCTGAATAAGCACGATCTCGGAAGCCAAGCAGGTTTGGGCCTGGTTAGTACTTGGAAGGTAGACTGCCTGGGAATACCAGGTGCTTTAAGCTTTTTCTCTTCTCTCTACCACCTGCATGTCTTTTGTTGCAACGTCTGATCACCCTGTGACACATGAGGAAGTTGGTCATCTTCAGCTGCTGCTGCTTTGTTGGCAGACACGAAGTGATCTGAGAGTCTCAGTTTCAGCTGCAGAGAATAATCACGTCAGGGAAGAAGATGTGCCCACTACAAGTCAGCTTTTCTCTGCAATTATCTGGTTACATAGAGGAACCGTATGATTCCAGTACCTATATAATGCACATTTGTCACAGACATTGTTGCTTACGGCCACACCACCCTGAACATGCCCGACCTCGTCTTATCTCGGAAGCCAAGGAGGGTTGGGCCTGGTTAGTACTTAAATGGGAGACCGCTTGGGAATACCAGGAGCTGTAAGCTTTTTGTCTTCTCTCGACCACCTGCATGTCTTTTGTTGCAACGTCTGATCCCCCTGTGACACATGAGGAAGTTGGTCATCTTCAGCTGCTGCTGCTTTGTTGGCAGACACGAAGTGATCTGAGAGTCTCAGTTTCAGCTGCAGAGAATAATCACATCAGGGAAGAAGATGTGCCCATAACAAGTCAGCCTTTCTCTGCAATTATCTGGTTACATAGAGGAATTGTATGATTCCAGTACCTATATAATGCACATTTGTCACAGAAATTGTTCCTTACGGCCATACCACCCTGAATAAGCCCGACCTCGTCTGATCTCGGAAGCCAAGGAGGGTTGGGCCTGGTTAGTACTTTAATGGGAGACTGCTTGGGAATACCAGGTGCTGTAAGCATTTTCTCTTCTCTCTACAACCTGCATGTCTTTTGTTGCAACGTCTGATCACCCTGTGACACATGAGAAAGTTGGCCATCTTCAGCTGCTGCTGCTTTGTTGGAAGACACGAAGTGATCTGAGAGTCTCAGTTTCAGCTGAAGAGAATAATCACGTCAGGGAAGAAGATGTGCCCACTACACATCAGCCTTTCTCAGCAATTATCTGGTTACATAGAGGAACCGTATGATTCCTGTACTTATATAATGCACATTTGTCAGACACATTGTTTCTTACGGCCACACTACCCTGAACATGCCCGACCTTGTCTGATCTCGGAAGCCAAGCAGGGTTGAGCCTGCTTAGTACTTGGATGGGAGACAGCTTGGGAATACCAGGTGCTGTAAGCTTTTTCTCTTCTCTCTACCACCTGCATGTCTTTTGTTGCAACGTCTGATCACCCTGTGACACGTGAAGAAGTTGGTCATCTTCAGCTGCTGCTGCTTTGTTGGCAGACACGAAGTGATCTGAGAGTCTCAGTTTCAGCTGGAGAGAATAATCACATCAGGGAAGAAGATATGCCCACTACACATCAGCCTTTCTCGGCAATTATCTGGTTACATAGAGGAACTGTATGATTCCAGTACCAATATAATGCACATTTGTCACAGACTTTGTTGCTTACGGCCACACCACCCTCAACATATCCGACCTTGTCCGATCACGGAAGCCAAGCACGGTTGGGCCTGGTTAGTACTTAGATGGGAGACTGCTTTGGAATACCAGGTGCTGTAAGCTTTTTCTCTTCTCTCTACCACCTGCATGTCTTTTGTTGCAACGTCTGATCACCCTGTGACACATGAGGAAGTTGGTCATCTTCAGCTTCTGCTGCTTTGTTGGCAGACACAAAGTGATCTGAGAGTCTCATTTTCAGCTGGAGAGAATTATCACGTCAGGGAACAAGATGTGCCCACTACACATCAGCCTTTCTCGGCAATTATCTGGTTACATAGAGGAACCGTATGACTCCATTACCTATATAATGCACATTTGTCACAGAAATTGTCGCTTACGGCCACACCACCCTGAATATGCCCGACCTCGTCTGATCTCGGAAGCCAAGCAGGGTTGGGGCTGGTTAGTACTTGGATGGGAGACCGCTTGGGAATACAAGGTGCTGTAAGCTTCTTCTCTTCTCTCTACCACCTGCATGTCTTTTGTTGCAACGTCTGATCACCCTGTGACACATGAGGAAGTTGGTCATCTTCAGTTACTGCTGCTGCTTTGTTGGCAGACACAAAGTGATCTGAGAGTCTCAGTTTCAGTTGCAGAGAATGATCACATCAGAGAAGATGATTTGCGCGCTACACATCAGCCTTTCTCAGCAATTATCTGGTTGCATAGAGGAACCGTATGATTCCAGTACCTATATAATGCACATTTGTCAGAGACATTGTTGCTTACGGCCACACCACCCTGAATAAGCCCGACCTCGTCTGATCTCGGACGCCAAACAGGGTTGTACCTGGTTAGTACTTGGATGGGAGACAGCTTGGGAACACCAGGTGCTGTAAGCTTTTTCTCTTCTCTCTACCACCTGCATGTCTTTTGTTGCAACGTCTGATCACCCTGTGACACATGAGGAAGTTGGTCATCTTCAGCTGCTGCTGCTTTGTTGGCAGACACAAAGTGATCTGAGAGTCTCAGTTTCAGCTCGAGAGAATAATCACGTCAGGGAAGAAGATGTGCCCACTACTTATCAGCTTTTCTCGGCAATTATCTGGTTACATAGAGGAACCGTATGATTCCAGTACCTATATAATGCACATTTGTCAGAGACATTGTTGCTTACGGCCACACCACCCTGAACATGCCCGACCTCGTCTGATCTCGGACGCCAAACAGGGTTGTACCTGGTTAGTACTTGGATGGGAGACCTCTTGGGAACACCAGGTGCTGTAAGCTTTTTCTCTTCTCTCTACCACCTGCATGTCTTTTGTTGCAACGTCTGATCACCCTGTGACACATGAGGAAGTTGGTCATCTTCAGCTGCTGCTGCTTTGTTGGTAGACACGAAGTGATCTGAGAGTCTCAGTTTCAGCTGCAGAGAATAATCACATGAGGGAAGAAGATTTGCCCACTACAAGTCAGCCTTTCTCGGCAATTATCTGGTTACATAGAGGAACCGTATGATTCCAGTACCTATATAATGCACATTTGTCACAGACATTGTTGCTTACGGCCACACCACCCTGAACATGCCCGACCTCGTCTGATCTCGGTAGCCAAGGAGGGTTGGGCCTGGTTAGTACTTTAATGGGAGACTGCTTGGGAATACCAGGTGCTGTAAGCGTTTTCTCTTCTCTCTACAACCTGCATGTCTTTTGTTGCAACGTCTGATCACCCTGTGACACACGAGGAAGTTGGCCATCTTCAGCTGCTGCTGCTTTGTTGGAAGACACGAAGTGATCTGAGAGTCTCAGTTTCAACTGAAGAGAATAATGACGTCAGGGAAGAAGATGTGCCGACTACACATCAGCCTTTCTCAGCAATTATCTGGTTACATAGAGGAACCGTATGATTCCTGTAGTTATATAATGCACATTTGTCAGACACATTGTTGCTTACGGCCACACCACCCTGAACATGCCCGACCTCGTCTGATCTCGGAAGCCAAGCAGGGTTGAGCCTCCTTAGTACTTGGATGGAAGACCTCTTGGGAATACCAGGTGCTGTAAGCTTTTTCTCTTCTCTCGACCACCTGCATGTCTTTTGTTGCAACGTCTGATCACCCTGTGACACATGAGGAAGTTGGTCATCTTCAGCTGCTGCTGCTTTGTTGGCTGACACAAAGTGATCTGAGAGTCTCAGTTTCAGTTGCAGAGAATGATCACATCAGAGAAGATGATTTGCCCGCTACACATCAGCCTTTCTCGGCAATTATCTGGTTGCATAGAGGAACCGTATGATTCCAGTACCTATATAATGCACATTTGTCACAGTTATGGTTGCTTACGGCCACACCACCCTGAATATGCCCAACCTCATCTGATCTCAGAAGCCAAGGAGGTTTGGGCCTGGTTAGTACTTGGATGGTAGACATTCTGGGAATACCAGGTGCTGTAAGCTTTTTCTCTTCTCTCTACCACCTGCATGTCTTTTGTTGCAACGTCTGATCACCCTGTGACACATGAGGAAGTTGGTCATCTTCAGCTGCTGCTGCTTTGTTGGCTGACACAAAGTGATCTGAGAGTCTCAGTTTCAGTTGCAGAGAATGATCACATCAGAGAAGATGATTTGCCCGCTACACATCAGCCTTTCTCGGCAATTATCTGGTTGCATAGAGGAACCGTATGATTCCAGTACCTATATAATGCACATTTGTCAGAGACATTGTTGCTTACGGCCACACCACCCTGAATAAGCCCGACCTCGTCTGATCTCGGACGCCAAACAGGGTTGTACCTGGTTAGTACTTGGATGGGAGACAGCTTGGGAACACCAGGTGCTGTAAGCTTTTTCTCTTCTCTCAACCACCTGCATGTCTTTTGTTGCAACGTCTGATCACCCTGTGACACATGAGGAAGTTGGTCATCTTCAGCTTCTGCTGCTTTGTTGGCAGACACGAAGTGATCTGAGAGTCTCAGTTTCAGCTGCAGAGAATGATCACATGAGGGAAGAAGATGTGCCCACTACAAGTCAGCCTTTCTCGGCAATTATCTGGTTACATAGAGGAACCGTATGATTCCAGTACCTATATAATGCACATTTGTCACAGACATTGTTGCTTACGGCCACACCACCCTGAACATGCCCGACCTCGTCTGATCTCGGTAGCCAAGGAGGGTTGGGCCTGGTTAGTACTTTAATGGGAGACTGCTTGGGAATACCAGGTGCTGTAAGCGTTTTCTCTTCTCTCTACAACCTGCATGTCTTTTGTTGCAACGTCTGATCACCCTGTGACACACGAGGAAGTTGGCCATCTTCAGCTGCTGCTGCTTTGTTGGAAGACACGAAGTGATCTGAGAGTCTCAGTTTCAACTGAAGAGAATAATCACGTCAGGGAAGAAGATGTGCCGACTACACATCAGCCTTTCTCAGCAATTATCTGGTTACATAGAGGAACCGTATGATTCCTGTAGTTATATAATGCACATTTGTCAGACACATTGTTGCTTACGGCCACACCACCCTGAACATGCCCGACCTCGTCTGATCTCGGAAGCCAAGCAGGGTTGAGCCTCCTTAGTACTTGGATGGGAGACTGCTTGGGAATACCAGGTGCTGTAAGCGTTTTCTCTTCTCTCTACAACCTGCATGTCTTTTGTTGCAACGTCTGATCACCCTGTGACACATGAGGAAGTTGGTCATATTCAGCTGCTGCTGCTTTGTTGGCTGACACAAAGTGATCTGAGAGTCTCAGTTTCAGTTGCAGAGAATGATCACATCAGAGAAGATGATTTGCCCGCTACACATCAGCCTTTCTCGGCAATTATCTGGTTGCATAGAGGAACCGTATGATTCCAGTACCTATATAATGCACATTTGTCAGAGACATTGTTGCTTACGGCCACACCACCCTGAATAAGCCCGACCTCGCCTGATCTCGGACACCAAGAAGGTTGTACCTGGTTAGTACTTGGATGGGAGACATCTTGGGAATACCAGGTGCTGTAAGCTTTTTCTCTTCTCTCTACCACCTGCATGTCTTTTGTTGCAACGTCTGATCACCCTGTGACACGTGAAGAAGTTGGTCATCTTCAGCTGCTGCTGCTTTGTTGATAGACACGAGGTGATCTGAGAGTCTCAGTTTCAGCTGAAGAGAATAATCACATCAAGGATGAAGATGAACCCACTACAAGTCAGCCTTTTTCGGCAATTATCTGGTTACACAGAGGAACTGTATGATTCCAGTACCTATATAATGCACATTTGTCACAGTTATGGTTGCTTACGGCCACACCACCCTGAATATGCCCAACCTCATCTGATCTCAGAAGCCAAGCAGGTTTGGGCCTGGTTAGTACTTGGGTGGTAGACATTCTGGGAATACCAGGTGCTGTAAGCTTTTTCTCTTCTCTCTACCACCTGCATGTCTTTTGTTGCAACGTCTGATCACCCTGTGACACATGAGGAAGTTGGTCATCTTCAGCTGCTGCTGCTTTGTTGGCTGACACAAAGTGATCTGAGAGTCTCAGTTTCAGTTGCAGAGAATGATCACATCAGAGAAGATGATTTGCCCGCTACACATCAGCCTTTCTCGGCAATTATCTGGTTGCATAGAGGAACCGTATGATTCCAGTACCTATATAATGCACATTTGTCAGAGACATTGTTGCTTACGGCCACACCACCCTGAATAAGCCCGACCTCGTCTGATCTCGGACGCCAAACAGGGTTGTACCTGGTTAGTACTTGGATGGGAGACAGCTTGGGAACACCAGGTGCTGTAAGCTTTTTCTCTTCTCTCTACCACCTGCAAGTCTTTTGTTGCAACGTCTGATCACCCTGTGACACGTGAAGAAGTTGGTCATCTTCAGCTGCTGCTGCTTTGTTGATAGACACGAGGTGATCTGAGAGTCTCATTTTCAGCTGAAGAGAATAATCACATCAAGGAGGAAGATGAACCCACTACAAGTCAGCCTTTTTCGGCAATTATCTGGTTACACAGAGGAAGTGTATGATCCCAGTACCTATATAATGCACACTTGTCACCGATATTGTTGCTTACGGCCACACCACCCTGAATAAGCCCGACCTCGTCTGATCTCGGAAGCCAAGCAGGGTTGGGCCTGGTTAGGACTTGAATGGGAGACCGCTTGGGAATACCAGGTGCTGTAAGCTTTTTCTCTTCTCTATACCACCTGCATGTCTTTTGTTGCAACGTCTGATCACCCTGTTACACATGAGGAAGTTGGTCATCTTCAGCTTCTGCTGCTTTGTTGGCAGACACGAAGTGATCTGAGAGTCTCAGTTTCAGCTGAAGAGAATAATCACATCAGGGAAGAAGTTGTGCCCACTACAAGTCAGCCTTTCTCTGCAATTATCTGGTTACATAGAAGAAGTGTATGATTCCAGTACCTATATAATGCACATTTGTCACAGCTATTGTTGCTTACGGCCGCACCACCCTGAATATGCCTGACCTCGTCTGATCTTGGAAGAAAAGCAGGGTTGGGCCTGGTTAGTACTTGGATGGGAGACCACTTCGGAATACCAGGTGATGTAAGCTTCTTCTCTTCTCTCTACCACCTGCATGTCTTTTGTTGCAACGTCTGATCACCCTGTGACACATGAGGAAGTTGGTCATCTTCAGCTTCTGCTGCTTTGTTGGCAGACACGAAGTGATCTGAGAGTCTCAGTTTCAGCTGAAGAGAATGATCACATCAGAGAAGATTATATGCCCGCTACACATCAGCCTTTCTCGGCAATTATCTGGTTGCATAGAGGAACCGTATGCTTCCAGTAGCTATATAATGCACATTTGTCGGAGACATTGTTGCTTACGGCCACACCACCCTGAACATGCCCGACCTCGTATGATCTCGGAAGCCAAGCAGGGTTGAGCCTGCTTAGTGCTTGGATGGGAGACTGCTTGGGAATACCAGGTGCTGTAAGCTTCTTCTCTTCTCTCTACCACCTGCATGTCTTTTGTTGCAACGTCTGATCACCCTGTGACACGTGAAGAAGTTGGTCATCTTCAGCTGCTGCTGCTTTGTTGATAGACACGAGGTGATCTGAGAGTCTCATTTTCAGCTGAAGAGAATAATCACATCAAGGAGGAAGATGAACCCACTACAAGTCAGCCTTTTTCGGCAATTATCTGGTTACACAGAGGAAGTGTATGATCCCAGTACCTATATAATGCACATTTGTCACAGCTATTGTTGCTTACGGCCACACCACCCTGAATAAGCCCGACCTCGTCTGATCTCGGAAGCCAAGCAGGGTTGGGCCTGGTTAGGACTTGAATGGGAGACCGCTTGGGAATACCAGGTGCTGTAAGCTTTTTCTCTTCTCTATACCACCTGCATGTCTTTTGTTGCAACGTCTGATCACCCTGTTACACATGAGGAAGTTGGTCATCTTCAGCTTCTGCTGCTTTGTTGGCAGACACGAAGTGATCTGAGAGTCTCAGTTTCAGCTGAAGAGAATAATCACATCAGGGAATAAGTTGTGCCCACTACAAGTCAGCCTTTCTCTGCAATTATCTGGTTACATAGAAGAAGTGTATGATTCCAGTACCTATATAATGCACATTTGTCACAGCTATTGTTGCTTACGGCCGCACCACCCTGAATATGCCTGACCTCGTCTGATCTTGGAAGAAAAGCAGGGTTGGGCCTGGTTAGTACTTGGATGGGAGACCACTTCGGAATACCAGGTGATGTAAGCTTCTTCTCTTCTCTCTACCACCTGCATGTCTTTTGTTGCAACGTCTGATCACCCTGTGACACATGAGGAAGTTGGTCATCTTCAGCTTCTGCTGCTTTGTTGGCAGACACGAAGTGATCTGAGAGTCTCAGTTTCAGCTGAAGAGAATGATCACATCAGAGAAGATTATATGCCCGCTACACATCAGCCTTTCTCGGCAATTATCTGGTTGCATAGAGGAACCGTATGCTTCCAGTACCTATATAATGCACATTTGTCAGAGACATTGTTGCTTACGGCCACACCACCCTGAACATGCCCGACCTCGTATGATCTCGGAAGCCAAGCAGGGTTGAGCCTGCTTAGTGCTTGGATGGGAGACTGCTTGGGAATACCAGGTGCTGTAAGCTTCTTCTCTTCTCTCTACCACCTGCATGTCTTTTGTTGCAACGTCTGATCACCCTGTGACACATGAGGAAGTTGGTCATCTTCAGCTGCTGCTGCTTTGTTGGCAGACACAAAGTGATCTGAGAGTCTCAGTTTCAGCTACAGAGAATAATCACGTCAGGGAAGAAGATGTGCCCACTACAAGTCAGCCTTTCTCTGCAATTATCTGGTTACATAGAAGAAGTGTATGATTCCAGTACCTATATAATGCACATTTGTCACAGCTATTGTTGCTTACGGCCGCACCACCCTGAATATGCCTGACCTCGTCTGATCTTGGAAGAAAAGCAGGGTTGGGCCTGGTTAGTACTTGGATGGTGGACTATCTGGGAATACCAGGTGCTGTAAGCTTCTTCTCTTCTCTCTACCACCTGCATGTCTTTTGTTGCAACGTCTGATCACCCTGTGACACATGAGGAAGTTGGTCATCTTCAGCTGCTGCTGCTTTGTTGGCAGACACAAAGTGATCTGAGAGTCTCAGTTTCAGCTACAGAGAATAATCACGTCAGGGAAGAAGATGTGCCCACTACAAGTCAGCCTTTCTCTGCAATTATCTGGTTACATAGAAGAAGTGTATGATTCCAGTACCTATATAATGCACATTTGTCACAGCTATTGTTGCTTACGGCCGCACCACCCTGAATATGCCTGACCTCGTCTGATCTTGGAAGAAAAGCAGGGTTGGGCCTGGTTAGTACTTGGATGGTGGACTATCTGGGAATACCAGGTGCTGTAAGCTGATTCTCTTCTCTCTACCACCTCCATGTCTTTTGTTGCAACGTCTGATCACCCTGTGACACATGAGGAAGTTGGTCATCTTCAGCTGCTGCTGCTTTGTTGGCAGACACAAAGTGATCTGAGAGTCTCAGTTTCAGCTGCAGAGAATAATCACGTCAGGGAAGAAGATGTGCCCACTACACATCAGCCTTTCTCGGAAATGATCTGGTTGCATAGAGGAACCGTATGATTCCAGTACCTATATAATGCACATTTGTCAGAGACATTGTTGCTTACGGCCACACCACCCTGAACATACCCGACCTCGTCTGATCTCGGAAGCCAAGGAGGGTTGGGCGTGGTTAGTACTTGGATGGGAGACGTCTTGGGAATACCAGGTGCTGTAAGCTTTTTCTTTTCTCTCGACCACCTGCATGTCTTTTGTTGCAACGTCTGATCACCCTGTGACACATGAGGAAGGTGGTCATCTTCAGCTTCTGCTGCTTTGTTGGCAGACACGAAGTGATCTGAGAGTCTCAGTTTCAGCTGCAGAGAATGATCACATGAGGGAAGAAGATGAACCCACTACAAGTCAGCCTTTCTCGGCAATTATCTGGTTACATAGAGGAACCGTATGATTCCAGTACCTATATAATGCACATTTGTCACAGACATTGTTGCTTACGGCCACACCACCCTGAACATGCCCGACCTCGTCTGATCTCGGTAGCCAAGGAGGGTTGGGCCTGGTTAGTACTTGGATGGGAGACCACTTGGGAATACCAGGAGCTGTAAGCTTTTTGTCTTCTCTCGACCACCTGCATGTCTTTTGTTGCAACGTCTGATCACCCTGTGACACATGAGGAAGTTGGTCATCTTCAGCTGCTGCTGCTGTGTTGGCAGACACGAAGTGATCTGAGAGTCTCAGTTTCAGCTGCAGAGAATGATCACATCAGGGAAGAAGATGTGCCCATAACAAGTCAGCCTTTCTCTGCAATTATCTGGTTACATAGAGGAATTGTATGATTCCAGTACCTATATAATGCACATTTGTCACAGAAATTGTTCCTTACGGCCACACCACCCTGAATAAGCCCGACCTCGTCTGATCTCGGAAGCCAAGGAGGGTTGGGCCTGGTTAGTACTTTAATGGGAGACTGCTTGGGAATACCAGGTGCTGTAAGCGTTTTCTCTTCTCTCTACAACCTGCATGTCTTTTCTTGCAACGTCTGATCACCCTGTGACACATGAGGAAGTTGGCCATCTTCAGCTGCTGCTGCTTTGTTGGAAGACACGAAGTGATCTGAGAGTCTCAGTTTCAACTGAAGAGAATAATCACGTCAGGGAAGAAGATGTGCCCACTACACATCAGCCTTTCTCAGCAATTATCTGGTTACATAGAGGAACCGTATGATTCCTGTACTTATATAATGCACTTTTGTCAGACACATTGTTGCTTACGGCCACACCACCCTGAACATACCCGACCTCGTCTGATCTCGGAAGCCAAGCAGGGTTGAACCTGCTTAGTACTTGGATGGGAGACTGCTTGGGAATACCAGGTGCTGTAAGCGTTTTCTCTTCTCTCTACAACCTGCATGTCTTTTGTTGCAACGTCTGATCACCCTGTGACACATGAGGAAGTTGGTCATCTTCAGCTGCTGCTGCTTTGTTGGCTGACACAAAGTGATCTGAGAGTCTCAGTTTCGGTTGCAGAGAATGATCACATCAGAGAAGATGATTTGCCCGCTACACATCAGCCTTTCTCGGCAATTATCTGGTTGCATAGAGGAACCGTATGATTCCAATACCTATATAATGCACATTTGTCAGAGACATTGTTGCTTACGGCCACACCACCTTGAATAAGCCCGACCTCGTCTGATCTCGGACACCAAGAAGGTTGTACCTGGTTAGTACTTGGATGGGAGACAGCTTGGGAATACCAGGTGCTGTAAGCTTTTTCTCTTCTCTCTACCACCTGCATGTCTTTTGTTGCAACGTCTGATCACCCTGTGACACGTGAAGAAGTTGGTCATCTTCAGCTGCTGCTGCTTTGTTGATAGACACGAGGTGATCTGAGAGTCTCAGTTTCAGCTGAAGAGAATAATCACATCAAGGAGGAAGATGATGTGCCCACTACAAGTCAGCCTTTTTCGGCAATTATCTGGTTACACAGAGGAAGTGTATGATTCCAGTACCTATATAATGCACATTTGTCACCGATATTGTTGCTTACGGCCGCACCACCCTGAATATACCTGACCTCGTCTGATCTTGGAAGAAAAGCAGGGTTGGGCCTCGTTAGTATTTGGATGGGAGACCACTTCGGAATACGAGGTGCTGTAAGCTTTTTCTCTTCTCTGTACCACCTGCATGTCTTTTGTTGCAACGTCTGATCACCCTGTGACACATGAGGAAGTTGGTCATCTTCAGCTTCTGCTGCTTTGTTGGCAGACACAAAGTGATCTGAGAGTCTCAGTTTCAGCTCGAGAGAATAATCACGTCAGGGAAGAAGATGTGCCCACTACTTATCAGCTTTTCTCGGCAATTATCTGGTTACATAGAGGAACTGTATGATTCCAGTACCTATATAATGCACATTTGTCACAGTTATGGTTGCTTACGGCCACACCACCCTGAATATGCCTGACCACGTCTGATCTCGGAAGCCAAGCAGGTTTGGGCCTGGTTAGTACTTGGATGGTAGAATATCTGGGAATACCAGGTGCTGTAAGCTGATTCTCTTCTCTCTACCACCTGCATGTCTTTTGTTGCAACGTCTGATCACCCTGTGACACATGAGGAAGTTGGTCATCTTCAGCTGCTGCTGCTGTGTTGGCAGACACAAAGTGATCTGAGAGTCTCAGTTTCAGCTGCAGAGAATAATCACGTCAGGGCAGAAGATGTGCCCACTACACATCAGCCTTTCTCGGAAATGATCTGGTTGCATAGAGGAACCGTATGATTCCAGTACCTATATAATGCACATTTGTCAGAGACATTGTTGCTTACGGCCACACCACCCTGAACATACCCGACCTCGTCTGATCTCGGAAGCCAAGGAGGGTTGGGCGTGGTTAGTACTTGGATGGAAGACCTCTTGGGAATACCAGGTGCTGTAAGCTTTTTCTCTTCTCTCGACCACCTGCATGTCTTTTGTTGCAACGTCTGATCACCCTGTGACACATGAGGAAGGTGGTCATCTTCAGCTGCTGCTGCTTTGTTGGCAGACACGAAGTGATCTGAGAGTCTCAGTTTCAGCTGCAGAGAATGATCACATGAGGGAAGAAGATTTGCCCACTACAAGTCAGCCTTTCTCGGCAATTATCTGGTTACATAGAGGAACCGTATGATTCCAGTACCTATATAATGCACATTTGTCACAGACATTGTTGCTTACGGCCACACCACCCTGAACATGCCCGACCTCGTCTGATCTCGGTAGCCAAGGAGGGTTGGGCCTGGTTAGTACTTAAATGGGAGACCGCTTGGGAATACCAGGAGCTGTAAGCTTTTTGTCTTCTCTCGACCACCTGCATGTCTTTTGTTGCAACGTCTGATCACCCTGTGACACATGAGGAAGTTGGTCATCTTCAGCTGCTGCTGCTTTGTTGGCAGACACGAAGTGATCTGAGAGTCTCAGTTTCAGCTGCAGAGAATAATCACATCAGGGAAGAAGATGTGCCCATAACAAGTCAGCCTTTCTCTGCAATTATCTGGTTACATAGAGGAATTGTATGATTCCAGTACCTATATAATGCACATTTGTCACAGAAATTGTTCCTTACGGCCACACCACCCTGAATAAGCCCGACCTCGTCTGATCTCGGAAGCCAAGGAGGGTTGGGCCTGGTTAGTACTTTAATGGGAGACTGCTTGGGAATACCAGGTGCTGTAAGCGTTTTGTCTTCTCTCGACCACCTGCATGTCTTTTGTTGCAACGTCTGATCACCCTGTGACACATGAGGAAGTTGGCCATCTTCAGCTGCTGCTGCTTTGTTGGAAGACACGAAGTGATCTGAGAGTCTCAGTTTCAACTGAAGAGAATAATCACGTCAGGGAAGAAGATGTGCCGACTACACATCAGCCTTTCTCAGCAATTATCTGGTTACATAGAGGAACCGTATGATTCCTGTACTTATATAATGCACTTTTGTCAGACCCATTGTTGCTTACGGCCACACCACCCTGAACATACCCGACCTCGTCTGATCTTGGAAGCCAAGCAGGGTTGAACCTGCTTAGTACTTGGATGGGAGACTGCTTGGGAATACCAGGTGCTGTAAGCATTTTCTCTTCTCTCTACAACCTGCATGTCTTTTGTTGCAACGTCTGATCACCCTGTGACACATGAGGAAGTTGGTCATCTTCAGCTGCTGCTGCTTTGTTGGCTGACACAAAGTGATCTGAGAGTCTCAGTTTCAGTTGCAGAGAATGATCACATCAGAGAAGATGATTTGCCCGCTACACATCAGCCTTTCTCGGCCATTATCTGGTTGCATAGAGGAACCGTATGATTCCAGTACCTATATAATGCACATTTGTCAGAGACATTGTTGCTTACGGCCACACCACCCTGAATAAGCCCGACCTCGTCTGATCTCGGACACCAAGAAGGTTGTACCTGGTTAGTACTTGGATGGGAGACAGCTTGGGAATACCAGGTGCTGTAAGCTTTTTCTCTTCTCTCTACCACCTGCATGTCTTTTGTTGCAACGTCTGATCACCCTGTGACACGTGAAGAAGTTGGTCATCTTCAGCTGCTGCTGCTTTGTTGATAGACACGAGGTGATCTGAGAGTCTCAGTTTCAGCTGAAGAGAATAATCACATCAAGGAGGAAGATGAACCAACTACAAGTCAGCCTTTTTCGGCAATTATCTGGTTACACAGAGGAAGTGTATGATTCCAGTACCTATATAATGCACATTTGTCACCGATATTGTTGCTTACGGCCGCACCACCCTGAATATACCTGACCTCGTCTGATCTTGGAAGAAAAGCAGGGTTGGGCCTGGTTAGTACTTGGATGGGAGACCACTTCGGAATACCAGGTGCTGTAAGCTTTTTCTCTTCTCTCTACCACCTGCATGTCTTTTGTTGCAACGTCTGATCACCCTGTGACACATGAGGAAGTTGGTCATCTTCAGCTGCTGCTGTTTTGTTGGCTGACACGAAGTGATCTGAGAGCCTCAGTTTCAGTTGCAGAGAATGATCACATCAGAGAAGATGATATGCCCGCTACACATCAGCCTTTCTCTGCAATTATCTGGTTGCATAGAGGAACCGTATGATTCCAGTACCTATATAATGCACATTTGTCAGAGACATTGTATCTTACGGCCACACAACCCTGAACATGCCCGACCTAGTCTGATCTCGGAAGCCAAGCACAGTTGGGCCTGGTTTGTACTTGGATGGAAGACCTCTTGGGAATACGAGGTGCTGTAAGCTTTTTCTCTTCTCTGTACCACCTGCATGTCTTTTGTTGCAACGTCTGATCACCCTGTGACACATGAGGAAGTTGGTCATCTTCAGCTTCTGCTGCTTTGTTGGCAGACACAAAGTGATCTGAGAGTCTCAGTTTCAGCTCGAGAGAATAATCACGTCAGGGAAGAAGATGTGCCCACTACTTATCAGCTTTTCTCGGCAATTATCTGGTTACATAGAGGAACTGTATGATTCCAGTACCTATATAATGCACATTTGTCACAGTTATGGTTGCTTACGGCCACACCACCCTGAATATGCCCGACCAAGTCTGATCTCGGAAGCCAAGCAGGTTTGGGCCTGGTTAGTACTTGGATGGTAGACTGTCTGGGAATACCAGGTGCTGTAAGCTTTTTCTCTTCTCTCTACCACCTGCATGTCTTTTGTTGCAACGTCTGATCACCCTGTGACACATGAGGAAGTTGGTCATCTTCAGCTGCTGCTGCTGTGTTGGCAGACACAAAGTGATCTGAGAGTCTCAGTTTCAGCTGCAGAGAATAATCACGTCAGGGAAGAAGATGTGCCCACTACACATCAGCCTTTCTCGGAAATGATCTGGTTGCATAGAGGAACCGTATGATTCCAGTACCTATATAATGCACATTTGTCAGAGACATTGTTGCTTACGGCCACACCACCCTGAACATACCCGACCTCGTCTGATCTCGGAAGCCAAGGAGGGTTGGGCGTGGTTAGTACTTGGATGGTAGACTGCTTGGGAACACCAGGTGCTGTAAGCTTTTTCTCTTCTCTCGACCACCTGCATGTCTTTTGTTGCAACGTCTGATCACCCTGTGACACATGAGGAAGGTGGTCATCTTCAGCTGCTGCTGCTTTGTTGGCAGACACGAAGTGATCTGAGAGTCTCAGTTTCAGCTGCAGAGAATGATCACATGAGGGAAGAAGATTTGCCCACTACAAGTCAGCCTTTCTCGGCAATTATCTGGTTACATAGAGGAACCGTATGAATCCAGTACCTATATAATGCACATTTGTCACAGACATTGTTGCTTACGGCCACACCACCCTGAACATGCCCGACCTCGTCTGATCTCGGTAGCCAAGGAGGGTTGGGCCTGGTTAGTACTTAAATGGGAGACCGCTTGGGAATACCAGGAGCTGTAAGCTTTTTGTCTTCTCTCGACCACCTGCATGTCTTTTGTTGCAACGTCTGATCACCCTGTGACACATGAGGAAGTTGGTCATCTTCAGCTGCTGCTGCTTTGTTGGCAGACACGAAGTGATCTGAGAGTCTCAGTTTCAGCTGCAGAGAATAATCACATCAGGGAAGAAGATGTGCCCATAACAAGTCAGCCTTTCTCTGCAATTATCTGGTTACATAGAGGAATTGTATGATTCCAGTACCTATATAATGCACATTTGTCACAGAAATTGTTCCTTACGGCCACACAACCCTGAACATGCCCGACCTAGTCTGATCTCGGAAGCCAAGCACAGTTGGGCCTGGTTTGTACTTGGATGGAAGACCTCTTGGGAATACGAGGTGCTGTAAGCTTTTTCTCTTCTCTGTACCACCTGCATGTCTTTTGTTGCAACGTCTGATCACCCTGTGACACATGAGGAAGTTGGTCATCTTCAGCTTCTGCTGCTTTGTTGGCAGACACAAAGTGATCTGAGAGTCTCAGTTTCAGCTCGAGAGAATAATCACGTCAGGGAAGAAGATGTGCCCACTACTTATCAGCTTTTCTCGGCAATTATCTGGTTACATAGAGGAACTGTATGATTCCATTACCTATATAATGCACATTTGTCACAGTTATGGTTGCTTACGGCCACACCACCCTGAATATGCCCGACCACGTCTGATCTCGGAAGCCAAGCAGGTTTGGGCCTGGTTAGTACTTGGATGGTAGACTGTCTGGGAATACCAGGTGCTGTAAGCTTTTTCTCTTCTCTCTACCACCTGCATGTCTTTTGTTGCAACGTCTGATCACCCTGTGACACATGAGGAAGGTGGTCATCTTCAGCTGCTGCTGCTTTGTTGGCAGACACGAAGTGATCTGAGAGTCTCAGTTTCAGCTGCAGAGAATGATCACATGAGGGAAGAAGATTTGCCCACTACAAGTCAGCCTTTCTCGGCAATTATCTGGTTACATAGAGGAACCGTATGAATCCAGTACCTATATAATGCACATTTGTCACAGACATTGTTGCTTACGGCCACACCACCCTGAACATGCCCGACCTCGTCTGATCTCGGTAGCCAAGGAGGGTTGGGCCTGGTTAGTACTTAAATGGGAGACCGCTTGGGAATACGAGGTGCTGTAAGCTTTTTCTCTTCTCTGTACCACCTGCATGTCTTTTGTTGCAACGTCTGATCACCCTGTGACACATGAGGAAGTTGGCCATCTTCAGCTGCTGCTGCTTTGTTGGAAGACACGAAGTGATCTGAGAGTCTCAGTTTCAACTGAAGAGAATAATCACGTCAGGGAAGAAGATGTGCCCACTACACATCAGCCTTTCTCAGCAATTATCTGGTTACATAGAGGAACCGTATGATTCCTGTAGTTATATAATGCACTTTTGTCAGACCCATTGTTGCTTACGGCCACACCACCCTGAACATACCCGACCTCGTCTGATCTTGGAAGCCAAGCAGGGTTGAACCTGCTTAGTACTTGGATGGGAGACTGCTTGGGAATACCAGGTGCTGTAAGCATTTTCTCTTCTCTCTACAACCTGCATGTCTTTTGTTGCAACGTCTGATCACCCTGTGACACATGAGGAAGTTGGTCATCTTCAGCTGCTGCTGCTTTGTTGGCTGACACAAAGTGATCTGAGAGTCTCAGTTTCAGTTGCAGAGAATGATCACATCAGAGAAGATGATTTGCCCGCTACACATCAGCCTTTCTCGGCCATTATCTGGTTGCATAGAGGAACCGTATGATTCCAGTACCTATATAATGCACATTTGTCAGAGACATTGTTGCTTACGGCCACACCACCCTGAATAAGCCCGACCTCGTCTGATCTCGGACACCAAGAAGGTTGTACCTGGTTAGTACTTGGATGGGAGACAGCTTGGGAATACCAGGTGCTGTAAGCTTTTTCTCTTCTCTCTACCACCTGCATGTCTTTTGTTGCAACGTCTGATCACCCTGTGACACGTGAAGAAGTTGGTCATCTTCAGCTGCTGCTGCTTTGTTGATAGACACGAGGTGATCTGAGAGTCTCAGTTTCAGCTGAAGAGAATAATCACATCAAGGAGGAAGATGAACCAACTACAAGTCAGCCTTTTTCGGCAATTATCTGGTTACACAGAGGAAGTGTATGATTCCAGTACCTATATAATGCACATTTGTCACCGATATTGTTGCTTACGGCCGCACCACCCTGAATATACCTGACCTCGTCTGATCTTGGAAGAAAAGCAGGGTTGGGCCTGGTTAGTACTTGGATGGGAGACCACTTCGGAATACCAGGTGCTGTAAGCTTTTTCTCTTCTCTCTACCACCTGCATGTCTTTTGTTGCAACGTCTGATCACCCTGTGACACATGAGGAAGTTGGTCATCTTCAGCTGCTGCTGCTTTGTTGGCTGACACGAAGTGATCTGAGAGCCTCAGTTTCAGTTGCAGAGAATGATCACATCAGAGAAGATGATATGCCCGCTACACATCAGCCTTTCTCGGCAATTATCTGGTTGCATAGAGGAACCGTATGATTCCAGTACCTATATAATGCACATTTGTCAGAGACATTGTTGCTTACGGCCACACAACCCTGAACATGCCCGACCTAGTCTGATCTCGGAAGCCAAGCACAGTTGGGCCTGGTTTGTACTTGGATGGAAGACCTCTTGGGAATACGAGGTGCTGTAAGCTTTTTCTCTTCTCTGTACCACCTGCATGTCTTTTGTTGCAACGTCTGATCACCCTGTGACACATGAGGAAGTTGGTCATCTTCAGCTTCTGCTGCTTTGTTGGCAGACACAAAGTGATCTGAGAGTCTCAGTTTCAGCTCGAGAGAATAATCACGTCAGGGAAGAAGATGTGCCCACTACTTATCAGCTTTTCTCGGCAATTATCTGGTTACATAGAGGAACTGTATGATTCCAGTACCTATATAATGCACATTTGTCACAGTTATGGTTGCTTACGGCCACACCACCCTGAATATGCCCGACCACGTCTGATCTCGGAAGCCAAGCAGGTTTGGGCCTGGTTAGTACTTGGATGGTAGACTGTCTGGGAATACCAGGTGCTGTAAGCTTTTTCTCTTCTCTCTACCACCTGCATGTCTTTTGTTGCAACGTCTGATCACCCTGTGACACATGAGGAAGTTGGTCATCTTCAGCTGCTGCTGCTGTGTTGGCAGACACAAAGTGATCTGAGAGTCTCAGTTTCAGCTGCAGAGAATAATCACGTCAGGGAAGAAGATGTGCCCACTACACATCAGCCTTTCTCGGAAATGATCTGGTTGCATAGAGGAACCGTATGATTCCAGTACCTATATAATGCACATTTGTCAGAGACATTGTTGCTTACGGCCACACCACCCTGAACATACCCGACCTCGTCTGATCTCGGAAGCCAAGGAGGGTTGGGCGTGGTTAGTACTTGGATGGAAGACCTCTTGGGAATACCATGTGCTGTAAGCGTTTTCTCTTCTCTCTACAACCTGCATGTCTTTTGTTGCAACATCTGATCACCCTGTGACACATGAGGAAGTTGGTCATCTTCAGCTGCTGCTGCTTTGTTGGCTGACACAAAGTGATCTGAGAGTCTCAGTTTCAGTTGCAGAGAATGATCACATCAGAGAAGATGATTTGCCCGCTACACATCAGCCTTTCTCGGCAATTATCTGGTTGCATAGAGGAACCGTATGATTCCAGTACCTATATAATGCACATTTGTCAGAGACATTGTTGCTTACGGCCACACCACCCTGAATAAGCCCGACCTCGTCTGATCTCGGACACCAAGAAGGTTTTACCTGGTTAGTACTTGGATGGGAGACAGCTTGGGAATACCAGGTGCTGTAAGCTTTTTCTCTTCTCTCTACCACCTGCATGTCTTTTGTTGCAACATCTGATCACCCTGTGACACATGAGGAAGTTGGTCATCTTCAGCTTCTGCTGCTTTGTTGGCAGACACGAAGTGATCTGAGAGTCTCAGTTTCAGCTGAAGAGAATAATCACATCAGGGAAGAAGATGTGCCCACTACAAGTCAGCCTTTCTCTGCAATTATCTGGTTACATAGAAGAAGTGTATGATTCCAGTACGTATATAATGCACATTTGTCACAGCTATTGTTGCTTACGGCCGCACCACCCTGAATATGCCCGACCTCGTCTGATCTTGGAAGCCAAGGAGGGTTGGGCGTGGTTAGTACTTGGATGGAAGACCTCTTGGGAATACCAGGTGCTGTAAGCTTTTTCTCTTCTCTCTACCACCTGCATGTCTTTTGTTGCAACGTCTGATCACCCTGTGACACATGAGGAAGTTGGTCATCTTCAGCTGCTGCTGCTTTGTTGGCTGACACGAAGTGATCTGAGAGTCTCAGTTTCAGTTGCAGAGAATGATCACATCAGAGAAGATGATATGCCCGCTACACATCAGCCTTTCTCTGCAATTATCTGGGTGCATAGAGGAACCGTATGATTCCAGTACCTATATAATGCACATTTGTCAGAGACATTGTTGCTTACGGCCACACAACCCTGAACATGCCCGACCTCGTCTGATCTCGGAAACCAAGCAGGGTTGGGCATGGTTTGTACTTGGATGGAAGACCTCTTGGGAATACCAGGTGCTTTAAGCTTTTTCTCTTCTCTCTACCACCTGCATGTCTTTTGTTGCAATGTCTGATCACCCTGTGACACATGAGGAAGTTGGTCATCTTCAGCTTCTGCTGCTTTGTTGGCAGACACAAAGTGATCTGAGAGTCTCACTTTCAGCTCGAGAGAATAATCACGTCAGGGAAGAAGATGTGCCCACTACTTATCAGCTTTTCTCTGCAATTATCTGGTTACATAGAGGAACTGTATGATTCCAGTACCTATATAATGCACATTTGTCACAGTTATGGTTGCTTACGGCCACACCACCCTGAATATGCCCGACCTCGTCTGATCTCAGAAGCCAAGCAGGTTTGGGCCTGGTTAGTACTTGGATGGTAGACTGTCTGGGAATACCAGGTGCTGTAAGCTTTTTCTCTTCTCTCTACCACCTGCATGTCTTTTGTTGCAACGTCTGATCACCCTGTGACACATGAGGAAGTTGGTCATCTTCAGCTGCTGCTGCTTTGTTGGCAGACACAAAGTGATCTGAGAGTCTCAGTTTCAGCTGCAGAGAATAATCACGTCAGGGAAGAAGATGTGCCCAGTACACATCAGCCTTTCTCGGAAATTAACTGGTTGCATAGAGGAACCGTATGATTCCAGTACCTATATAATGCACATTTGTCAGAGACATTGTTGCTTACGGCCACACCACCCTGAACATGCCCGACCTCGTCTGATCTCGGAAGCCAAGGAGGGTTGGGCCTGGTTAGTACTTGGATGGAAGACCTCTTGGGAATACCAGGTGCTTTAAGCTTTTTCTCTTCTCTCTACCACCTGCATGTCTTTTGTTGCAACGTCTGATCACCCTGTGACACATGAGGAAGTTGGTCATCTTCAGCAGCTGCTGCTGCTTTGTTGGCAGACACGAAGTGATCTGAGAGTCTCAGTTTCAGCTGCAGAGAATGATCACATCAGGGAAGAAGAAGTGCCCATAACAAGTGAGCCTTTCTCGGAAATTATCTGGTTACATAGAGGAAGTGTATGATTCCAGTACTTATATAATGCACATTTGTCACAGAAATTGTTCCTTACGGCCACACCACCCTGAATATGCCCGACCTCGTCTGATCTCGGAAGCCAAGGAGGGTTGGGCCTGGTTAGTACTTTAATGGGAGACTGCTTGGGAATACCAGGTGCTGTAAGCGTTTTCTCTTCTCTCTACAACCTGCATGTCTTTTGTTGCAACGTCTGATCACCCTGTGACACATGAGGAAGTTGGTCATCTTCAGCTGCTGCTGCTTTGTTGGAAGACACGAAGTGATCTGAGAGTCTCAGTTTCAGCTGAAGAGAATAATCACGTCAGGGAAGAAGATGTGCCCACTACACATCAGCCTTTCTCAGCAATTATCTGGTTACATAGAGGAACCGTATGATTCCTGTACTTATATAATGCACTTTTGTCAGACACATTGTTGCTTACGGCCACACCACCCTGAACATACCCGACCTCGTCTGATCTCGGAAGCCAAGCAGGGTTGAGCCTGCTTAGTACTTGGATGGGAGACTGCTTGGGAATACCAGGTGCTGTAAGCTTTTTCTCTTCTCTCTACAACCTGCATGTCTTTTGTTGCAACGTCTGATCACCCTGTGACACATGAGGAAGTTGGTCATCTTCAGCTGCTGCTGCTTTGTTGGCTTACACAAAGTGATCTGAGAGTCTCAGTTTCAGTTGCAGAGAATGATCACATCAGAGAAGATGATTTGCCCGCTACACATCAGCCTTTCTCGGCAATTATCTGGTTGCATAGAGGAACCGTATGATTCCAGTACCTATATAATGCACATTTGTCAGAGACATTGTTGCTTACGGCCACACCACCCTGAATAAGCCCGACCTCGTCTGATCTCGGACACCAAGAAGGTTGTACCTGGTTAGTACTTGGATGGGAGACAGCTTGGGAATACCAGGTGCTGTAAGCTTTTTCTCTTCTCTCTACCACCTGCATGTCTTTTGTTGCAACGTCTGATCACCCTGTGACACGTGAAGAAGTTGGTCATCTTCAGCTGCTGCTGCTTTGTTGATAGACACGAGGTGATCTGAGAGTCTCAGTTTCAGCTGAAGAGAATAATCACATCAAGGAGAAAGATGAACCCACTACAAGTCAGCCTTTTTCGGCAATTATCTGGTTACACAGAGGAAGTGTATGATTCCAGTACCTATATAATGCACATTTGTCACCGATATTGTTGCTTACGGCCACACCACCCTGAATAAGCCCGACCTCGTCTGATCTCGGAAGCCAAGCAGGGTTGGGCCTGGTTAGTACTTGAATGGTAGACCGCTTGGGAATACCAGGTGCCTTAAGCTTTTTCTCTTCTCTCTACCACCTGCATGTCTTTTGTTGCAACGTCTGATCACCCTGTGACACATGAGGAAGTTGGTCATCTTCAGCTTCTGCTGCTTTGTTGGCAGACACGAAGTGATCTGAGAGTCTCAGTTTCAGCTCGAGAGAATAATCACGTCAGGGAAGAAGATGTGCCCACTACTTATCAGCTTTTCTCGGCAATTATCTGGTTACATAGAGGAACTGTATGATTCCAGTACCTTTATAATGCACATTTGTCACAGTTATGGTTAATTACGGCCACACCACCCTGAAAATGCCTGACCACGTCTGATCTCGGAAGCCAAGCAGGTTTTGGCCTGGTTAGTACTTGGATGGTAGACTCTCTGGGAATACCAGGTGCTGTAAGCTTTTTCTCTTCTCTCTACCACCTGCATGTCTTTTGTTGCAACGTCTGATCACCCTGATACACATGAGGAAGTTGGTCATCTTCAGCTACTGCTGCTTTGTTGGCAGACACGAAGTGATCTGAGAGTCTCAGTTTCAGCTGCAGAGAATAATCACGTCAGGGAAGAAGATGTGCCCACTACACATCAGCCTTTCTCGGAAATGATCTGGTTGCATAGAGGAACCGTATGATTCCAGTACCTATATAATGCACATTTGTCAGAGACATTGTTGCTTACGGCCACACCACCCTGAACATGCCCGACCTCGTCTGATCTCGGAAGCCAAGGAGGGTTGGGCGTGGTTAGTACTTGGATGGAAGACCTCTTGGGAATACCAGGTGCTCTAAGCTTTTTCTCTTCTCTCGACCACCTGCATGTCTTTTGTTGCAACGTCTGATCACCCTGTGACACATGAGAAAGGTGGTCATTTTCAGCTGCTGCTGCTTTGTTGGCAGACACGAAGTGATCTGAGAGTCTCAGTTTCAGCTGCAGAGAATGATCACATGAGGGAAGAAGATTTGCCCACTACAAGTGTGCCTTTCTCGGCAATTATCTGGTTGCATAGAGGAACCGTATGATTCCAGTGCCTATATAATGCACATTTGTCACAGACATTGTTGCTTACGGCCACACCACCCTGAACACGCCCGACCTCGTCTGATCTCGGTAGCCAAGGAGGGTTGGGCCTGGTTAGTACTTAAATGGGAGACCGCTTGGGAATACCAGGAGCTGTAAGCTTTTTCTCTTCTCTCTACCACCTGCATGTCTTTTGTTGCAATGTCTGATCACCCTGTGACACATGAGGAAGTTGGTCATCTTCAGCTTCTGCTGCTTTGTTGGCAGACACAAAGTGATCTGAGAGTCTCAGTTTCAGCTCGAGAGAATAATCACGTCAGGGAAGAAGATGTGCCCACTACTTATCAGCTTTTCACGGCAATTATCTGGTTACATAGAGGAACTGTATGATTCCAGTACCTATATAATGCACATTTGTCACAGTTATGGTTGCTTACGGCCACACCACCCTGAATATGCCCGACCTCGTCTGATCTCAGAAGCCAAGCAGGTTTGGGCCTGGTTAGTACTTGGATGGTAGACTGTCTGGGAATACCAGGTGCTGTAAGCTTTTTCTCTTCTCTCTACCACCTGCATGTCTTTTGTTGCAACGTCTGATCACCCTGTGACACATGAGGAAGTTGGTCATCTTCAGCTGCTGCTGCTTTGTTGGCAGACACAAAGTGATCTGAGAGTCTCAGTTTCAGCTGCAGAGAATAATCACGTCAGGGAAGAAGATGTGCCCAGTACACATCAGCCTTTCTCGGAAATTAACTGGTTGCATAGAGGAACCGTATGATTCCTGTACTTATATAATGCACATTTGTCACAGACATCGTTGCTTACGGCCACACCACCCTCAATATGCCTGACCTCGTCTGATCTCGGAAGCCAAGCAGGGTTGGGCCTGGTTAGTACTTGGGTGGGAGACCGCTTGAAAATACCATTTGCTGTAAGCTTTTTCTCTTCTCTCTACAACCTGCATGTCTTTTGTTGCAACGTCTGATCACCCTGTGACACATGAGGAAGTTGGTCATCTTCAGCTGCTGCTGCTTTGTTGGCAGACACAAAGTGATCTGAGAGTCTCAGTTTCAGCTGCAGAGAATAATCACATCAGGGAAGAATATGTGCCCACTACACATCAGCCTTTCTTGGCAATTATCTGGTTACATAGAGGAACCGTATGATTCCAGTACCTATATAATGCACATTTGTCACAGAGATTATTACTTACGGCCACACCACCCTGAACATGCCCGACCTCGTCTGATCTCGGAAGCCAAGCACGGTTGGCCTGGTTAGTACTTGGGTGGGAGACTGCTTGGGAATACCAGGTGCTGTAAGCTTTATCTCTTCTCTGGACCACCTGAATGTCTTTTGTTGCAACGTCTGATCACCCTGTGACACATGAGGAAGTTGGTCATCTTCAGCTGCTGCTGCTTTGTTGGCAGACACAAAGTGATCTGAGAGTCTCAGTTTCAGCTGCAGAGAATAATCACATCAGGGAAGAATATGTGCCCACTACACATCAGCCTTTCTTGGCAATTATCTGGTTACATAGAGGAACCGTATGATTCTAGTACCTATATAATGCACATTTGTCACAGAGATTATTACTTACGGCCACACCACCCTGAACATGCCCGACCTCGTCTGATCTCGGAAGCCAAGCACGGTTGGCCTGGTTAGTACTTGGGTGGGAGACTGCTTGGGAATACCAGGTGCTGTAAGCTTTATCTCTTCTCTGGACCACCTGAATGTCTTTTGTTGCAACGTCTGATCACCCTGTGACACATGAGGAAGTTGGTCATCTTCAGCTTCTGCTGCTTCGTTGGGAGACACGAAGTGATCTGAGAGTCTCAGTTTCAGCTGCAGAGAATAATCACGTCAGGGAAGAAGATGTGCCCACTACACATAAGCCTTTCTCTGCAATTATCTGGTTACATAGAGGAACCGTATGATTCCAGTACCTATATAATGCACATTTGTCACAGAGATTGTCGCTTACGGCCACACCACCCTGAATATAATATGCCCGACCTCGTCTGATCTCGGAAGCCAAGCAGGATTGTGCCTGGTTAGTACTTGGGTGGGAGACTGTCTGGGAATACCAGGTGCTGTAAGCTTTTTCTCTTCTCTCTACCACCTGCATGTCTTTTGTTGCAACGTCTGATCACCCTGTGACACATGAGGAAGTTGGTCATCTTCAGCTGCTGCTGCTTTGTTGGCAGACACAAAGTGATCTGAGAGTCTCAGTTTCAGCTGCAGAGAATAATCACGTCAGGGAAGAAGATGTGCCCAGTACACATCAGCCTTTCTCGGAAATTAACTGGTTGCATAGAGGAACCGTATGATTCCTGTACTTATATAATGCACATTTGTCACAGACATTGTTGCTTACGGCCACACCACCCTCAATATGCCTGACCTCGTCTGATCTCGGAAGCCAAGCAGGGTTGGGCCTGGTTAGTACTTGGGTGGGAGACCGCTTGAAAATACCATTTGCTGTAAGCTTTTTCTCTTCTCTCTACAACCTGCATGTCTTTTGTTGCAACGTCTGATCACCCTGTGACACATGAGGAAGTTGGTCATCTTCAGCTGCTGCTGCTTTGTTGGCAGACACAAAGTGATCTGAGAGTCTCAGTTTCAGCTGCAGAGAATAATCACATCAGGGAAGAATATGTGCCCACTACACATCAGCCTTTCTTGGCAATTATCTGGTTACATAGAGGAACCGTATGATTCCAGTACCTATATAATGCACATTTGTCACAGAGATTATTACTTACGGCCACACCACCCTGAACATGCCCGACCTCGTCTGATCTCGGAAGCCAAGCACGGTTGGCCTGGTTAGTACTTGGGTGGGAGACTGCTTGGGAATACCAGGTGCTGTAAGCTTTATCTCTTCTCTGGACCACCTGAATGTCTTTTGTTGCAACGTCTGATCACCCTGTGACACATGAGGAAGTTGGTCATCTTCAGCTGCTGCTGCTTTGTTGGCAGACACAAAGTGATCTGAGAGTCTCAGTTTCAGCTGCAGAGAATAATCACATCAGGGAAGAATATGTGCCCACTACACATCAGCCTTTCTTGGCAATTATCTGGTTACATAGAGGAACCGTATGATTCTAGTACCTATATAATGCACATTTGTCACAGAGATTATTACTTACGGCCACACCACCCTGAACATGCCCGACCTCGTCTGATCTCGGAAGCCAAGCACGGTTGGCCTGGTTAGTACTTGGGTGGGAGACTGCTTGGGAATACCAGGTGCTGTAAGCTTTATCTCTTCTCTGGACCACCTGAATGTCTTTTGTTGCAACGTCTGATCACCCTGTGACACATGAGGAAGTTGGTCATCTTCAGCTTCTGCTGCTTCGTTGGGAGACACGAAGTGATCTGAGAGTCTCAGTTTCAGCTGCAGAGAATAATCACGTCAGGGAAGAAGATGTGCCCACTACACATAAGCCTTTCTCTGCAATTATCTGGTTACATAGAGGAACCGTATGATTCCAGTACCTATATAATGCACATTTGTCACAGAGATTGTCGCTTACGGCCACACCACCCTGAATATAATATGCCCGACCTCGTCTGATCTCGGAAGCCAAGCAGGATTGTGCCTGGTTAGTACTTGGGTGGGAGACTGCTTGGGAATACCAGGTGCTGTAAGCTTTTTCTCTTCTCTCTACCACCTGCATGTCTTTTGTTGCAACGTCTGATCACCCTGTGACACATGAGGAAGTTGGTCATCTTCAGCTGCTGCTGCTTTGTTGGCAGACACAAAGTGATCTGAGAGTCTCAGTTTAAGCTGCAGAGAATAATCACATCAGGGAAGAATATGTGCCCACTACACATCAGCCTTTCTTGGCAATTATCTGGTTACATAGAGGAACCGTATGATTCCAGTACCTATATAATGCACATTTGTCACAGAGATTATTACTTACGGCCACACCACCCTGAACATGCCCGACCTCGTCTGATCTCGGAAGCCAAGCACGGTTGGCCTGGTTAGTACTTGGGTGGGAGACTGCTTGGGAATACCAGGTGCTGTAAGCTTTATCTCTTCTCTGGACCACCTGAATGTCTTTTGTTGCAACGTCTGATCACCCTGTGACACATGAGGAAGTTGGTCATCTTCAGCTGCTGCTGCTTTGTTGGCAGACACAAAGTGATCTGAGAGTCTCAGTTTCAGCTGCAGAGAATAATCACATCAGGGAAGAATATGTGCCCACTACACATCAGCCTTTCTTGGCAATTATCTGGTTACATAGAGGAACCGTATGATTCTAGTACCTATATAATGCACATTTGTCACAGAGATTATTACTTACGGCCACACCACCCTGAACATGCCCGACCTCGTCTGATCTCGGAAGCCAAGCACGGTTGGCCTGGTTAGTACTTGGGTGGGAGACTGCTTGGGAATACCAGGTGCTGTAAGCTTTATCTCTTCTCTGGACCACCTGAATGTCTTTTGTTGCAACGTCTGATCACCCTGTGACACATGAGGAAGTTGGTCATCTTCAGCTTCTGCTGCTTTGTTGGGAGACACGAAGTGATCTGAGAGTCTCAGTTTCAGCTGCAGAGAATAATCACGTCAGGGAAGAAGATGTGCCCACTACACATAAGCCTTTCTCTGCAATTATCTGGTTACATAGAGGAACCGTATGATTCCAGTACCTATATAATGCACATTTGTCACAGAGATTGTCGCTTACGGCCACACCACCCTGAATATAATATGCCCGACCTCGCCTGATCTCGGAAGCCAAGCAGGATTGTGCCTGGTTAGTACTTGGGTGGGAGACTGCTTGGGAATACCAGGTGCTGTAAGCTTTTTCTCTTCTCTCTACCACCTGCATGTCTTTTGTTGCAACATCTGATCACCCTGTGACACATGAGGAAGTTGGTCATCTTCAGCTGCTGCTGCTTTGTTGGCAGACACGAAGTGATCTGAGAGTCTCAGTTTCAGCTGCAGAGAATGATCACATCAGAGAAGATGATATGCCAGCTACACATCAGCCTTTCTCTGCAATTATCTAGTTGCATAGAGGAACCGTATGATTCCAGTACCTATATGATGCACATTTGTCAGTGACATTGTTGCTTACGGCCACACCACGTTGAACATGCCCGACCTCGTCTGATCTCGGAAGCCAAGCACGGTTGGGCCTGGTTAGTACTTGGATGGAAGACCTCTTGGGAATACCAGGTGCTTTAAGCTTTTTCTCTTCTTTCGACCACCTGCATGTCTTTTGTTGCAACGTCTGATCACCCTGTGACACATGAGGAAGTTGGTCATCTTCAGCAGCTGCTGCTGCTTTGTTGGCAGACACGAAGTGATCTGAGAGTCTCAGTTTCAGCTGCAGAGAATGATCACATGAGGGAAGAAGATTTGCCCACTACAAGTCAGCCTTTCTCGGCAATTATCTGGTTACATAGAGGAACCGTATGATTCCATTACCTATATAATGCACATTTGTCAAAGACATTGTCGCTTACGGCCACACCACCCTGAACATGCCCGAGCTCGTCTGATCTTGGAAGCCAAGCAGGGTTGGGCCTTGTTAGTACTTGAATTGGAGACAACTTGGGAATACCAGGTGCTGTAAGCTTTTTCTCTTCTCTCAACCACCTGCATGTCTTTTGTTGCAACGTCTGACCACCCTGTGACACATGAGGAAGTTGGTCATCTTCAGCTGCTGCTGCTTTGTTGGCAGACATGAAGTGATCTGAGAGTCTCAGTTTCAGTTGCAGAGAATGATCACATCAGAGAAGATGATTTACCCGCTACACATCAGCCTTTCTCGGCAATTATCTGGTTGCATAGAGGAACCGTATGATTCCAGTACCTATATAATGCACATTTGTCAGAGACATTGCTGCTTACGGCCACACCACCCGGAACATGCCTGACCTCGTCTGATCTTGGAAGCCAAGCAGGGTTGGGCCTGGTTAGTACTTGCATGGGAGACCACTTGGGAATACCAGGTGCTGTAAGCTTCTTCTCTACTCTCTACCACCTTCATGTCTTTTGTGGCAACGTCTGATCCTCCTGTGACACATGAGGAAGTTGGTCATCTTCAGCTGCTGCTGCGTCTTTGTTGGCAGACACGAAGTGATCTGAGAGTGTCAATTTCAGCTGCAGAGAATAATCACATCAGGGAAGAAGATGTGCCCACTACAAGTCAGCCTTTCTCGGCAATTATCTGGTTACATAGAGGAAGTGTATGATTCCAGTACCTATATAATGCACATTTGTCACAGATATTGTTGCTTACGGCCACACCACCCTGAATAAGCCCGACCTTGTCTGATCTTGGAAGTCAAGCAGGTTTGGGCCTCGTTAGTACTTGGATGGGAGACTGCTTGGGAATACCAGGTGCTGTAAGCTTTTTCTCTTCTCTCTACCACCTGCATGTCTTTTGTTGCAACGTCTGATCACCCTGTGACACATGAGGAAGTTGGTCATCTTCAGCTGCTGCTGCTTTGTTGGCAGACACAAAGTGATCTGAGAGTCTCATTTTCAGCTGGAGAGAATTATCACGTCAGGGAAGAAGATGTGCCCACTACATATCAGCCTTTCTCGGCAATTATCTGGTTACATAGAGGAAGTGTATGATTCCATTGCCTATATAGTGCACATTTGTCACAGAGATTGTTACTTACGGACAAACCACCCTGAATATGTCTGACCTTGTCTGATCTCGGAAGCCAAGGAGGGCTGGTTCTGGTTAGTACTTTGATGGGACACCGCTTGGGAATACCAGGTGCTGTAAGCTTTTTCTCTTCTCTCTACCACCTACATGTCTTTTGTTGCAATGTCTGATCGCCCTGTGACACATGAGGAAGTTGGTCATCTTCAGCTGCTGCTGCTTTGTTAGCAGACACGAAGTGATCTGAGAGTCTCAGTTTCAGCTGCAGAGAATAATCACATCAAGGAAGAAGATGTGCCCACAACAAGTTAGCCTTTCTCTGCAATTATCTGGTTACATAGAGGAACTGTATTATTCCAGTACCTATATAATGCACATTTTTCACAGACATTGTTACTTACGGCCACACCACCCTGAATATGCCCGACCTCGACTGATCTCGGAACCCAAGCAGGGTTGGGCCTGGTTAGTACTTGAATGGGAGACCCCTTGGGAATGCCAGGTGCTGTAAGCTTTTTCTCTTCTCTCTACCACCTGCATGTATTTTGTTGCAAGGTCTGATCGCCCTCTGACACATGAGGAAGTTGGTCATCTTCAGCTGCTGCTGCTTTGTTGGCAGACACGAAGTGACCTGAGATTCTCATTTTCAGCTGGAGAGAATAATCACGTCAGGGAAGAAGATGTGTCCACTATTTATCAGCCTTTCTCTGCAATTATCTGGTTATATAGAGGAAACGTATGATTCCAGTACCTATATAATACACATTTGTACCAGATATTGTTGCTTACCGCCACACCACCCTGAATATGCCCGACCTCGTCTGATCTCGAAAGCCAAGCAGGGTTGTGCCTGGTTAGTACTTGGATGGGAGACCGCTTGGGATTATCAGGTGCTGTAAGCTTTTTATCTTCTCTCAACCACCTGCATGTCTTTTGTTGCAACGTCTGATCACCCTGTGACACATGAGGAAGTTGGTCATCTTCATTTTCTGCTGCTTTGTTGGCAGACACGAAGTGATCTTAAAGTCTCATTTTCAGCTGGAGAAAATTATCACGTCAGGGAACAAGATGTGCCCACTACATATCAGCCTTTCTTGGCAATTATATGGTTGCATAGAGGAACCGTATGATTCCAGTACCTATATAATGCACATTTGTCACAAACATTGTTACTTACGGCCACACCACCCGGAATATGCCCAACCTCGTCTGATCTTGGAAGCCAAGCAGGGTTGGGCCTGGTTAGTACTTGGATGGGAGACCGCTTGGGAATACCAGGTGCTGTAAGCTTTTTCTCTTCTCTCAACCACCTGCATGTCTTTTGTTGCAACGTCTGATCACCCTGTGACACATGAGGAAGTTGGTCATCTTCAGCTGCTGCTGCTTTGTTGGCAGACATGAAGTGATCTGAGAGTCTCAGTTTCAGTTGCAGAGAATGATCACATCAGAGAAGATGATTTACCCGCTACACATCAGCCTTTCTCGGCAATTATCTGGTTGCATAGAGGAACCGTATGATTCCAGTACCTATATAATGCACATTTGTCAGAGACATTGCTGCTTATGGCCACACCACCCGGAACATGCCTGACCTCGTCTGATCTTGGAAGCCAAGCAGGGTTGGGCCTGGTTAGTACTTGCATGGGAGACCACTTGGGAATACCAGGTGCTGTAAGCTTCTTCTCTACTCTCTACCACCTTCATGTCTTTTGTGGCAACGTCTGATCCTCCTGTGACACATGAGGAAGTTGGTCATCTTCAGCTGCTGCTGCGTCTTTGTTGGCAGACACGAAGTGATCTGAGAGTGTCAATTTCAGCTGCAGAGAATAATCACATCAGGGAAGAAGATGTGCCCACTACAAGTCAGCCTTTCTCGGCAATTATCTGGTTACATAGAGGAAGTGTATGATTCCAGTACCTATATAATGCACATTTGTCACAGATATTGTTGCTTACGGCCACACCACCCTGAATAAGCCCGACCTTGTCTGATCTTGGAAGTCAAGCAGGTTTGGGCCTCGTTAGTACTTGGATGGGAGACTGCTTGGGAATACCAGGTGCTGTAAGCTTTTTCTCTTCTCTCTACCACCTGCATGTCTTTTGTTGCAACGTCTGATCACCCTGTGACACATGAGGAAGTTGGTCATCTTCAGCTGCTGCTGCTTTGTTGGCAGACACAAAGTGATCTGAGAGTCTCATTTTCAGCTGGAGAGAATTATCACGTCAGGGAAGAAGATGTGCCCACTACATATCAGCCTTTCTCGGCAATTATCTGGTTACATAGAGGAAGTGTATGATTCCATTGCCTATATAGTGCACATTTGTCACAGAGATTGTTACTTACGGACAAACCACCCTGAATATGTCTGACCTTGTCTGATCTCGGAAGCCAAGGAGGGCTGGTTCTGGTTAGTACTTTGATGGGACACCGCTTGGGAATACCAGGTGCTGTAAGCTTTTTCTCTTCTCTCTACCACCTACATGTCTTTTGTTGCAATGTCTGATCGCCCTGTGACACATGAGGAAGTTGGTCATCTTCAGCTGCTGCTGCTTTGTTAGCAGACACGAAGTGATCTGAGAGTCTCAGTTTCAGCTGCAGAGAATAATCACATCAAGGAAGAAGATGTGCCCACAACAAGTTAGCCTTTCTCTGCAATTATCTGGTTACATAGAGGAACTGTATTATTCCAGTACCTATATAATGCACATTTTTCACAGACATTGTTACTTACGGCCACACCACCCTGAATATGCCCGACCTCGACTGATCTCGGAACCCAAGCAGGGTTGGGCCTGGTTAGTACTTGAATGGGAGACCCCTTGGGAATGCCAGGTGCTGTAAGCTTTTTCTCTTCTCTCTACCACCTGCATGTATTTTGTTGCAAGGTCTGATCGCCCTCTGACACATGAGGAAGTTGGTCATCTTCAGCTGCTGCTGCTTTGTTGGCAGACACGAAGTGACCTGAGATTCTCATTTTCAGCTGGAGAGAATAATCACGTCAGGGAAGAAGATGTGTCCACTATTTATCAGCCTTTCTCTGCAATTATCTGGTTATATAGAGGAAACGTATGATTCCAGTACCTATATAATACACATTTGTACCAGATATTGTTGCTTACCGCCACACCACCCTGAATATGCCCGACCTCGTCTGATCTCGAAAGCCAAGCAGGGTTGTGCCTGGTTAGTACTTGGATGGGAGACCGCTTGGGATTATCAGGTGCTGTAAGCTTTTTATCTTCTCTCAACCACCTGCATGTCTTTTGTTGCAACGTCTGATCACCCTGTGACACATGAGGAAGTTGGTCATCTTCATTTTCTGCTGCTTTGTTGGCAGACACGAAGTGATCTTAAAGTCTCATTTTCAGCTGGAGAAAATTATCACGTCAGGGAACAAGATGTGCCCACTACATATCAGCCTTTCTTGGCAATTATATGGTTGCATAGAGGAACCGTATGATTCCAGTACCTATATAATGCACATTTGTCACAAACATTGTTACTTACGGCCACACCACCCGGAATATGCCCAACCTCGTCTGATCTTGGAAGCCAAGCAGGGTTGGGCCTGGTTAGTACTTGGATGGGAGACCGCTTGGGAATACCAGGTGCTGTAAGCTTTTTCTCTTCTCTCAACCACCTGCATGTCTTTTGTTGCAACGTCTGATCACCCTGTGACACATGAGGAAGTTGGTCATCTTCAGCTGCTGCTGCTTTGTTGGCAGACATGAAGTGATCTGAGAGTCTCAGTTTCAGTTGCAGAGAATGATCACATCAGAGAAGATGATTTACCCGCTACACATCAGCCTTTCTCGGCAATTATCTGGTTGCATAGAGGAACCGTATGATTCCAGTACCTATATAATGCACATTTGTCAGAGACATTGCTGCTTATGGCCACACCACCCGGAACATGCCTGACCTCGTCTGATCTTGGAAGCCAAGCAGGGTTGGGCCTGGTTAGTACTTGCATGGGAGACCACTTGGGAATACCAGGTGCTGTAAGCTTCTTCTCTACTCTCTACCACCTTCATGTCTTTTGTGGCAACGTCTGATCCTCCTGTGACACATGAGGAAGTTGGTCATCTTCAGCTGCTTTTGCGTCTTTGTTGGCAGACACGAAGTGATCTGAGAGTGTCAATTTCAGCTGCAGAGAATAATCACATCAGGGAAGAAGATGTGCCCACTACAAGTCAGCCTTTCTGGGCAATTATCTGGTTACATAGAGGAAGTGTATGATTCCAGTACCTATATAATGCACATTTGTCACAGATATTGTTGCTTACGGCCACACCACCCTGAATAAGCCCGACCTTGTCTGATCTTGGAAGTCAAGCAGGTTTGGGCCTGGTTAGTACTTGGATGGAAGACTGCTTGGGAATACCAGGTGCTGTAAGCTTTTTCTCTTCTCTCTACCACCTGCATGTCTTTTGTTGCAACGTCTGATCACCCTGTGACACATGAGGAAGTTGGTCATCTTCAGCTGCTGCTGCTTTGTTGGCAGACACAAAGTGATCTGAGAGTCTCATTTTCAGCTGGAGAGAATTATCACGTCAGGGAAGAAGATGTGCCCACTACATATCAGCCTTTCTCGGCAATTATCTGGTTACATAGAGGAAGTGTATGATTCCATTGCCTATATAATGCACATTTGTCACAGAGATTGTTACTTACGGACAAACCACCCTGAATATGTCTGACCTTGTCTGATCTCGGAAGCCAAGGAGGGCTGGTTCTGGTTAGTACTTTGATGGGACACCGCTTGGGAATACCAGGTGATGTAATCTTTTTCTCTTCTCTCTACCACCTGCATGTATTTTGTTGCAACGTCTGATCGCCCTGTGACACATGAGGAAGTTGGTCATCTTCAGCTGCTGCTGCTTTGTTGGCAGACACGAAGTGATCTGAGAGTCTCATTTTCAGCTGGAGAGAATAATCACGTCAGGGAAGAAGATGTGTCCACTATTTATCAGCCTTTCTCTGCAATTATCTGGTTATATAGAGGAAACGTATGATTCCAGTACCTATACAATTTACATTTGTCAGAGACATTGTTGCTTACGGCCACACCACCCTGAATATGCCCGACCTCGTCTGATCTCGAAAGCCAAGCAGGGTTGTGCCTGGTTAGTACTTGGATGGGAGACCGCTTGGGATTATCAGGTGCTGTAAGCTTTTTCTCTTCTCTCAACCACCTGCATGTCTTTTGTTGCAACGTCTGATCACCCTGTGACACATGAGGAAGTTGGTCATCTTCATTTTCTGCTGCTTTGTTGGCAGACACGAAGTGATCTTAAAGTCTCATTTTCAGCTGGAGAAAATTATCACGTCAGGGAACAAGATGTGCCCACTACATATCAGCCTTTCTTGGCAATTATATGGTTGCATAGAGGAACCGTATGATTCCAGTACCTATATAATGCACATTTGTCACAAACATTGTTACTTACGGCCACACCACCCGGAATATGCCCAACCTCGTCTGATCTTGGAAGCCAAGCAGGGTTGGGCCTGGTTAGTACTTGGATGGGAGACCGCTTGGGAATACCAGGTGCTGTAAGCTTTTTCTCTTCTCTCAACCACCTGCATGTCTTTTGTTGCAACGTCTGATCACCCTGTGACACATGAGGAAGTTGGTCATCTTCAGCTGCTGCTGCTTTGTTGGCAGACACGAAGTGATCTTAGAGTCTCATTTTCAGCTGGAGAAAATTATCACGTCAGGGAACAAGATGTGCCCACTATATATCAGCCTTTTTCGGCAATTATCTTGTTACATAGAGGAACCATATGATTCCATTGCCTATATAATGCACATTTGTCACAGAGATTGTTGCTTACGGCCAAACCACCCTGAATATGTCTGACCTCGTTTGATCTCAGAAGCCAAGGAGGGTTGGGCCTGGTTAGTACTTTGATGAGAGACCGCTTGGGAATACCAGGTGCTGTAAGCTTTTTCTCTTCTCTCTACCACCTGCATGTCTTTTGTTGCAACGTCTGATCGCCCTGTGACACATGAGGAAGTTGGTCATCTTCAGCTGCTGCTGCCTTGTTGGCAGACACAAAGTGATCTGAGAGTCTCAGTTTCAGTTGCAGAGAATGATCACATCAGAGAAGATGATTTACCCGCTACACATCAGCTTTTCTCGGCAATTATCTGGTTGCATAGAGGAACCGTATGATTCCAGTACCTATATAATGCACATTTGTCACAGAGATTGTTGCTTACGGCCAAACCACCCTGAATATGTCTGACCTCGTTTGATCTCGGAAGCCAAGCAGGGTTGGGCCTGGTTAGTACTTGGATGGGAGACCGCTTGGGATTATCAGGTGATGTAAGCTTTTTCTCTTCTCTCAACCACCTGCATGTCTTTTGTTGCAACGTCTGATCACCCTGTGACACATGAGGAAGTTGGTCATCTTCATTTTCTGCTGCTTTGTTGGCAGACACGAAGTGATCTTAGAGTCTCATTTTCAGCTGGAGAAAATGATCACGTCAGGGAACAAGATGTGCCCACTACATATCAGCCTTTCTTGGCAATTATATGGTTGCATAGAGGAACCGTATGATTCCAGTACCTATATAATGCACATTTGTCACAGACATTGTTACTTACGGCCACACCACCCTGAATATGCCCAACCTCGTCTGATCTTGGAAGCCAAGCACGGTTGGGCCTGGTTAGTACTTGGATGGGAGACCGCTTGGGAATACCAGGTGCTGTAAGCTTTTTCTCTTCTCTCAACCACCTGCATGTCTTTTGTTGCAACGTCTGATCACCCTGTGACACATGAGGAAGTTGGTCATCTTCAGCTGCTGCTGCTTTGTTGGCAGACACGAAGTGATCTTAGAGTCTCATTTTCAGCTGGAGAAAATTATCACGTCAGGGAACAAGATGTGCCCACTATATATCAGCCTTTTTTTGGCAATTATCTTGTTACATAGAGGAACCATATGATTCCATTGCCTATATAATGCACATTTGTCACAGAGATTGTTGCTTACGGCCAAACCACCCTGAATATGTCTGACCTCGTCTGATCTCAGAAGCCAAGGAGGGTTGGGCCTGGTTAGTACTTGGATGGGAGACTGCTTGGGAATACCAGGTGCTGTAAGCGTTTTCTCTTCTCTCTACAACCTGCATGTCTTTTGTTGCAACGTCTGATCACCCTGTGACACATGAGGAAGTTGGTCATCTTCAGCTGCTGCTGCTTTGTTGGAAGACACGAAGTGATCTGAGAGTCTCAGTTTCAGCTGAAGAGAATAATCACGTCAGGGAAGAAGATGTGCCCACTACACATCAGCCTTTCTCAGCAATTATCTGGTTACATAGAGGAACCGTATGATTCCTGTACTAATATAATGCACTTTTGTCAGACACATTGTTGCTTACGGCCACACCACCCTGAACATACCCGCCCTCGTCTGATCTCGGAAGCCAAGCAGCGTTGAGCCTGCTTAGTACTTGGATGGGAGACTGCTTGGGAATACCAGGTGCTGTAAGTGTTTTCTCTTCTCTCTACAACCTGCATGTCTTTTGTTGCAACATCTGATCACCCTGTGACACATGAGGAAGTTGGTCATCTTCAGCTGCTCCTGCTTTGTTGGCTGACACAAAGTGATCTGAGAGTCTCAGTTTCAGTTGCAGAGAATGATCACATCAGAGAAGATGATTTGCCCGCTACACATCAGCCTTTCTCGGCAATTATCTGGTTGCATAGAGGAACCGTATGATTCCAGTACCTATATAATGCACATTTGTCAGAGACATTGTTGCTTACGGCCACACCACCCTGAATAAGCCAGACCTCGTCTGATCTCGGACACCAAGAAGGTTGTACCTGGTTAGTACTTGGATGGGAGACAGCTTGGGAATACCAGGTGCTGTAAGCTTTTTCTCTTCTCTCTACCACCTGCATGTCTTTTGTTGCAACGTCTGATCACCCTGTGACACATGAGGAAGTTGGTCATCTTCAGCTGCTGCTGCTTTGTTGGCAGACACAAAGTGATCTGAGAGTCTCAGTTTCAGCTGCAGAGAATAATCACATCAGGGAAGAATATGTGCCCACTACACATCAGCCTTTCTTGGCAATTATCTGGTTACATAGAGGAACCGTATGATTCCAGTACCTATATAATGCACATTTGTCACAGAGATTATTACTTACGGCCACACCACCCTGAACATGCCCGACCTCGTCTGATCTCGGAAGCCAAGCACGGTTGGCCTGGTTAGTACTTGGGTGGGAGACTGCTTGGGAATACCAGGTGCTGTAAGCTTTATCTCTTCTCTGGACCACCTGAATGTCTTTTGTTGCAACGTCTGATCACCCTGTGACACATGAGGAAGTTGGTCATCTTCAGCTGCTGCTGCTTTGTTGGCAGACACAAAGTGATCTGAGAGTCTCAGTTTCAGCTGCAGAGAATAATCACATCAGGGAAGAAGATGTGCCCACTACAAGTCAGCCTTTCTCTGCAATTATCTGGTTACATAGAAGAAGTGTATGATTCCAGTACCTATATAATGCACATTTGTCACAGCTATTGTTGCTTACGGCCGCACCACCCTGAATATGCCCGACCTCGTCTGATCTTGGAAGCCAAGGAGGGTTGGGCGTGGTTAGTACTTGGATGGAAGACCTCTTGGGAATACCAGGTGCTGTAAGCTTTTTCTCTTCTCTCTACCACCTGCATGTCTTTTGTTGCAACGTCTGATCACCCTGTGACACATGAGGAAGTTGGTCATCTTCAGCTGCTGCTGCTTTGTTGGCTGACACGAAGTGATCTGAGAGTCTCAGTTTCAGTTGCAGAGAATGATCACATCAGAGAAGATGATATGCCCGCTACACATCAGCCTTTCTCTGCAATTATCTGGGTGCATAGAGGAACCGTATGATTCCAGTACCTATATAATGCACATTTGTCAGAGACGTTGCTTACGGCCACACAACCCTGAACATGCCCGACCTCGTCTGATCTCGGAAGCCAAGCAGGGTTGGGCCTGGTTTGTACTTGGATGGAAGACCTCTTCGGAATACCAGGTGTTGTAAGCTTTTTCTCTTCTCTCTACCACCTGCATGTCTTTTGTTGCAATGTCTGATCACCCTGTGACACATGAGGAAGTTGGTCATCTTCAGCTTCTGCTGCTTTGTTGGCAGACACAAAGTGATCTGAGAGTCTCAGTTTCAGCTCGAGAGAATAATCACGTCAGGGAAGAAGATGTGCCCACTACTTATCAGCCTTTCTCGGCAATTATCTGGTTGCATAGAGGAACCGTATGATTCCAGTACCTATATAATGCACATTTGTCAGAGACATTGTTGCTTACGGCCACACCACCCTGAACATGCCCGACCTCGTCTGATCTCGGAAGCCAAGCAGGGTTGAGCCTGCTTAGTACTTGGATGGGAGACTACTTGGGAATACCAGGTGCTGTAAGCTTCTTCTCTTCTCTCTACCACCTGCATGTCTTTTGTTGCAACGTCTGATCATCCTGTGACACATGAGGAAGTTGGTCATCTTCAGCAGCTGCTGCTTCTTTGTTGTTAGACACGAAGTGATCTGAGAGTCTCAGTTTCAGCTGCAGAGAATAATCACATCAGGGAAGAAGATGTGCCCACTACAAGTCAGCCTTTCTCTGCAATTATCTGGTTACATAGAAGAAGTGTATGATTCCAGTACCTATATAATGCACATTTGTCACAGCTATTGTTGCTTACGGCCGCACCACCCTGAATATGCCCGACCTCGTCTGATCTTGGAAGCCAAGGAGGGTTGGGCCTGGTTAGTACTTGGATGGAAGACCTCTTGGGAATACCAGGTGCTGTAAGCTTTTTCTCTTCTCTCTACCACCTGCATGTCTTTTGTTGCAACGTCTGATCACCCTGTGACACATGAGGAAGTTGGTCATCTTCAGCTGCTGCTGCTTTGTTGGCAGACACGAAGTGATCTGAGAGTCTCAGTTTCAGCTGCAGAGAATGATCACATCAGGGAAGAAGATGTGCCCATAACAAGTGAGCCTTTCTCGGAAATGATCTGGTTACATAGAGGAAGTGTATGATTCCAGTACTTATATAATGCACATTTGTCACAGAAATTGTTCCTTACGGCCACACCACCCTGAATATGCCCGACCTCGTCTGATCTCGGAAGCTAAGGAGGGTTGGGCCTGGTTAGTACTTCAATGGGAGACTGCTTGGGAATACCAGGTGCTGTAAGCGTTTTCTCTTCTCTCTACAACCTGCATGTCTTTTGTTGCAACGTCTGATCACCCTGTGACACATGAGGAAGTTGGTCATCTTCAGCTGCTGCTGCTTTGTTGGAAGACACGAAGTGATCTGAGAGTCTCAGTTTCAGCTGAAGAGAATAATCACGTCAGGGAAGATGATGTGCCCACTACACATCAGCCTTTCTCAGCAATTATCTGGTTACATAGAGGAACCGTATGATTCCTGTACTTATATAATGCACATTTGTCACAGACATTGTTGCTTACGGCCACACCACCCTCAATATGCCTGACCTCGTCTGATCTCGGAAGCCAAGCAGGGTTGGTTCTGGTTAGTACTTGGGTGGGAGACCGCTTGAAAATACCATTTGCTGTAAGCTTTTTCTCTTCTCTCTACAACCTGCATGTCTTTTGTTGCAACGTCTGATCACCCTGTGACACATGAGGAAGTTGATCATCTTCAGCTGCTGCTGCTGCTTTGTTGGCAGACATGAAGTGATCTGAGAGTCTCAGTTTCAGCTCCAGAGAATAATCACATCAAGGAGGAAGATGTGCCCACTAAGAGTCAGCCTTTCTCGGCAATTATCTGGTTACATAGAGGAAGTGTATGATTCCAGTACCTATATAATACACATTTGTACCAGATATTGTTGCTTACAGCCACACCACCCTGAATAAGCTCGACCTCGTCTGATCTCGGAAGCCAAGCAGGGTTGGGCCTGGTTAGTTCTTGAATGGGAGACTGCTTGCGAATACCAGGTGCTGTAAGCTTTTTCTCTTCTCTCTACAACCTGCATGTCTTTTGTTGCAATGTCTGATCACCCTGTGACACATGAGGAAGTTGGTCATCTTCAGCTTCTGCTGCTTTGTTGGCAGACACGAAGTGATCTGAGAGTCTCAGTTTCAGCTGAAGAGAATGATCACATCAAGAAGGAAGATGTAACCACTAAGAGTCAGCCTTTCTCGGCAATTATCTGGTTACATAGAGGAAGTGTATGATTCCAGTACCTATATAATACACATTTGTCACAGAGATTGTCGCTTACGGCCACACCACCCTGAATATAATATGCCCGACCTCGTCTGATCTCGGAAGCCAAGCAGGGTTGTGCCTGGTTAGTACTTGGGTGGGAGACTGCTTGGGAATACCAGGTGCTGTAAGCTTTTTCTCTTCTCTCTACCACCTGCATGTCTTTTGTTGTAACATCTGATCACCCTGTGACACATGAGGAAGTTGGTCATCTTCAGCTGCTGCTGCTTTGTTGGCAGACACAAAGTGATCTGAGAGTCTCAGTTTCAGCTGCAGAGAATAATCACATCAGGGAAGAAGATGTGCCCATAACAAGTCAGCCTTTCTCGGCAATTATCTGGTTGCATAGAGGAACCGTATGATTCCAGTACCTATATAATGCACATTTGTCACAGACATTGTTGCTTACGGCCACACCACCCTGAACATGCCCGAGCTCGTCTGATCTTGGAAGCCAAGCAGGGTTGGGCCTTGTTAGTACTTGAATTGGAGACAACTTGGGAATGCCAGGTGCTGTAAGCTTTTTCTCTTCTCTCTACCACCTGCATGTATTTTGTTGAGAGGTCTGATCGCCCTGTGACACATGAGGAAGTTGGTCATCTTCAGCTGCTGCTGCTTTGTTGGCAGACACGAAGTGATCTGAGAGTCTCATTTTCAGCTGGAGAGAATAATCACGTCAGGGAAGAAGATGTGTCCACTATTTATCAGCCTTTCTCTGCAATTATCTGGTTATATAGAGGAAACGTATGATTCCAGTACCTATACAATTTACATTTGTCAGAGACATTGTTGCTTACGGCCACACCACCCTGAATATGCCCGACCTCGTCTGATCTTGGAAGTCAAGCAGGTTTGGGCCTGGTTAGTACTTGGATGGAAGACTGCTTGGGAATACCAGGTACTGTAAGCTTTTTCTCTTCTCTCTACCACCTGCATGTCTTTTGTTGCAACGTCTGATCACCCTGTGACACATGAGGAAGTTGGTCATCTTCAGCTGCTGCTGCTTTGTTGGCAGACACAAAGTGATCTGAGAGTCTCATTTTCAGCTGGAGAGAATTATCACGTCAGGGAAGAAGATGTGCCCACTACATATCAGCCTTTCTCGGCAATTATCTGGTTACATAGAGGAAGTGTATGATTCCATTGCCTATATAATGCACATTTGTCACAGAGATTGTTACTTACGGACAAACCACCCTGAATATGTCTGACCTTGTCTGATCTCGGAAGCCAAGGAGGGCTGGTTCTGGTTAGTACTTTGATGGGACACCGCTTGGGAATACCAGGTGATGTAATCTTTTTCTCTTCTCTCTACCACCTGCATGTATTTTGTTGCAACGTCTGATCGCCCTGTGACACATGAGGAAGTTGGTCATCTTCAGCTGCTGCTGCTTTGTTGGCAGACACGAAGTGATCTGAGAGTCTCATTTTCAGCTGGAGAGAATAATCACGTCAGGGAAGAAGATGTGTCCACTATTTATCAGCCTTTCTCTGCAATTATCTGGTTATATAGAGGAAACGTATGATTCCAGTACCTATACAATTTACATTTGTCAGAGACATTGTTGCTTACGGCCACACCACCCTGAATATGCCCGACCTCGTCTGATCTCGAAAGCCAAGCAGGGTTGTGCCTGGTTAGTACTTGGATGGGAGACCGCTTGGGATTATCAGGTGCTGTAAGCTTTTTCTCTTCTCTCAACCACCTGCATGTCTTTTGTTGCAACGTCTGATCACCCTGTGACACATGAGGAAGTTGGTCATCTTCATTTTCTGCTGCTTTGTTGGCAGACACGAAGTGATCTTAAAGTCTCATTTTCAGCTGGAGAAAATTATCACGTCAGGGAACAAGATGTGCCCACTACATATCAGCCTTTCTTGGCAATTATATGGTTGCATAGAGGAACCGTATGATTCCAGTACCTATATAATGCACATTTGTCACAAACATTGTTACTTACGGCCACACCACCCGGAATATGCCCAACCTCGTCTGATCTTGGAAGCCAAGCAGGGTTGGGCCTGGTTAGTACTTGGATGGGAGACCGCTTGGGAATACCAGGTGCTGTAAGCTTTTTCTCTTCTCTCAACCACCTGCATGTCTTTTGTTGCAACGTCTGATCACCCTGTGACACATGAGGAAGTTGGTCATCTTCAGCTGCTGCTGCTTTGTTGGCAGACACGAAGGGATCTTAGAGTCTCATTTTCAGCTGGAGAAAATGATCACGTCAGGGAACAAGATGTGCCCACTATATATCAGCCTTTTTCGGCAATTATCTTGTTACATAGAGGAACCATATGATTCCATTGCCTATATAATGCACATTTGTCACAGAGATTGTTGCTTACGGCCAAACCACCCTGAATATGTCTGACCTCGTTTGATCTCAGAAGCCAAGGAGGGTTGGGCCTGGTTAGTACTTTGATGAGAGACCGCTTGGGAATACCAGGTGCTGTAAGCTTTTTCTCTTCTCTCTACCACCTGCATGTCTTTTGTTGCAACGTCTGATCGCCCTGTGACACATGAGGAAGTTGGTCATCTTCAGCTGCTGCTGCCTTGTTGGCAGACACAAAGTGATCTGAGAGTCTCAGTTTCAGTTGCAGAGAATGATCACATCAGAGAAGATGATTTACCCGCTACACATCAGCTTTTCTCGGCAATTATCTGGTTGCATAGAGGAACCGTATGATTCCAGTACCTATATAATGCACATTTGTCACAGAGATTGTTGCTTACGGCCAAACCACCCTGAATATGTCTGACCTCGTTTGATCTCGGAAGCCAAGCAGGGTTGGGCCTGGTTAGTACTTGGATGGGAGACCGCTTGGGATTATCAGGTGATGTAAGCTTTTTCTCTTCTCTCAACCACCTGCATGTCTTTTGTTGCAACGTCTGATCACCCTGTGACACATGAGGAAGTTGGTCATCTTCATTTTCTGCTGCTTTGTTGGCAGACACGAAGTGATCTTAGAGTCTCATTTTCAGCTGGAGAAAATGATCACGTCAGGGAACAAGATGTGCCCACTACATATCAGCCTTTCTTGGCAATTATATGGTTGCATAGAGGAACCGTATGATTCCAGTACCTATATAATGCACATTTGTCACAGACATTGTTACTTACGGCCACACCACCCTGAATATGCCCAACCTCGTCTGATCTTGGAAGCCAAGCACGGTTGGGCCTGGTTAGTACTTGGATGGGAGACCGCTTGGGAATACCAGGTGCTGTAAGCTTTTTCTCTTCTCTCAACCACCTGCATGTCTTTTGTTGCAACGTCTGATCACCCTGTGACACATGAGGAAGTTGGTCATCTTCAGCTGCTGCTGCTTTGTTGGCAGACACGAAGTGATCTTAGAGTCTCATTTTCAGCTGGAGAAAATTATCACGTCAGGGAACAAGATGTGCCCACTATATATCAGCCTTTTTTTGGCAATTATCTTGTTACATAGAGGAACCATATGATTCCATTGCCTATATAATGCACATTTGTCACAGAGATTGTTGCTTACGGCCAAACCACCCTGAATATGTCTGACCTCGTCTGATCTCAGAAGCCAAGGAGGGTTGGGCCTGGTTAGTACTTGGATGGGAGACTGCTTGGGAATACCAGGTGCTGTAAGCGTTTTCTCTTCTCTCTACAACCTGCATGTCTTTTGTTGCAACGTCTGATCACCCTGTGACACATGAGGAAGTTGGTCATCTTCAGCTGCTGCTGCTTTGTTGGAAGACACGAAGTGATCTGAGAGTCTCAGTTTCAGCTGAAGAGAATAATCACGTCAGGGAAGAAGATGTGCCCACTACACATCAGCCTTTCTCAGCAATTATCTGGTTACATAGAGGAACCGTATGATTCCTGTACTAATATAATGCACTTTTGTCAGACACATTGTTGCTTACGGCCACACCACCCTGAACATACCCGCCCTCGTCTGATCTCGGAAGCCAAGCAGCGTTGAGCCTGCTTAGTACTTGGATGGGAGACTGCTTGGGAATACCAGGTGCTGTAAGTGTTTTCTCTTCTCTCTACAACCTGCATGTCTTTTGTTGCAACATCTGATCACCCTGTGACACATGAGGAAGTTGGTCATCTTCAGCTGCTCCTGCTTTGTTGGCTGACACAAAGTGATCTGAGAGTCTCAGTTTCAGTTGCAGAGAATGATCACATCAGAGAAGATGATTTGCCCGCTACACATCAGCCTTTCTCGGCAATTATCTGGTTGCATAGAGGAACCGTATGATTCCAGTACCTATATAATGCACATTTGTCAGAGACATTGTTGCTTACGGCCACACCACCCTGAATAAGCCAGACCTCGTCTGATCTCGGACACCAAGAAGGTTGTACCTGGTTAGTACTTGGATGGGAGACAGCTTGGGAATACCAGGTGCTGTAAGCTTTTTCTCTTCTCTCTACCACCTGCATGTCTTTTGTTGCAACGTCTGATCACCCTGTGACACATGAGGAAGTTGGTCATCTTCAGCTGCTGCTGCTTTGTTGGCAGACACAAAGTGATCTGAGAGTCTCAGTTTCAGCTGCAGAGAATAATCACATCAGGGAAGAATATGTGCCCACTACACATCAGCCTTTCTTGGCAATTATCTGGTTACATAGAGGAACCGTATGATTCCAGTACCTATATAATGCACATTTGTCACAGAGATTATTACTTACGGCCACACCACCCTGAACATGCCCGACCTCGTCTGATCTCGGAAGCCAAGCACGGTTGGCCTGGTTAGTACTTGGGTGGGAGACTGCTTGGGAATACCAGGTGCTGTAAGCTTTATCTCTTCTCTGGACCACCTGAATGTCTTTTGTTGCAACGTCTGATCACCCTGTGACACATGAGGAAGTTGGTCATCTTCAGCTGCTGCTGCTTTGTTGGCAGACACAAAGTGATCTGAGAGTCTCAGTTTCAGCTGCAGAGAATAATCACATCAGGGAAGAAGATGTGCCCACTACAAGTCAGCCTTTCTCTGCAATTATCTGGTTACATAGAAGAAGTGTATGATTCCAGTACCTATATAATGCACATTTGTCACAGCTATTGTTGCTTACGGCCGCACCACCCTGAATATGCCCGACCTCGTCTGATCTTGGAAGCCAAGGAGGGTTGGGCGTGGTTAGTACTTGGATGGAAGACCTCTTGGGAATACCAGGTGCTGTAAGCTTTTTCTCTTCTCTCTACCACCTGCATGTCTTTTGTTGCAACGTCTGATCACCCTGTGACACATGAGGAAGTTGGTCATCTTCAGCTGCTGCTGCTTTGTTGGCTGACACGAAGTGATCTGAGAGTCTCAGTTTCAGTTGCAGAGAATGATCACATCAGAGAAGATGATATGCCCGCTACACATCAGCCTTTCTCTGCAATTATCTGGGTGCATAGAGGAACCGTATGATTCCAGTACCTATATAATGCACATTTGTCAGAGACGTTGCTTACGGCCACACAACCCTGAACATGCCCGACCTCGTCTGATCTCGGAAGCCAAGCAGGGTTGGGCCTGGTTTGTACTTGGATGGAAGACCTCTTCGGAATACCAGGTGTTGTAAGCTTTTTCTCTTCTCTCTACCACCTGCATGTCTTTTGTTGCAATGTCTGATCACCCTGTGACACATGAGGAAGTTGGTCATCTTCAGCTTCTGCTGCTTTGTTGGCAGACACAAAGTGATCTGAGAGTCTCAGTTTCAGCTCGAGAGAATAATCACGTCAGGGAAGAAGATGTGCCCACTACTTATCAGCCTTTCTCGGCAATTATCTGGTTGCATAGAGGAACCGTATGATTCCAGTACCTATATAATGCACATTTGTCAGAGACATTGTTGCTTACGGCCACACCACCCTGAACATGCCCGACCTCGTCTGATCTCGGAAGCCAAGCAGGGTTGAGCCTGCTTAGTACTTGGATGGGAGACTACTTGGGAATACCAGGTGCTGTAAGCTTCTTCTCTTCTCTCTACCACCTGCATGTCTTTTGTTGCAACGTCTGATCATCCTGTGACACATGAGGAAGTTGGTCATCTTCAGCAGCTGCTGCTTCTTTGTTGTTAGACACGAAGTGATCTGAGAGTCTCAGTTTCAGCTGCAGAGAATAATCACATCAGGGAAGAAGATGTGCCCACTACAAGTCAGCCTTTCTCTGCAATTATCTGGTTACATAGAAGAAGTGTATGATTCCAGTACCTATATAATGCACATTTGTCACAGCTATTGTTGCTTACGGCCGCACCACCCTGAATATGCCCGACCTCGTCTGATCTTGGAAGCCAAGGAGGGTTGGGCCTGGTTAGTACTTGGATGGAAGACCTCTTGGGAATACCAGGTGCTGTAAGCTTTTTCTCTTCTCTCTACCACCTGCATGTCTTTTGTTGCAACGTCTGATCACCCTGTGACACATGAGGAAGTTGGTCATCTTCAGCTGCTGCTGCTTTGTTGGCAGACACGAAGTGATCTGAGAGTCTCAGTTTCAGCTGCAGAGAATGATCACATCAGGGAAGAAGATGTGCCCATAACAAGTGAGCCTTTCTCGGAAATGATCTGGTTACATAGAGGAAGTGTATGATTCCAGTACTTATATAATGCACATTTGTCACAGAAATTGTTCCTTACGGCCACACCACCCTGAATATGCCCGACCTCGTCTGATCTCGGAAGCTAAGGAGGGTTGGGCCTGGTTAGTACTTCAATGGGAGACTGCTTGGGAATACCAGGTGCTGTAAGCGTTTTCTCTTCTCTCTACAACCTGCATGTCTTTTGTTGCAACGTCTGATCACCCTGTGACACATGAGGAAGTTGGTCATCTTCAGCTGCTGCTGCTTTGTTGGAAGACACGAAGTGATCTGAGAGTCTCAGTTTCAGCTGAAGAGAATAATCACGTCAGGGAAGATGATGTGCCCACTACACATCAGCCTTTCTCAGCAATTATCTGGTTACATAGAGGAACCGTATGATTCCTGTACTTATATAATGCACATTTGTCACAGACATTGTTGCTTACGGCCACACCACCCTCAATATGCCTGACCTCGTCTGATCTCGGAAGCCAAGCAGGGTTGGTTCTGGTTAGTACTTGGGTGGGAGACCGCTTGAAAATACCATTTGCTGTAAGCTTTTTCTCTTCTCTCTACAACCTGCATGTCTTTTGTTGCAACGTCTGATCACCCTGTGACACATGAGGAAGTTGATCATCTTCAGCTGCTGCTGCTGCTTTGTTGGCAGACATGAAGTGATCTGAGAGTCTCAGTTTCAGCTCCAGAGAATAATCACATCAAGGAGGAAGATGTGCCCACTAAGAGTCAGCCTTTCTCGGCAATTATCTGGTTACATAGAGGAAGTGTATGATTCCAGTACCTATATAATACACATTTGTACCAGATATTGTTGCTTACAGCCACACCACCCTGAATAAGCTCGACCTCGTCTGATCTCGGAAGCCAAGCAGGGTTGGGCCTGGTTAGTTCTTGAATGGGAGACTGCTTGCGAATACCAGGTGCTGTAAGCTTTTTCTCTTCTCTCTACAACCTGCATGTCTTTTGTTGCAATGTCTGATCACCCTGTGACACATGAGGAAGTTGGTCATCTTCAGCTTCTGCTGCTTTGTTGGCAGACACGAAGTGATCTGAGAGTCTCAGTTTCAGCTGAAGAGAATGATCACATCAAGAAGGAAGATGTAACCACTAAGAGTCAGCCTTTCTCGGCAATTATCTGGTTACATAGAGGAAGTGTATGATTCCAGTACCTATATAATACACATTTGTCACAGAGATTGTCGCTTACGGCCACACCACCCTGAATATAATATGCCCGACCTCGTCTGATCTCGGAAGCCAAGCAGGGTTGTGCCTGGTTAGTACTTGGGTGGGAGACTGCTTGGGAATACCAGGTGCTGTAAGCTTTTTCTCTTCTCTCTACCACCTGCATGTCTTTTGTTGTAACATCTGATCACCCTGTGACACATGAGGAAGTTGGTCATCTTCAGCTGCTGCTGCTTTGTTGGCAGACACAAAGTGATCTGAGAGTCTCAGTTTCAGCTGCAGAGAATAATCACATCAGGGAAGAAGATGTGCCCATAACAAGTCAGCCTTTCTCGGCAATTATCTGGTTGCATAGAGGAACCGTATGATTCCAGTACCTATATAATGCACATTTGTCACAGACATTGTTGCTTACGGCCACACCACCCTGAACATGCCCGAGCTCGTCTGATCTTGGAAGCCAAGCAGGGTTGGGCCTTGTTAGTACTTGAATTGGAGACAACTTGGGAATACCAGGTGCTGTAAGCTTTTTCTCTTCTCTCAACCACCTGCATGTATTTTGTTGCAACGTCTGACCACCCTGTGACACATGAGGAAGTTGGTCATCTTCAGCTGCTGCTGCTTTGTTGGCAGACATGAAGTGATCTGAGAGTCTCAGTTTCAGTTGCAGAGAATGATCACATCAGAGAAGATGATTTACCCGCTACACATCAGCCTTTCTCGGCAATTATCTGGTTGCATAGAGGAACCGTATGATTCCAGTACCTATATAATGCACATTTGTCAGAGACATTGCTGCTTACGGCCACACCACCCGGAACATGCCTGACCTCGTCTGATCTTGGAAGCCAAGCAGGGTTGGGCCTGGTTAGTACTTGCATGGGAGACCACTTGGGAATACCAGGTGCTGTAAGCTTCTTCTCTACTCTCTACCACCTTCATGTCTTTTGTGGCAACGTCTGATCCTCCTGTGACACATGAGGAAGTTGGTCATCTTCAGCTGCTGCTGCGTCTTTGTTGGCAGACACGAAGTGATCTGAGAGTGTCAATTTCAGCTGCAGAGAATAATCACATCAGGGAAGAAGATGTGCCCACTACAAGTCAGCCTTTCTGGGCAATTATCTGGTTACATAGAGGAAGTGTATGATTCCATTGCCTATATAATGCACATTTGTCACAGATATTGTTGCTTACGGCCACACCACCCTGAATAAGCCCGACCTTGTCTGATCTTGGAAGTCAAGCAGGTTTGGGCCTCGTTAGTACTTGGATGGGAGACTGCTTGGGAATACCAGGTGCTGTAAGCTTTTTCTCTTCTCTCTACCACCTGCATGTCTTTTGTTGCAACGTCTGATCACCCTGTGACACATGAGGAAGTTGGTCATCTTCAGCTGCTGCTGCTTTGTTGGCAGACACAAAGTGATCTGAGAGTCTCATTTTCAGCTGGAGAGAATTATCACGTCAGGGAAGAAGATGTGCCCACTACATATCAGCCTTTCTCGGCAATTATCTGGTTACATAGAGGAAGTGTATGATTCCATTGCCTATATAGTGCACATTTGTCACAGAGATTGTTACTTACGGACAAACCACCCTGAATATGTCTGACCTTGTCTGATCTCGGAAGCCAAGGAGGGCTGGTTCTGGTTAGTACTTTGATGGGACACCGCTTGGGAATACCAGGTGCTGTAAGCTTTTTCTCTTCTCTCTACCACCTACATGTCTTTTGTTGCAATGTCTGATCGCCCTGTGACACATGAGGAAGTTGGTCATCTTCAGCTGCTGCTGCTTTGTTAGCAGACACGAAGTGATCTGAGAGTCTCAGTTTCAGCTGCAGAGAATAATCACATCAAGGAAGAAGATGTGCCCACAACAAGTTAGCCTTTCTCTGCAATTATCTGGTTACATAGAGGAACTGTATTATTCCAGTACCTATATAATGCACATTTTTCACAGACATTGTTACTTACGGCCACACCACCCTGAATATGCCCGACCTCGACTGATCTCGGACCCCAAGCAGGGTTGGGCCTGGTTAGTACTTGAATGGGAGACCCCTTGGGAATGCCAGGTGCTGTAAGCTTTTTCTCTTCTCTCTACCACCTGCATGTATTTTGTTGCAAGGTCTGATCGCCCTGTGACACATGAGGAAGTTGGTCATCTTCAGCTGCTGCTGCTTTGTTGGCAGACACGAAGTGATCTGAGAGTCTCATTTTCAGCTGGAGAGAATAATCACGTCAGGGAAGAAGATGTGTCCACTATTTATCAGCCTTTCTCTGCAATTATCTGGTTATATAGAGGAAACGTATGATTCCAGTACCTATACAATTTACATTTGTCAGAGACATTGTTGCTTACGGCCACACCACCCTGAATATGCCCGACCTCGTCTGATCTCGAAAGCCAAGCAGGGTTGTGCCTGGTTAGTACTTGGATGGGAGACCGCTTGGGATTATCAGGTGCTGTAAGCTTTTTCTCTTCTCTCAACCACCTGCATGTCTTTTGTTGCAACGTCTGATCACCCTGTGACACATGAGGAAGTTGGTCATCTTCATTTTCTGCTGCTTTGTTGGCAGACACGAAGTGATCTTAAAGTCTCATTTTCAGCTGGAGAAAATTATCACGTCAGGGAACAAGATGTGCCCACTACATATCAGCCTTTCTTGGCAATTATATGGTTGCATAGAGGAACCGTATGATTCCAGTACCTATATAATGCACATTTGTCACAAACATTGTTACTTACGGCCACACCACCCGGAATATGCCCAACCTCGTCTGATCTTGGAAGCCAAGCAGGGTTGGGCCTGGTTAGTACTTGGATGGGAGACCGCTTGGGAATACCAGGTGCTGTAAGCTTTTTCTCTTCTCTCAACCACCTGCATGTCTTTTGTTGCAACGTCTGATCACCCTGTGACACATGAGGAAGTTGGTCATCTTCAGCTGCTGCTGCTTTGTTGGCAGACATGAAGTGATCTGAGAGTCTCAGTTTCAGTTGCAGAGAATGATCACATCAGAGAAGATGATTTACCCGCTACACATCAGCCTTTCTCGGCAATTATCTGGTTGCATAGAGGAACCGTATGATTCCAGTACCTATATAATGCACATTTGTCAGAGACATTGCTGCTTACGGCCACACCACCCGGAACATGCCTGACCTCGTCTGATCTTGGAAGCCAAGCAGGGTTGGGCCTGGTTAGTACTTGCATAGGAGACCACTTGGGAATACCAGGTGCTGTAAGCTTCTTCTCTACTCTCTACCACCTTCATGTCTTTTGTGGCAACGTCTGATCCTCCTGTGACACATGAGGAAGTTGGTCATCTTCAGCTGCTTTTGCGTCTTTGTTGGCAGACACGAAGTGATCTGAGAGTGTCAATTTCAGCTGCAGAGAATAATCACATCAGGGAAGAAGATGTGCCCACTACAAGTCAGCCTTTCTGGGCAATTATCTGGTTACATAGAGGAAGTGTATGATTCCAGTACCTATATAATGCACATTTGTCACAGATATTGTTGCTTACGGCCACACCACCCTGAATAAGCCCGACCTTGTCTGATCTTGGAAGTCAAGCAGGTTTGGGCCTGGTTAGTACTTGGATGGAAGACTGCTTGGGAATACCAGGTGCTGTAAGCTTTTTCTCTTCTCTCTACCACCTGCATGTCTTTTGTTGCAACGTCTGATCACCCTGTGACACATGAGGAAGTTGGTCATCTTCAGCTGCTGCTGCTTTGTTGGCAGACACAAAGTGATCTGAGAGTCTCATTTTCAGCTGGAGAGAATTATCACGTCAGGGAAGAAGATGTGCCCACTACATATCAGCCTTTCTCGGCAATTATCTGGTTACATAGAGGAAGTGTATGATTCCATTGCCTATATAATGCACATTTGTCACAGAGATTGTTACTTACGGACAAACCACCCTGAATATGTCTGACCTTGTCTGATCTCGGAAGCCAAGGAGGGCTGGTTCTGGTTAGTACTTTGATGGGACACCGCTTGGGAATACCAGGTGATGTAATCTTTTTCTCTTCTCTCTACCACCTGCATGTATTTTGTTGCAACGTCTGATCGCCCTGTGACACATGAGGAAGTTGGTCATCTTCAGCTGCTGCTGCTTTGTTGGCAGACACGAAGTGATCTGAGAGTCTCATTTTCAGCTGGAGAGAATAATCACGTCAGGGAAGAAGATGTGTCCACTATTTATCAGCCTTTCTCTGCAATTATCTGGTTATATAGAGGAAACGTATGATTCCAGTACCTATACAATTTACATTTGTCAGAGACATTGTTGCTTACGGCCACACCACCCTGAATATGCCCGACCTCGTCTGATCTCGAAAGCCAAGCAGGGTTGTGCCTGATTAGTACTTGGATGGGAGACCGCTTGGGATTATCAGGTGCTGTAAGCTTTTTCTCTTCTCTCTACCACCTGCATGTCTTTTGTTGCAACGTCTGATCACCCTGTGACACATGAGGAAGTTGGTCATCTTCATTTTCTGCTGCTTTGTTGGCAGACACGAAGTGATCTTAAAGTCTCATTTTCAGCTGGAGAAAATTATCACGTCAGGGAACAAGATGTGCCCACTACATATCAGCCTTTCTTGGCAATTATATGGTTGCATAGAGGAACCGTATGATTCCAGTACCTATATAATGCACATTTGTCACAAACATTGTTACTTACGGCCACACCACCCGGAATATGCCCAACCTCGTCTGATCTTGGAAGCCAAGCAGGGTTGGGCCTGGTTAGTACTTGGGTGGGAGACCGCTTGGGAATACCAGGTGCTGTAAGCTTTTTCTCTTCTCTCAACCACCTGCATGTCTTTTGTTGCAACGTCTGATCACCCTGTGACACATGAGGAAGTTGGTCATCTTCAGCTGCTGCTGCTTTGTTGGCAGACACGAAGTGATCTTAGAGTCTCATTTTCAGCTGGAGAAAATGATCACGTCAGGGAACAAGATGTGCCCACTATATATCAGCCTTTTTCGGCAATTATCTTGTTACATAGAGGAACCATATGATTCCATTGCCTATATAATGCACATTTGTCACAGAGATTGTTGCTTACGGCCAAACCACCCTGAATATGTCTGACCTCGTTTGATCTCAGAAGCCAAGGAGGGTTGGGCCTGGTTAGTACTTTGATGAGAGACCGCTTGGGAATACCAGGTGCTGTAAGCTTTTTCTCTTCTCTCTACCACCTGCATGTCTTTTGTTGCAACGTCTGATCGCCCTGTGACACATGAGGAAGTTGGTCATCTTCAGCTGCTGCTGCTTTGTTGGCAGACACAAAGTGATCTGAGAGTCTCAGTTTCAGTTGCAGAGAATGATCACATCAGAGAAGATGATTTACCCGCTACACATCAGCTTTTCTCGGCAATTATCTGGTTGCATAGAGGAACCGTATGATTCCAGTACCTATATAATGCACATTTGTCAGAGACATTGCTGCTTACGGCCACACCACCCGGAACATGCCTGACCTCGTCTGATCTTGGAAGCCAAGCAGGGTTGGGCCTGGTTAGTACTTGCATAGGAGACCACTTGGGAATACCAGGTGCTGTAAGCTTCTTCTCTACTCTCTACCACCTTCATGTCTTTTGTGGCAACGTCTGATCCTCCTGTGACACATGAGGAAGTTGGTCATCTTCAGCTGCTTTTGCGTCTTTGTTGGCAGACACGAAGTGATCTGAGAGTGTCAATTTCAGCTGCAGAGAATAATCACATCAGGGAAGAAGATGTGCCCACTACAAGTCAGCCTTTCTGGGCAATTATCTGGTTACATAGAGGAAGTGTATGATTCCAGTACCTATATAATGCACATTTGTCACAGATATTGTTGCTTACGGCCACACCACCCTGAATAAGCCCGACCTTGTCTGATCTTGGAAGTCAAGCAGGTTTGGGCCTGGTTAGTACTTGGATGGAAGACTGCTTGGGAATACCAGGTGCTGTAAGCTTTTTCTCTTCTCTCTACCACCTGCATGTCTTTTGTTGCAACGTCTGATCACCCTGTGACACATGAGGAAGTTGGTCATCTTCAGCTGCTGCTGCTTTGTTGGCAGACACAAAGTGATCTGAGAGTCTCATTTTCAGCTGGAGAGAATTATCACGTCAGGGAAGAAGATGTGCCCACTACATATCAGCCTTTCTCGGCAATTATCTGGTTACATAGAGGAAGTGTATGATTCCATTGCCTATATAATGCACATTTGTCACAGAGATTGTTACTTACGGACAAACCACCCTGAATATGTCTGACCTTGTCTGATCTCGGAAGCCAAGGAGGGCTGGTTCTGGTTAGTACTTTGATGGGACACCGCTTGGGAATACCAGGTGATGTAATCTTTTTCTCTTCTCTCTACCACCTGCATGTATTTTGTTGCAACGTCTGATCGCCCTGTGACACATGAGGAAGTTGGTCATCTTCAGCTGCTGCTGCTTTGTTGGCAGACACGAAGTGATCTGAGAGTCTCATTTTCAGCTGGAGAGAATAATCACGTCAGGGAAGAAGATGTGTCCACTATTTATCAGCCTTTCTCTGCAATTATCTGGTTATATAGAGGAAACGTATGATTCCAGTACCTATACAATTTACATTTGTCAGAGACATTGTTGCTTACGGCCACACCACCCTGAATATGCCCGACCTCGTCTGATCTCGAAAGCCAAGCAGGGTTGTGCCTGATTAGTACTTGGATGGGAGACCGCTTGGGATTATCAGGTGCTGTAAGCTTTTTCTCTTCTCTCTACCACCTGCATGTCTTTTGTTGCAACGTCTGATCACCCTGTGACACATGAGGAAGTTGGTCATCTTCATTTTCTGCTGCTTTGTTGGCAGACACGAAGTGATCTTAAAGTCTCATTTTCAGCTGGAGAAAATTATCACGTCAGGGAACAAGATGTGCCCACTACATATCAGCCTTTCTTGGCAATTATATGGTTGCATAGAGGAACCGTATGATTCCAGTACCTATATAATGCACATTTGTCACAAACATTGTTACTTACGGCCACACCACCCGGAATATGCCCAACCTCGTCTGATCTTGGAAGCCAAGCAGGGTTGGGCCTGGTTAGTACTTGGGTGGGAGACCGCTTGGGAATACCAGGTGCTGTAAGCTTTTTCTCTTCTCTCAACCACCTGCATGTCTTTTGTTGCAACGTCTGATCACCCTGTGACACATGAGGAAGTTGGTCATCTTCAGCTGCTGCTGCTTTGTTGGCAGACACGAAGTGATCTTAGAGTCTCATTTTCAGCTGGAGAAAATTATCACGTCAGGGAACAAGATGTGCCCACTACATATCAGCCTTTTTCGGCAATTATCTTGTTACATAGAGGAACCATATGATTCCATTGCCTATATAATGCACATTTGTCACAGAGATTGTTGCTTACGGCCAAACCACCCTGAATATGTCTGACCTCGTTTGATCTCAGAAGCCAAGGAGGGTTGGGCCTGGTTAGTACTTTGATGAGAGACCGCTTGGGAATACCAGGTGCTGTAAGCTTTTTCTCTTCTCTCTACCACCTGCATGTCTTTTGTTGCAACGTCTGATCGCCCTGTGACACATGAGGAAGTTGGTCATCTTCAGCTGCTGCTGCTTTGTTGGCAGACACAAAGTGATCTGAGAGTCTCAGTTTCAGTTGCAGAGAATGATCACATCAGAGAAGATGATTTACCCGCTACACATCAGCTTTTCTCGGCAATTATCTGGTTGCATAGAGGAACCGTATGATTCCAGTACCTATATAATGCACATTTGTCAGAGACATTGCTGCTTACGGCCACACCACCCGGAACATGCCTGACCTCGTCTGATCTCGGAAGCCAAGCAGGGTTGGGCCTGGTTAGTACTTGGATGGGAGACCGCTTGGGATTATCAGGTGATGTAAGCTTTTTCTCTTCTCTCAACCACCTGCATGTCTTTTGTTGCAACGTCTGATCACCCTGTGACACATGAGGAAGTTGGTCATCTTCATTTTCTGCTGCTTTGTTGGCAGACACGAAGTGATCTTAGAGTCTCATTTTCAGCTGGAGAAAATGATCACGTCAGGGAACAAGATGTGCCCACTACATATCAGCCTTTCTTGGCAATTATATGGTTGCATAGAGGAACCGTATGATTCCAGTACCTATATAATGCACATTTGTCACAGACATTGTTACTTACGGCCACACCACCCTGAATATGCCCAACCTCGTCTGATCTTGGAAGCCAAGCACGGTTGGGCCTGGTTAGTACTTGGATGGGAGACCTCTTGGGAATACCAGGTGCTGTAAGCTTTTTCTCTTCTCTCAACCACCTGCATGTCTTTTGTTGCAACGTCTGATCACCCTGTGACACATGAGGAAGTTGGTCATCTTCAGCTGCTGCTGCTTTGTTGGCAGACACGAAGTGATCTTAGAGTCTCATTTTCAGCTGGAGAAAATTATCACGTCAGGGAACAAGATGTGCCCACTATATATCAGCCTTTTTTTGGCAATTATCTTGTTACATAGAGGAACCATATGATTCCATTGCCTATATAATGCACATTTGTCACAGAGATTGTTGCTTACGGCCAAACCACCCTGAATATGCCCGACCTCGTCTGATCTTGGAAGCCAAGGAGGGTTGGGCGTGGTTAGTACTTGGATGGAAGACCTCTTGGGAATACCAGGTGCTGTAAGCTTTTTCTCTTCTCTCTACCACCTGCATGTCTTTTGTTGCAACGTCTGATCACCCTGTGACACATGAGGAAGTTGGTCATCTTCAGCTGCTGCTGCTTTGTTGGCTGACACGAAGTGATCTGAGAGTCTCAGTTTCAGTTGCAGAGAATGATCACATCAGAGAAGATGATATGCCCGCTACACATCAGCCTTTCTCTGCAATTATCTGGGTGCATAGAGGAACCGTATGATTCCAGTACCTATATAATGCACATTTGTCAGAGACATTGCTGCTTACGGCCACACCACCCGGAACATGCCTGACCTCGTCTGATCTTGGAAGCCAAGCAGGGTTGGGCCTGGTTAGTACTTGCATGGGAGACCACTTGGGAATACCAGGTGCTGTAAGCTTCTTCTCTACTCTCTACCACCTTCATGTCTTTTGTGGCAACGTCTGATCCTCCTGTGACACATGAGGAAGTTGGTCATCTTCAGCTGCTGCTGCGTCTTTGTTGGCAGACACGAAGTGATCTGAGAGTGTCAATTTCAGCTGCAGAGAATAATCACATCAGGGAAGAAGATGTGCCCACTACAAGTCAGCCTTTCTCGGCAATTATCTGGTTACATAGAGGAAGTGTATGATTCCATTGCCTATATAATGCACATTTGTCACAGATATTGTTGCTTACGGCCACACCACCCTGAATAAGCCCGACCTTGTCTGATCTTGGAAGTCAAGCAGGTTTGGGCCTCGTTAGTACTTGGATGGGAGACTGCTTGGGAATACCAGGTGCTGTAAGCTTTTTCTCTTCTCTCTACCACCTGCATGTCTTTTGTTGCAACGTCTGATCACCCTGTGACACATGAGGAAGTTGGTCATCTTCAGCTGCTGCTGCTTTGTTGGCAGACACAAAGTGATCTGAGAGTCTCATTTTCAGCTGGAGAGAATTATCACGTCAGGGAAGAAGATGTGCCCACTACATATCAGCCTTTCTCGGCAATTATCTGGTTACATAGAGGAAGTGTATGATTCCATTGCCTATATAGTGCACATTTGTCACAGAGATTGTTACTTACGGACAAACCACCCTGAATATGTCTGACCTTGTCTGATCTCGGAAGCCAAGGAGGGCTGGTTCTGGTTAGTACTTTGATGGGACACCGCTTGGGAATACCAGGTGCTGTAAGCTTTTTCTCTTCTCTCTACCACCTACATGTCTTTTGTTGCAATGTCTGATCGCCCTGTGACACATGAGGAAGTTGGTCATCTTCAGCTGCTGCTGCTTTGTTAGCAGACACGAAGTGATCTGAGAGTCTCAGTTTCAGCTGCAGAGAATAATCACATCAAGGAAGAAGATGTGCCCACAACAAGTTAGCCTTTCTCTGCAATTATCTGGTTACATAGAGGAACTGTATTATTCCAGTACCTATATAATGCACATTTTTCACAGACATTGTTACTTACGGCCACACCACCCTGAATATGCCTGACCTCGACTGATCTCGGAACCCAAGCAGGGTTGGGCCTGGTTAGTACTTGAATGGGAGACCCCTTGGGAATGCCAGGTGCTGTAAGCTTTTTCTCTTCTCTCTACCACCTGCATGTATTTTGTTGCAAGGTCTGATCGCCCTGTGACACATGAGGAAGTTGGTCATCTTCAGCTGCTGCTGCTTTGTTGGCAGACACGAAGTGATCTGAGAGTCTCATTTTCAGCTGGAGAGAATAATCACGTCAGGGAAGAAGATGTGTCCACTATTTATCAGCCTTTCTCTGCAATTATCTGGTTATATAGAGGAAACGTATGATTCCAGTACCTATACAATTTACATTTGTCAGAGACATTGTTGCTTACGGCCACACCACCCTGAATATGCCCGACCTCGTCTGATCTCGAAAGCCAAGCAGGGTTGTGCCTGGTTAGTACTTGGATGGGAGACCGCTTGGGATTATCAGGTGCTGTAAGCTTTTTCTCTTCTCTCAACCACCTGCATGTCTTTTGTTGCAACGTCTGATCACCCTGTGACACATGAGGAAGTTGGTCATCTTCATTTTCTGCTGCTTTGTTGGCAGACACGAAGTGATCTTAAAGTCTCATTTTCAGCTGGAGAAAATTATCACGTCAGGGAACAAGATGTGCCCACTACATATCAGCCTTTCTTGGCAATTATATGGTTGCATAGAGGAACCGTATGATTCCAGTACCTATATAATGCACATTTGTCACAAACATTGTTACTTACGGCCACACCACCCGGAATATGCCCAACCTCGTCTGATCTTGGAAGCCAAGGAGGGTTGGGCCTGGTTAGTACTTGGATGGGAGACCGCTTGGGAATACCAGGTGCTGTAAGCTTTTTCTCTTCTCTCAACCACCTGCATGTCTTTTGTTGCAACGTCTGATCACCCTGTGACACATGAGGAAGTTGGTCATCTTCAGCTGCTGCTGCTTTGTTGGCAGACATGAAGTGATCTGAGAGTCTCAGTTTCAGTTGCAGAGAATGATCACATCAGAGAAGATGATTTACCCGCTACACATCAGCCTTTCTCGGCAATTATCTGGTTGCATAGAGGAACCGTATGATTCCAGTACCTATATAATGCACATTTGTCAGAGACATTGCTGCTTACGGCCACACCACCCGGAACATGCCTGACCTCGTCTGATCTTGGAAGCCAAGCAGGGTTGGGCCTGGTTAGTACTTGCATAGGAGACCACTTGGGAATACCAGGTGCTGTAAGCTTCTTCTCTACTCTCTACCACCTTCATGTCTTTTGTGGCAACGTCTGATCCTCCTGTGACACATGAGGAAGTTGGTCATCTTCAGCTGCTTTTGCGTCTTTGTTGGCAGACACGAAGTGATCTGAGAGTGTCAATTTCAGCTGCAGAGAATAATCACATCAGGGAAGAAGATGTGCCCACTACAAGTCAGCCTTTCTGGGCAATTATCTGGTTACATAGAGGAAGTGTATGATTCCAGTACCTATATAATGCACATTTGTCACAGATATTGTTGCTTACGGCCACACCACCCTGAATAAGCCCGACCTTGTCTGATCTTGGAAGTCAAGCAGGTTTGGGCCTGGTTAGTACTTGGATGGAAGACTGCTTGGGAATACCAGGTGCTGTAAGCTTTTTCTCTTCTCTCTACCACCTGCATGTCTTTTGTTGCAACGTCTGATCACCCTGTGACACATGAGGAAGTTGGTCATCTTCAGCTGCTGCTGCTTTGTTGGCAGACACAAAGTGATCTGAGAGTCTCATTTTCAGCTGGAGAGAATTATCACGTCAGGGAAGAAGATGTGCCCACTACATATCAGCCTTTCTCGGCAATTATCTGGTTACATAGAGGAAGTGTATGATTCCATTGCCTATATAATGCACATTTGTCACAGAGATTGTTACTTACGGACAAACCACCCTGAATATGTCTGACCTTGTCTGATCTCGGAAGCCAAGGAGGGCTGGTTCTGGTTAGTACTTTGATGGGACACCGCTTGGGAATACCAGGTGATGTAATCTTTTTCTCTTCTCTCTACCACCTGCATGTATTTTGTTGCAACGTCTGATCGCCCTGTGACACATGAGGAAGTTGGTCATCTTCAGCTGCTGCTGCTTTGTTGGCAGACACGAAGTGATCTGAGAGTCTCATTTTCAGCTGGAGAGAATAATCACGTCAGGGAAGAAGATGTGTCCACTATTTATCAGCCTTTCTCTGCAATTATCTGGTTATATAGAGGAAACGTATGATTCCAGTACCTATACAATTTACATTTGTCAGAGACATTGTTGCTTACGGCCACACCACCCTGAATATGCCCGACCTCGTCTGATCTCGAAAGCCAAGCAGGGTTGTGCCTGGTTAGTACTTGGATGGGAGACCGCTTGGGATTATCAGGTGCTGTAAGCTTTTTCTCTTCTCTCAACCACCTGCATGTCTTTTGTTGCAACGTCTGATCACCCTGTGACACATGAGGAAGTTTGTCATCTTCATTTTCTGCTGCTTTGTTGGCAGACACGAAGTGATCTTAAAGTCTCATTTTCAGCTGGAGAAAATTATCACGTCAGGGAACAAGATGTGCCCACTACATATCAGCCTTTCTTGGCAATTATATGGTTGCATAGAGGAACCGTATGATTCCAGTACCTATATAATGCACATTTGTCACAAACATTGTTACTTACGGCCACACCACCCGGAATATGCCCAACCTCGTCTGATCTTGGAAGCCAAGCAGGGTTGGCCCTGGTTAGTACTTGGATGGGAGACCGCTTGGGAATACCAGGTGCTGTAAGCTTTTTCTCTTCTCTCAACCACCTGCATGTCTTTTGTTGCAACGTCTGATCACCCTGTGACACATGAGGAAGTTGGTCATCTTCAGCTGCTGCTGCTTTGTTGGCAGACACGAAGTGATCTTAGAGTCTCATTTTCAGCTGGAGAAAATTATCACGTCAGGGAACAAGATGTGCCCACTATAAATCAGCCTTTTTCGGCAATTATCTTGTTACATAGAGGAACCAAATGATTCCATTGCCTATATAATGCACATTTGTCACAGAGATTGTTGCTTACGGCCAAACCACCCTGAATATGTCTGACCTCGTTTGATCTCAGAAGCCAAGGAGGGTTGGGCCTGGTTAGTACTTTGATGAGAGACCGCTTGGGAATACCAGGTGCTGTAAGCTTTTTCTCTTCTCTCTACCACCTGCATGTCTTTTGTTGCAACGTCTGATCGCCCTGTGACACATGAGGAAGTTGGTCATCTTCAGCTGCTGCTGCTTTGTTGGCAGACACAAAGTGATCTGAGAGTCTCAGTTTCAGTTGCAGAGAATGATCACATCAGAGAAGATGATTTACCCGCTACACATCAGCTTTTCTCGGCAATTATCTGGTTGCATAGAGGAACCGTATGATTCCAGTACCTATATAATGCACATTTGTCAGAGACATTGCTGCTTACGGCCACACCACCCGGAACATGCCTGACCTCGTCTGATCTCGGAAGCCAAGCAGGGTTGGGCCTGGTTAGTACTTGGATGGGAGACCGCTTGGGATTATCAGGTGATGTAAGCTTTTTCTCTTCTCTCAACCACCTGCATGTCTTTTGTTGCAACGTCTGATCACCCTGTGACACATGAGGAAGTTGGTCATCTTCATTTTCTGCTGCTTTGTTGGCAGACACGAAGTGATCTTAGAGTCTCATTTTCAGCTGGAGAAAATGATCACGTCAGGGAACAAGATGTGCCCACTACATATCAGCCTTTCTTGGCAATTATATGGTTGCATAGAGGAACCGTATGATTCCAGTACCTATATAATGCACATTTGTCACAGACATTGTTACTTACGGCCACACCACCCTGAATATGCCCAACCTCGTCTGATCTTGGAAGCCAAGCACGGTTGGGCCTGGTTAGTACTTGGATGGGAGACCGCTTGGGAATACCAGGTGCTGTAAGCTTTTTCTCTTCTCTCAACCACCTGCATGTCTTTTGTTGCAACGTCTGATCACCCTGTGACACATGAGGAAGTTGGTCATCTTCAGCTGCTGCTGCTTTGTTGGCAGACACGAAGTGATCTTAGAGTCTCATTTTCAGCTGGAGAAAATTATCACGTCAGGGAACAAGATGTGCCCACTATATATCAGCCTTTTTTTGGCAATTATCTTGTTACATAGAGGAACCATATGATTCCATTGCCTATATAATGCACATTTGTCACAGAGATTGTTGCTTACGGCCAAACCACCCTGAATATGTCTGACCTCGTCTGATCTCAGAAGCCAAGGAGGGTTGGGCCTGGTTAGTACTTTGATGAGAGACTGCTTGGGAATACCAGGTGCTGTAAGCGTTTTCTCTTCTCTCTACAACCTGCATGTCTTTTGTTGCAACGTCTGATCACCCTGTGACACATGAGGAAGTTGGTCATCTTCAGCTGCTGCTGCTTTGTTGGAAGACACGAAGTGATCTGAGAGTCTCAGTTTCAGCTGAAGAGAATAATCACGTCAGGGAAGAAGATGTGCCCACTACACATCAGCCTTTCTCAGCAATTATCTGGTTACATAGAGGAACCGTATGATTCCTGTACTAATATAATGCACTTTTGTCAGACACATTGTTGCTTACGGCCACACCACCCTGAACATACCCGCCCTCGTCTGATCTCGGAAGCCAAGCAGCGTTGAGCCTGCTTAGTACTTGGATGGGAGACTGCTTGGGAATACCAGGTGCTGTAAGTGTTTTCTCTTCTCTCTACAACCTGCATGTCTTTTGTTGCAACATCTGATCACCCTGTGACACATGAGGAAGTTGGTCATCTTCAGCTGCTCCTGCTTTGTTGGCTGACACAAAGTGATCTGAGAGTCTCAGTTTCAGTTGCAGAGAATGATCACATCAGAGAAGATGATTTGCCCGCTACACATCAGCCTTTCTCGGCAATTATCTGGTTGCATAGAGGAACCGTATGATTCCAGTACCTATATAATGCACATTTGTCAGAGACATTGTTGCTTACGGCCACACCACCCTGAATAAGCCAGACCTCGTCTGATCTCGGACACCAAGAAGGTTGTACCTGGTTAGTACTTGGATGGGAGACAGCTTGGGAATACCAGGTGCTGTAAGCTTTTTCTCTTCTCTCTACCACCTGCATGTCTTTTGTTGCAACGTCTGATCACCCTGTGACACGTGAAGAAGTTGGTCATCTTCAGCTGCTGCTGCTTTGTTGATAGACACAAGGTGATCTGAGAGTCTCAGTTTCAGCTGAAGAGAATAATCACATCAAGGAGGAAGATGAACCCACTACAAGTCAGCCTTTTTCGGCAATTATCTGGTTACACAGAGGAAGTGTATGATTCCAGTACCTATATAATGCACATTTGTCACCGATATAGTTGCTTACGGCCACACCACCCTGAATAAGCCCGACCTCGTCTGATCTCGGAAGCCAAGCAGGGTTGCGCCTGGTTAGTGCTTGAATAGTAGACCGCTTGGGAATACCAGGTGCCTTAAGCTTTTTATCTTCTCTCTACCACCTGCATGTCTTTTGTTGCAACGTCTGATCACCCTGTGACACATGAGGAAGTTGGTCATCTTCAGCTTCTGCTGCTTTGTTGGCAGACACGAAGTGATCTGAGAGTCTCAGTTTCAGCTGAAGAGAATGATCACATCAGAGAAGATGATATGCCCGCTACACATCAGCCTTTCTCGGCAATTATCTGGTTGCATAGAGGAACCGTATGATTCCAGTACCTATATAATGCACATTTGTCAGAGACATTGTTGCTTACGGCCACACCACCCTGAACATGCCCGACCTCGTCTGATCTCGGAAGCCAAGCAGGGTTGAACCTGCTTAGTACTTGGATGGGAGACTGCTTGGGAATACCAGGTGCTGTAAGCTTCTTCTCTTCTCTCTACCACCTGCATGTCTTTTCTTGCAACGTCTGATCATCCTGTGACACATGAGGAAGTTGGTCATCTTCAGCAGCTGCTGCTTCTTTGTTGGCAGACACGAAGTGATCTGAGAGTCTCAGTTTCAGCTGCAGAGAATAATCACATCAAGGAGGAAGATGTGCCCACTATATATCAGCCTTTTTCGGCAATTATCTTGTTACATAGAGGAACCATATGATTCCATTGCCTATATAATGCACATTTGTCACAGAGATTGTTGCTTACGGCCAAACCACCCTGAATATGTCTGACCTCGTTTGATCTCAGAAGCCAAGGAGGGTTGGGCCTGGTTAGTACTTTGATGAGAGACCGCTTGGGAATACCAGGTGCTGTAAGCTTTTTCTCTTCTCTCTACCACCTGCATGTCTTTTGTTGCAACGTCTGATCGCCCTGTGACACATGAGGAAGTTGGTCATCTTCAGCTGCTGCTGCTTTGTTGGCAGACACAAAGTGATCTGAGAGTCTCAGTTTCAGTTGCAGAGAATGATCACATCAGAGAAGATGATTTACCCGCTACACATCAGCTTTTCTCGGCAATTATCTGGTTGCATAGAGGAACTGTATGATTCCAGTACCTATATAATGCACATTTGTCAGAGACATTGCTGCTTACGGCCACACCACCCGGAACATGCCTGACCTCGTCTGATCTCGGAAGCCAAGCAGGGTTGGGCCTGGTTAGTACTTGGATGGGAGACCGCTTGGGATTATCAGGTGATGTAAGCTTTTTCTCTTCTCTCAACCACCTGCATGTCTTTTGTTGCAACGTCTGATCACCCTGTGACACATGAGGAAGTTGGTCATCTTCATTTTCTGCTGCTTTGTTGGCAGACACGAAGTGATCTTAGAGTCTCATTTTCAGCTGGAGAAAATGATCACGTCAGGGAACAAGATGTGCCCACTACATATCAGCCTTTCTTGGCAATTATATGGTTGCATAGAGGAACCGTATGATTCCAGTACCTATATAATGCACATTTGTCACAGACATTGTTACTTACGGCCACACCACCCTGAATATGCCCAACCTCGTCTGATCTTGGAAGCCAAGCACGGTTGGGCCTGGTTAGTACTTGGATGGGAGACCGCTTGGGAATACCAGGTGCTGTAAGCTTTTTCTCTTCTCTCAACCACCTGCATGTCTTTTGTTGCAACGTCTGATCACCCTGTGACACATGAGGAAGTTGGTCATCTTCAGCTGCTGCTGCTTTGTTGGCAGACACGAAGTGATCTTAGAGTCTCATTTTCAGCTGGAGAAAATTATCACGTCAGGGAACAAGATGTGCCCACTATATATCAGCCTTTTTTTGGCAATTATCTTGTTACATAGAGGAACCATATGATTCCATTGCCTATATAATGCACATTTGTCACAGAGATTGTTGCTTACGGCCAAACCACCCTGAATATGTCTGACCTCGTCTGATCTCAGAAGCCAAGGAGGGTTGGGCCTGGTTAGTACTTTGATGAGAGACTGCTTGGGAATACCAGGTGCTGTAAGCGTTTTCTCTTCTCTCTACAACCTGCATGTCTTTTGTTGCAACGTCTGATCACCCTGTGACACATGAGGAAGTTGGTCATCTTCAGCTGCTGCTGCTTTGTTGGAAGACACGAAGTGATCTGAGAGTCTCAGTTTCAGCTGAAGAGAATAATCACGTCAGGGAAGAAGATGTGCCCACTACACATCAGCCTTTCTCAGCAATTATCTGGTTACATAGAGGAACCGTATGATTCCTGTACTAATATAATGCACTTTTGTCAGACACATTGTTGCTTACGGCCACACCACCCTGAACATACCCGCCCTCGTCTGATCTCGGAAGCCAAGCAGCGTTGAGCCTGCTTAGTACTTGGATGGGAGACTGCTTGGGAATACCAGGTGCTGTAAGTGTTTTCTCTTCTCTCTACAACCTGCATGTCTTTTGTTGCAACATCTGATCACCCTGTGACACATGAGGAAGTTGGTCATCTTCAGCTGCTCCTGCTTTGTTGGCTGACACAAAGTGATCTGAGAGTCTCAGTTTCAGTTGCAGAGAATGATCACATCAGAGAAGATGATTTGCCCGCTACACATCAGCCTTTCTCGGCAATTATCTGGTTGCATAGAGGAACCGTATGATTCCAGTACCTATATAATGCACATTTGTCAGAGACATTGTTGCTTACGGCCACACCACCCTGAATAAGCCAGACCTCGTCTGATCTCGGACACCAAGAAGGTTGTACCTGGTTAGTACTTGGATGGGATACAGCTTGGGAATACCAGGTGCTGTAAGCTTTTTCTCTTCTCTCTACCACCTGCATGTCTTTTGTTGCAACGTCTGATCACCCTGTGACACGTGAAGAAGTTGGTCATCTTCAGCTGCTGCTGCTTTGTTGATAGACACAAGGTGATCTGAGAGTCTCAGTTTCAGCTGAAGAGAATAATCACATCAAGGAGGAAGATGAACCCACTACAAGTCAGCCTTTTTCGGCAATTATCTGGTTACACAGAGGAAGTGTATGATTCCAGTACCTATATAATGCACATTTGTCACCGATATAGTTGCTTACGGCCACACCACCCTGAATAAGCCCGACCTCGTCTGATCTCGGAAGCCAAGCAGGGTTGCGCCTGGTTAGTGCTTGAATAGTAGACCGCTTGGGAATACCAGGTGCCTTAAGCTTTTTATCTTCTCTCTACCACCTGCATGTCTTTTGTTGCAACGTCTGATCACCCTGTGACACATGAGGAAGTTGGTCATCTTCATCTTCTGCTGCTTTGTTGGCAGACACGAAGTGATCTGAGAGTCTCAGTTTCAGCTGAAGAGAATGATCACATCAGAGAAGATGATATGCCCGCTACACATCAGCCTTTCTCGGCAATTATCTGGTTGCATAGAGGAACCGTATGATTCCAGTACCTATATAATGCACATTTGTCAGAGACATTGTTGCTTACGGCCACACCACCCTGAACATGCCCGACCTCGTCTGATCTCGGAAGCCAAGCAGGGTTGAACCTGCTTAGTACTTGGATGGGAGACTGCTTGGGAATACCAGGTGCTGTAAGCTTCTTCTCTTCTCTCTACCACCTGCATGTCTTTTCTTGCAACGTCTGATCATCCTGTGACACATGAGGAAGTTGGTCATCTTCAGCAGCTGCTGCTTCTTTGTTGGCAGACACGAAGTGATCTGAGAGTCTCAGTTTCAGCTGCAGAGAATAATCACATCAGGGAAGAAGATGTGCCCACTACAAGTCAGCCTTTCTCTGCAATTATCTGGTTACATAGAAGAAGTGTATGATTCCAGTACCTATATAATGCACATTTGTCACAGCTATTGTTGCTTACGGCCGCACCACCCTGAATATGCCCGACCTTGTCTGATCTTGGAAGCCAAGGAGGGTTGGGCGTGGTTAGTACTTGGATGGAAGACCTCTTGGGAATACCAGGTGCTGTAAGCTTTTTCTCTTCTCTCTACCACCTGCATGTCTTTTGTTGCAACGTCTGATCACCCTGTGACACATGAGGAAGTTGGTCATCTTCAGCTGCTGCTGCTTTGTTGGCTGACACGAAGTGATCTGAGAGTCTCAGTTTCAGTTGCAGAGAATGATCACATCAGAGAAGATGATATGCCCGCTACACATCAGCCTTTCTCTGCAATTATCTGGGTGCATAGAGGAACCGTATGATTCCAGTACCTATATAATGCACATTTGTCAGAGACATTGTTGCTTACGGCCACACCACCCTGAATAAGCCAGACCTCGTCTGATCTCGGACACCAAGAAGGTTGTACCTGGTTAGTACTTGGATGGGAGACAGCTTGGGAATACCAGGTGCTGTAAGCTTTTTCTCTTCTCTCTACCACCTGCATGTCTTTTGTTGCAACGTCTGATCACCCTGTGACACGTGAAGAAGTTGGTCATCTTCAGCTGCTGCTGCTTTGTTGATAGACACAAGGTGATCTGAGAGTCTCAGTTTCAGCTGAAGAGAATAATCACATCAAGGAGGAAGATGAACCCACTACAAGTCAGCCTTTTTCGGCAATTATCTGGTTACACAGAGGAAGTGTATGATTCCAGTACCTATATAATGCACATTTGTCACCGATATAGTTGCTTACGGCCACACCACCCTGAATAAGCCCGACCTCGTCTGATCTCGGAAGCCAAGCAGGGTTGCGCCTGGTTAGTGCTTGAATAGTAGACCGCTTGGGAATACCAGGTGCCTTAAGCTTTTTATCTTCTCTCTACCACCTGCATGTCTTTTGTTGCAACGTCTGATCACCCTGTGACACATGAGGAAGTTGGTCATCTTCAGCTTCTGCTGCTTTGTTGGCAGACACGAAGTGATCTGAGAGTCTCAGTTTCAGCTGAAGAGAATGATCACATCAGAGAAGATGATATGCCCGCTACACATCAGCCTTTCTCGGCAATTATCTGGTTGCATAGAGGAACCGTATGATTCCAGTACCTATATAATGCACATTTGTCAGAGACATTGTTGCTTACGGCCACACCACCCTGAACATGCCCGACCTCGTCTGATCTCGGAAGCCAAGCAGGGTTGAACCTGCTTAGTACTTGGATGGGAGACTGCTTGGGAATACCAGGTGCTGTAAGCTTCTTCTCTTCTCTCTACCACCTGCATGTCTTTTCTTGCAACGTCTGATCATCCTGTGACACATGAGGAAGTTGGTCATCTTCAGCAGCTGCTGCTTCTTTGTTGGCAGACACGAAGTGATCTGAGAGTCTCAGTTTCAGCTGCAGAGAATAATCACATCAGGGAAGAAGATGTGCCCACTACAAGTCAGCCTTTCTCTGCAATTATCTGGTTACATAGAAGAAGTGTATGATTCCAGTACCTATATAATGCACATTTGTCACAGCTATTGTTGCTTACGGCCGCACCACCCTGAATATGCCCGACCTCGTCTGATCTTGGAAGCCAAGGAGGGTTGGGCGTGGTTAGTACTTGGATGGAAGACCTCTTGGGAATACCAGGTGCTGTAAGCTTTTTCTCTTCTCTCTACCACCTGCATGTCTTTTGTTGCAACGTCTGATCACCCTGTGACACATGAGGAAGTTGGTCATCTTCAGCTGCTGCTGCTTTGTTGGCTGACACGAAGTGATCTGAGAGTCTCAGTTTCAGTTGCAGAGAATGATCACATCAGAGAAGATGATATGCCCGCTACACATCAGCCTTTCTCTGCAATTATCTGGGTGCATAGAGGAACCGTATGATTCCAGTACCTATATAATGCACATTTGTCAGAGACATTGTTGCTTACGGCCACACAACCCTGAACATGCCCGACCTCGTCTGATCTCGGAAGCCAAGCAGGGTTGGGCCTGGTTTGTACTTGGATGGAAGACCTCTTCGGAATACCAGGTGTTGTAAGCTTTTTCTCTTCTCTCTACCACCTGCATGTCTTTTGTTGCAATGTCTGATCACCCTGTGACACATGAGGAAGTTGGTCATCTTCAGCTTCTGCTGCTTTGTTGGCAGACACAAAGTGATCTGAGAGTCTCAGTTTCAGCTCGAGAGAATAATCACGTCAGGGAAGAAGATGTGCCCACTACTTATCAGCCTTTCTCGGCAATTATCTGGTTGCATAGAGGAACCGTATGATTCCAGTACCTATATAATGCACATTTGTCAGAGACATTGTTGCTTACGGCCACACCACCCTGAACATGCCCGACCTCGTCTGATCTCGGAAGCCAAGCAGGGTTGAGCCTGCTTAGTACTTGGATGGGAGACTACTTGGGAATACCAGGTGCTGTAAGCTTCTTCTCTTCTCTCTACCACCTGCATGTCTTTTGTTGCAACGTCTGATCATCCTGTGACACATGAGGAAGTTGGTCATCTTCAGCAGCTGCTGCTTCTTTGTTGTTAGACACGAAGTGATCTGAGAGTCTCAGTTTCAGCTGCAGAGAATAATCACATCAGGGAAGAAGATGTGCCCACTACAAGTCAGCCTTTCTCTGCAATTATCTGGTTACATAGAAGAAGTGTATGATTCCAGTACCTATATAATGCACATTTGTCACAGCTATTGTTGCTTACGGCCGCACCACCCTGAATATGCCCGACCTCGTCTGATCTTGGAAGCCAAGGAGGGTTGGGCCTGGTTAGTACTTGGATGGAAGACCTCTTGGGAATACCAGGTGCTGTAAGCTTTTTCTCTTCTCTCTACCACCTGCATGTCTTTTGTTGCAACGTCTGATCACCCTGTGACACATGAGGAAGTTGGTCATCTTCAGCTGCTGCTGCTTTGTTGGCAGACACGAAGTGATCTGAGAGTCTCAGTTTCAGCTGCAGAGAATGATCACATCAGGGAAGAAGATGTGCCCATAACAAGTGAGCCTTTCTCGGAAATTATCTGGTTACATAGAGGAAGTGTATGATTCCAGTACTTATATAATGCACATTTGTCACAGAAATTGTTCCTTACGGCCACACCACCCTGAATATGCCCGACCTCGTCTGATCTCGGAAGCTAAGGAGGGTTGGGCCTGGTTAGTACTTCAATGGGAGACTGCTTGGGAATACCAGGTGCTGTAAGCGTTTTCTCTTCTCTCTACAACCTGCATGTCTTTTGTTGCAACGTCTGATCACCCTGTGACACATGAGGAAGTTGGTCATCTTCAGCTGCTGCTGCTTTGTTGGAAGACACGAAGTGATCTGAGAGTCTCAGTTTCAGCTGAAGAGAATAATCACGTCAGGGAAGATGATGTGCCCACTACACATCAGCCTTTCTCAGCAATTATCTGGTTACATAGAGGAACCGTATGATTCCTGTACTTATATAATGCACATTTGTCACAGACATTGTTGCTTACGGCCACACCACCCTCAATATGCCTGACCTCGTCTGATCTCGGAAGCCAAGCAGGGTTGGTTCTGGTTAGTACTTGGGTGGGAGACCGCTTGAAAATACCATTTGCTGTAAGCTTTTTCTCTTCTCTCTACAACCTGCATGTCTTTTGTTGCAACGTCTGATCACCCTGTGACACATGAGGAAGTTGATCATCTTCAGCTGCTGCTGCTGCTTTGTTGGCAGACATGAAGTGATCTGAGAGTCTCAGTTTCAGCTCCAGAGAATAATCACATCAAGGAGGAAGATGTGCCCACTAAGAGTCAGCCTTTCTCGGCAATTATCTGGTTACATAGAGGAAGTGTATGATTCCAGTACCTATATAATACACATTTGTACCAGATATTGTTGCTTACAGCCACACCACCCTGAATAAGCTCGACCTCGTCTGATCTCGGAAGCCAAGCAGGGTTGGGCCTGGTTAGTTCTTGAATGGGAGACCGCTTGCGAATACCAGGTGCTGTAAGCTTTTTCTCTTCTCTCTACAACCTGCATGTCTTTTGTTGCAATGTCTGATCACCCTGTGACACATGAGGAAGTTGGTCATCTTCAGCTTCTGCTGCTTTGTTGGCAGACACGAAGTGATCTGAGAGTCTCAGTTTCAGCTGAAGAGAATGATCACATCAAGAAGGAAGATGTGCCCACTAAGAGTCAGCCTTTCTCGGCAATTATCTGGTTACATAGAGGAAGTGTATGATTCCAGTACCTATATAATACACATTTGTCACAGAGATTGTCGCTTACGGCCACACCACCCTGAATATAATATGCCCGACCTCGTCTGATCTCGGAAGCCAAGCAGGGTTGTGCCTGGTTAGTACTTGGGTGGGAGACTGCTTGGGAATACCAGGTGCTGTAAGCTTTTTCTCTTCTCTCTACCACCTGCATGTCTTTTGTTGTAACATCTGATCACCCTGTGACACATGAGGAAGTTGGTCATCTTCAGCTGCTGCTGCTTTGTTGGCAGACACAAAGTGATCTGAGAGTCTCAGTTTCAGCTGCAGAGAATAATCACATCAGGGAAGAAGATATGCCCACTACACATCAGCCTTTCTCGGCAATTATCTGGTTACATAGAGGAACTGTATGATTCCAGTACCTATATAATACACATTTGTACCAGATATTGTTGCTTACCGCCACACCACCCTGAATAAGCTCGACCTCGTCTGATCTCGGAAGCCAAGCAGGGTTGGGCCTGGTTAGTTCTTGAATGGGAGACCGCTTGCGAATACCAGGTGCTGTAAGCTTTTTCTCTTCTCTCTACCACCTGCATGTCTTTTGTTGAAACGTCTGATCACCCTGTGACACATGAGGAAGTTGGTCATCTTCAGCTGCTGCTGCTTTGTTGGCAGACACGAAGTGATCTTAAAGTCTCATTTTCAGCTGGAGAAAATTATCACGTCAGGGAACAAGATGTGCCCACTACATATCAGCCTTTCTTGGCAATTATATGGTTGCATAGAGGAACCGTATGATTCCAGTACCTATATAATGCACATTTGTCACAAACATTGTTACTTACGGCCACACCACCCGGAATATGCCCAACCTCGTCTGATCTTGGAAGCCAAGCAGGGTTGGGCCTGGTTAGTACTTGGATGGGAGACCGCTTGGGAATACCAGGTGCTGTAAGCTTTTTCTCTTCTCTCAACCACCTGCATGTCTTTTGTTGCAACGTCTGATCACCCTGTGACACATGAGGAAGTTGGTCATCTTCAGCTGCTGCTGCTTTGTTGGCAGACATGAAGTGATCTGAGAGTCTCAGTTTCAGTTGCAGAGAATGATCACATCAGAGAAGATGATTTACCCGCTACACATCAGCCTTTCTCGGCAATTATCTGGTTGCATAGAGGAACCGTATGATTCCAGTACCTATATAATGCACATTTGTCAGAGACATTGCTGCTTACGGCCACACCACCCGGAACATGCCTGACCTCGTCTGATCTTGGAAGCCAAGCAGGGTTGGGCCTGGTTAGTACTTGCATGGGAGACCACTTGGGAATACCAGGTGCTGTAAGCTTCTTCTCTACTCTCTACCACCTTCATGTCTTTTGTGGCAACGTCTGATCCTCCTGTGACACATGAGGAAGTTGGTCATCTTCAGCTGCTTTTGCGTCTTTGTTGGCAGACACGAAGTGATCTGAGAGTGTCAATTTCAGCTGCAGAGAATAATCACATCAGGGAAGAAGATGTGCCCACTACAAGTCAGCCTTTCTGGGCAATTATCTGGTTACATAGAGGAAGTGTATGATTCCAGTACCTATATAATGCACATTTGTCACAGATATTGTTGCTTACGGCCACACCACCCTGAATAAGCCCGACCTTGTCTGATCTTGGAAGTCAAGCAGGTTTGGGCCTGGTTAGTACTTGGATGGAAGACTGCTTGGGAATACCAGGTGCTGTAAGCTTTTTCTCTTCTCTCTACCACCTGCATGTCTTTTGTTGCAACGTCTGATCACCCTGTGACACATGAGGAAGTTGGTCATCTTCAGCTGCTGCTGCTTTGTTGGCAGACACAAAGTGATCTGAGAGTCTCATTTTCAGCTGGAGAGAATTATCACGTCAGGGAAGAAGATGTGCCCACTAGATATCAGCCTTTCTCGGCAATTATCTGGTTACATAGAGGAAGTGTATGATTCCATTGCCTATATAATGCACATTTGTCACAGAGATTGTTACTTACGGACAAACCACCCTGAATATGTCTGACCTTGTCTGATCTCGGAAGCCAAGGAGGGCTGGTTCTGGTTAGTACTTTGATGGGACACCGCTTGGGAATACCAGGTGATGTAATCTTTTTCTCTTCTCTCTACCACCTGCATGTATTTTGTTGCAACGTCTGATCGCCCTGTGACACATGAGGAAGTTGGTCATCTTCAGCTGCTGCTGCTTTGTTGGCAGACACGAAGTGATCTGAGAGTCTCATTTTCAGCTGGAGAGAATAATCACGTCAGGGAAGAAGATGTGTCCACTATTTATCAGCCTTTCTCTGCAATTATCTGGTTATATAGAGGAAACGTTTGATTCCAGTACCTATACAATTTACATTTGTCAGAGACATTGTTGCTTACGGCCACACCACCCTGAATATGCCCGACCTCGTCTGATCTCGAAAGCCAAGCAGGGTTGTGCCTGGTTAGTACTTGGATGGGAGACCGCTTGGGATTATCAGGTGCTGTAAGCTTTTTCTCTTCTCTCAACCACCTGCATGTCTTTTGTTGCAACGTCTGATCACCCTGTGACACATGAGGAAGTTGGTCATCTTCATTTTCTGCTGCTTTGTTGGCAGACACGAAGTGATCTTAAAGTCTCATTTTCAGCTGGAGAAAATTATCACGTCAGGGAACAAGATGTGCCCACTACATATCAGCCTTTCTTGGCAATTATATGGTTGCATAGAGGAACCGTATGATTCCAGTACCTATATAATGCACATTTGTCACAAACATTGTTACTTACGGCCACACCACCCGGAATATGCCCAACCTCGTCTGATCTTGGAAGCCAACCAGGGTTGGGCCTGGTTAGTACTTGGATGGGAGACCGCTTGGGAATACCAGGTGCTGTAAGCTTTTTCTCTTCTCTCAACCACCTGCATGTCTTTTGTTGCAACGTCTGATCACCCTGTGACACATGAGGAAGTTGGTCATCTTCAGCTGCTGCTGCTTTGTTGGCAGACACGAAGTGATCTTAGAGTCTCATTTTCAGCTGGAGAAAATTATCACCTCAGGGAACAAGATGTGCCCACTATATATCAGCCTTTTTCGGCAATTATCTTGTTACATAGAGGAACCATATGATTCCATTGCCTATATAATGCACATTTGTCACAGAGATTGTTGCTTACGGCCAAACCACCCTGAATATGTCTGACCTCGTTTGATCTCAGAAGCCAAGGAGGGTTGGGCCTGGTTAGTACTTTGATGAGAGACCGCTTGGGAATACCAGGTGCTGTAAGCTTTTTCTCTTCTCTCTACCACCTGCATGTCTTTTGTTGCAACGTCTGATCGCCCTGTGACACATGAGGAAGTTGGTCATCTTCAGCTGCTGCTGCTTTGTTGGCAGACACAAAGTGATCTGAGAGTCTCAGTTTCAGTTGCAGAGAATGATCACATCAGAGAAGATGATTTACCCGCTACACATCAGCTTTTCTCGGCAATTATCTGGTTGCATAGAGGAACCGTATGATTCCAGTACCTATATAATGCACATTTGTCAGAGACATTGCTGCTTACGGCCACACCACCCGGAACATGCCTGACCTCGTCTGATCTCGGAAGCCAAGCACGGTTGGGCCTGGTTAGTACTTGGATGGGAGACCGCTTGGGATTATCAGGTGATGTAAGCTTTTTCTCTTCTCTCAACCACCTGCATGTCTTTTGTTGCAACGTCTGATCACCCTGTGACACATGAGGAAGTTGGTCATCTTCATTTTCTGCTGCTTTGTTGGCAGACACGAAGTGATCTTAGAGTCTCATTTTCAGCTGGAGAAAATGATCACGTCAGGGAACAAGATGTGCCCACTACATATCAGCCTTTCTTGGCAATTATATGGTTGCATAGAGGAACCGTATGATTCCAGTACCTATATAATGCACATTTGTCACAGACATTGTTACTTACGGCCACACCACCCTGAATATGCCCAACCTCGTCTGATCTTGGAAGCCAAGCACGGTTGGGCCTGGTTAGTACTTGGATGGGAGACTGCTTGGGAATACCAGGTGCTGTAAGCTTCTTCTCTTCTCTCTACCACCTGCATGTCTTTTCTTGCAACGTCTGATCATCCTGTGACACATGAGGAAGTTGGTCATCTTCAGCAGCTGCTGCTTCTTTGTTGGCAGACACGAAGTGATCTGAGAGTCTCAGTTTCAGCTGCAGAGAATAATCACATCAGGGAAGAAGATGTGCCCACTACAAGTCAGCCTTTCTCTGCAATTATCTGGTTACATAGAAGAAGTGTATGATTCCAGTACCTATATAATGCACATTTGTCACAGCTATTGTTGCTTACGGCCGCACCACCCTGAATATGCCCGACCTCGTCTGATCTTGGAAGCCAAGGAGGGTTGGGCGTGGTTAGTACTTGGATGGAAGACCTCTTGGGAATACCAGGTGCTGTAAGCTTTTTCTCTTCTCTCTACCACCTGCATGTCTTTTGTTGCAACGTCTGATCACCCTGTGACACATGAGGAAGTTGGTCATCTTCAGCTGCTGCTGCTTTGTTGGCTGACACGAAGTGATCTGAGAGTCTCAGTTTCAGTTGCAGAGAATGATCACATCAGAGAAGATGATATGCCCGCTACACATCAGCCTTTCTCTGCAATTATCTGGGTGCATAGAGGAACCGTATGATTCCAGTACCTATATAATGCACATTTGTCAGAGACATTGTTGCTTACGGCCACACAACCCTGAACATGCCCGACCTCGTCTGATCTCGGAAGCCAAGCAGGGTTGGGCCTGGTTTGTACTTGGATGGAAGACCTCTTCGGAATACCAGGTGTTGTAAGCTTTTTCTCTTCTCTCTACCACCTGCATGTCTTTTGTTGCAATGTCTGATCACCCTGTGACACATGAGGAAGTTGGTCATCTTCAGCTTCTGCTGCTTTGTTGGCAGACACAAAGTGATCTGAGAGTCTCAGTTTCAGCTCGAGAGAATAATCACGTCAGGGAAGAAGATGTGCCCACTACTTATCAGCCTTTCTCGGCAATTATCTGGTTACATAGAAGAAGTGTATGATTCCAGTACCTATATAATGCACATTTGTCACAGCTATTGTTGCTTACGGCCGCACCACCCTGAATATGCCCGACCTCGTCTGATCTTGGAAGCCAAGGAGGGTTGGGCCTGGTTAGTACTTGGATGGAAGACCTCTTGGGAATACCAGGTGCTGTAAGCTTTTTCTCTTCTCTCTACAACCTGCATGTCTTTTGTTGCAACGTCTGATCACCCTGTGACACATGAGGAAGTTGGTCATCTTCAGCTGCTGCTGCTTTGTTGGCAGACACGAAGTGATCTGAGAGTCTCAGTTTCAGCTGCAGAGAATGATCACATCAGGGAAGAAGATGTGCCCATAACAAGTGAGCCTTTCTCGGAAATTATCTGGTTACATAGAGGAAGTGTATGATTCCAGTACTTATATAATGCACATTTGTCACAGAAATTGTTCCTTACGGCCACACCACCCTGAATTTGCCCAACCTCGTGTGATCTCGGAAGCCAAACAGGGTTGAGCCTGCTTAGTACTTGGATGGGAGACTGCTTGGGAATACCAGGTGCTGTAAGCTTCTTCTCTTTTCTCTACCACCTGCATGTCTTTTGTTGCAACGTCTGATCACCCTGTGACACATGAGGAAGATGGTCATCTTCAGCTGCTGCTGCTTTGTTGGCAGACACGAAGTGATCTGAGAGTCTCAGTTTCAGTTGCAGAGAATGATCACATCAGAGAAGATGATTTGCCCGCTACACATAAGCCTTTCTCGGCAATTATCTGGTTGCATAGAGGAACCGTATGATTCCAGTACCTATATAATGCACATTTGTCAGAGACATTGTTGCTTACGGCCACACCACCCTGAATAAGCCCGACCTTGTCTGATCTCGGACGCCAAGCAGGGTTGTACCTGGTTAGTACTTGGATGGGAGACAGCTTGGGAATACCATGTGCTGTAAGCTTTTTCTCTTCTCTCTACCACCTGCATGTCTTTTGTTGCAACGTCTGATCACCCTGTGACACGTGAAGAAGTTGGTCATCTTCAGCTGCTGCTGCTTTGTTGGAAGACACGAAGTGATCTGAGAGTCTCAGTTTCAGCTGAAGAGAATAATCACGTCAGGGAAGAAGATGTGCCCACTACACATCAGCCGTTCTCATCAATTATCTGGTTACATAGAGGAACCGTATGATTCCTGTACTTATATAATGCACATTTGTCACAGACATTGTTACTTACGGCCACACCACCCTGAATTTGCCTGACCTCGTCTGATCTCGGAAGCCAAGCAGTGTTGGGCCTGTTTAGTACTTGGGTGGGAGACAGCTTGGGAATACCAGGTGCTGTAAGCTTTTTCTCTTCTCTCTACCACCTGCATGTGTTTTGTTGCAACGTCTGATCACCCTGTGACACATGAGGAAGTTGGTCATCTTCAGCTGCTGCTGCTGTGTTGGCAGACACAAAGTGATCTGAGAGTCTCAGTTTCAGCTGAAGAGAATGATCACATCAGAGAAGATGATATGCCCACTACACATCAGCCTTTCTCGGCAATTATCTGGTTTCATAGAGGAAGTGTATGATTCCAGTACCTATATAATTCACATTTGTAACAAATATTGTTGCTTACCGCCACACCACCCTGAATAAGCCCCACCTTGTCTTAACCTGGAAGCCAAGCAGGGTTGGGACTGGTTTGTACTTCAATGGGAGACTGCTTGGGAATACCAGGTGCTGTAAGCTTTTTCTCTTCTCTCTACCACCTGCATGTCTTTTGTTGCAACATCTGATCACCCTGTGACACATGAGGAAGTTTGTCATCTTCAGCTTCTGCTACTTTGTTGGCAGACACGAAGTGATCTGAGAGTCTCAGTTTCAGCTGCAGAGAATAATCACATCAGGGAAGAAGATGTGCCCACTACAAGTCAGCCTTTCTCGGCAATTATCTGGTTACATAGAGGAACCGTATGATTCCAGTACCTATATAATGCACATTTGTCACAGACCATGTCGCTTACGGCCACACCACCCTGAATATAATATGCCCGACCTCGTCCGATCTCGGAAGCCAAGCGGGGTTGTGCCTGGTTAGTACTTGGGTGGGAGACTGCTTGGGAATACCAGGTGCTGTAAGCTTTTTCTCTTCTCTCTACCACCTGCATGTCTTTTGTTGCAACGTCTGATCCCCCTGTGACACATGAGGAAGTTGGTCATCTTCAGCTGCTGCTGCTTTGTTGGCAGACACGAAGTGATCTGAGAGTCTCAGTTTAAGCTGCAGAGAATAATCACATCAGGGAAGAAGATGTGCCCATAACAAGTCAGCCTTTCTCATCAATTATCTGGTTACATAGAGGAACCGTATGATTCCAGTACCTATATAATGCACATTTGTCACAGAGATTGTCGCTTACGGCCACACCACCCTGAACATGCCTGACCTCGTCTGATCTCGGAAGCCAAGCACGGTTGGCCTGGTTAGTACTTGGGTGGGAGACTGCTTGGGAATACCAGGTGCTGTAAGCTTTATCTCTTCTCTGGACCACCTGAATGTCTTTTGTTGCAACGTCTGATCACCCTGTGACACATGAGGAAGTTGGTCATCTTCAGCTTCTGCTGCTTTGTTGGCAGACACGAAGTGATCTGAGAGTCTCAGTTTCAGCTGCAGAGAATAATCACGTCAGGGAAGAAGATGTGCCCACTACACATAAGCCTTTCTCTGCAATTATCTGGTTACATAGAGGAACCGTATGATTCCAGTACCTATATAATGCACATTTGTCACAGAGATTGTCGCTTACGGCCACACCACCCTGAATATAATATGCCCGACCTCGTCCGATCTCGGAAGCCAAGCGGGGTTGTGCCTGGTTAGTACTTGGGTGGGAGACTGCTTGGGAATACCAGGTGCTGTAAGCTTTTTCTCTTCTCTCTACCACCTGCATGTCTTTTGTTGCAACGTCTGATCACCCTGTGACACATGAGGAAGTTGGTCATCTTCAGCTGCTGCTGCTTTGTTGGCAGACACAAAGTGATCTGAGAGTCTCAGTTTCAGCTGCAGAGAATAATCACATCAGGCAAGAAGATGTGCCCACTACAAGTCAGCCTTTCTCGGCAATTATCTGGTTACATAGAGGAACCGTATGATTCCAGTACCTATATAATGCACATTTGTCACAGACCATGTTGCTTACGGCCACACCACCCTGAACATGCCCGACCTCGTCTGATCTCGGAAGCCAAGGAGGGTTGGGCCTGGTTAGTACTTAAATGGGAGACCGCTTGGGAATACCAGGAGCTGTAAGCTTTTTGTCTTCTCTCGACCACCTGCATGTCTTTTGTTGCAACGTCTGATCCCCCTATGACACATGAGGAAGTTGGTCATCTTCAGCTTCTGCTGCTTTGTTGGCAGACACGAAGTGATCTGAGAGTCTCAGTTTCAGCTGCAGAGAATAATCACATCAGGGAAGAAGATGTGCCCATAACAAGTCAGCCTTTCTCATCAATTATCTGGTTACATAGAGGAATTGTATGATTCCAGTACCTATATAATGCACATTTGTCACAGAAGTTGTTCCTTACGGCTACACCACCCTGAATAAGCCCGACCTCGTCTGATCTCGGAAGCCAAGGAGGGTTGGGCCTGGTTAGTACTTTAATGGGAGACTGCTTGGGAATACCAGGTGCTGTAAGCTTTTTCTCTTCTCTCTACCACCTGCATGTCTTTTGTTGCAACGTCTGATCACCCTGTGACACATGAGAAAGTTGGCCATCTTCAGCTGCTGCTGCTTTGTTGGAAGACACGAAGTGATCTGAGAGTCTCAGTTTCAGCTGAAGAGAATAATCACGTCAGGGAAGAAGATGTGCCAACTACACATCAGCCTTTCTCAGCAATTATCTGGTTACATAGAGGAACCGTATGATTCCAGTACTTATATAATGCACATTTTTCACAGACATTGTTACTTACGGCCACACCACCCTGAATATGCCCGACCTCGACTGATCTCGGAACCCAAGCAGGGTTGGGCCTGGTTAGTACTTGAATGGGAGACCCCTTGGGAATGCCAGGTGCTGTAAGCTTTTTCTCTTCTCTCTACCACCTGCATGTATTTTGTTGCAAGGTCTGATCGCCCTCTGACACATGAGGAAGTTGGTCATCTTCAGCTGCTGCTGCTTTGTTGGCAGACACGAAGTGATCTGAGAGTCTCATTTTCAGCTGGAGAGAATAATCACGTCAGGGAAGAAGATGTGCCCACTATTTATCAGCCTTTCTCTGCAATTATCTGGTTATATAGAGGAAACGTATGATTCCAGTACCTATACAATTTACATTTGTCACAGACATTGTTGCTTACGGCCACACCACCCTGAATATGCCCGACCTCGTCTGATCTCGGAAGCCAAGCAGGGTTGTGCTTGGTTAGTACTTGGATGGGAGACAGCTTGGGATTATCAGGTGCTGTAAGCTTCTTCTCTTCTCTCTACCACCTGCATGTCTTTTGTTGCAACGTCTGATCACCCTGTGACACATGAGGAAGTTGGTCATCTTCAGCTGCTGCTGCTTTGTTGGCAGACACAAAGTGATCTGAGAGTCTCATTTTCAGCTGGAGAAAATTATCACGTCAGGGAACAAGATGTGCCCACTATATATCAGACTTTTTCGGCAATTATCTTGTTACATAGAGGAACCATATGATTCCATTGCCTATATAATGCACATTTGTCACAGAGATTGTTGCTTACGGCCAAACCACCCTGAATATGCCCAATCTCGTGTGATCTCAGAAGCCAAGGAGGGTTGGGCCTGGTTAGTACTTTGATGAGAGACCGCTTGGGAATACCAGGTGCTGTAAGCTTTTTCTCTTCTCTCTACCACCTGCATGTATTTTGTTGCAAGGTCTGATCGCCCTCTGACACATGAGGAAGTTGGTCATCTTCAGCTGCTGCTGCTTTGTTGGCAGACACGAAGTGATCTGAGAGTCTCAGTTTCAGCTGAAGAGAATAATCACGTCAAGGAAGAAGATGTGCCCACTACACATCAGCCTTTCTCAGCAATTATCTGGGTGCATAGAGGAACCGTATGATTCCAGTACCTATATAATGCACATTTGTCAGAGACATTGTTGCTTACGGCCACACAACCCTGAACATGCCCGACCTCGTCTGATCTCGGAAGCCAAGCACAGTTGGGCCTGGTTTGTACTTGGATGGAAGACCTCTTGGGAATACGAGGTGCTGTAAGCTTTTTCTCTTCTCTCTACCACCTGCATGTCTTTTGTTGCAACGTCTGATCACCCTGTGACACATGAGGAAGTTGGTCATCTTCAGCTTCTGCTGCTTTGTTGGCAGACACGAAGTGATCTGAGAGTCTCAGTTTCAGCTCGAGAGAATAATCACGTCAGGGAAGAAGATGTGCCCACTACTTATCAGCTTTTCTCGGCAATTATCTGGTTACATAGAGGAACTGTATGATTCCAGTACCTTTATAATGCACATTTGTCACAGTTGTGGTTAATTACGGCCACACCACCCTGAAAATGCCTGACCACGTCTGATCTCGGAAGCCAAGCAGGTTTTGGCCTGGTTAGTACTTGGATGGTAAACTCTCTGGGAATACCAGGTGCTGTAAGCTTTTTCTCTTCTCTCTACCACCTGCATGTCTTTTGTTGCAACGTCTGATCACCCTGTGACACATGAGGAAGTTGGTCATCTTCAGCTACTGCTGCTTTGTTGGCAGACACAAAGTGATCTGAGAGTCTCAGTTTCAGCTGCAGAGAATAATCACGTCAGGGAAGAAGATGTGCCCACTACAAGTCAGCCTTTCTCGGAAATGATCTGGTTGCATAGAGGAACCGTATGATTCCAGTACCTATATAATGCACATTTGTCAGAGACATTGTTGCTTACGGCCACACCACCCTGAACATGCCCGACCTCGTCTGATCTCGGAAGCCAAGGAGTGTTGGGCGTGGTTAGTACTTGGATGGAAGACCTCTTGGGAATACCAGGTGCTGTAAGCTTTTTCTCTTCTCTCGACCACCTGCATGTCTTTTGTTGCAACGTCTGATCACCCTGTGACACATGAGGAAGTTGGTCATTTTCAGCTGCTGCTGCTTTGTTGGCAGACACGAAGTGATCTGAGAGTCTCAGTTTCAGCTGCAGAGAATGATCACATGAGGGAAGAAGATTTGCCCACTACAAGTCTGCCTTTCTCGGCAATTATCTGGTTACATAGAGGAACCGTATGATTCCAGTACCTATATAATGCACATTTGTCACAGACATTGTTGCTTACGGCCACACCACCCTGAACATGCCCGACCTCGTCTGATCTCGGTAGCTAAGGAGGGTTGGGCCTGGTTAGTACTTAAATGGGAGACAGCTTGGGAATACCAGGAGCTGTAAGCTTTTTGTCTTCTCTCGACCACCTGCATGTCTTTTGTTGCAACGTCTGATCACCCTGTGACACATGAGGAAGTTGGTCATCTTCAGCTGCTGCTGCTTCTTTGTTGGCAGACACGAAGTGATCTGAGAGTCTCAATTTCAGCTGCAGAGAATAATCACATCAGGGAAGAAGATGTGCCCACTACAAGTCAGCCTTTCTCGGCAATTATCTGGTTACATAGAGGAAGTGTATGATTCCAGTACCTATATAATGCACATTTGTCACAGATATTGTTGCTTACGGCCACACCACCCTGAATAAGCTCGACCTCGTCTGATCTTGGAAGTCAAGCAGGTTTGGGCCTGGTTAGTACTTAGATGGGAGACTGCTTGGGAATACCAGGTGCTGTAAGCTTTTTCTCTTCTCTCTACCACCTGCATGTCTTTTGTTGCAACGTCTGATCACCCTTTGACACATGAGGAAGTTGGTCATCTTCAGCTGCTGCTGCTTTGTTGGCAGACACAAAGTGATCTGAGACTCTAATTTTCAGCTGGAGAGAATTATCACGTCAGGGAAGAAGATGTGCCCACTACATATCAGCCTTTCTCGGCAATTATCTGGTTACATAGAGGAAGTGTATGATTCCATTGCCTATATAATGCACATTTGTCACGGAGATTGTTACTTACGGCCAAACCACCCTGAATATGTCTGACCTTGTCTGATCTTGGAACCCAAGCAGGGTTGGACCTGGTTAGTACTTGAATGGGAGACCCCTTGGGAATGCCAGGTGCTTTAAGCTTTTTCTCTTCTCTCTACCACCTGCATGTATTTTGTTGCAAGGTCTGATCGCCCTGTGACACATGAGGAAGTTGGTCATCTTCAGCTGCTGCTGCTTTGTTGGCAGACACGAAGTGATCTGAGAGTCTCAATTTCAGCTGCAGAGAATAATCACGTCAGGGAAGAAGATGTGCCCACTACAAGTTAGCCTTTCTTGGCAATTATCTGGTTGCATAGAGGAACCGTATGATTCCAGTACCTCTATAATGCACATTTGTCACAGACATTGTTACTTACGGCCACACCACCCTGAATATGCCCAACCTCGTGTGATCTCGGAAGCAAAACAGGGTTGAGCCTGCTTAGTACTTGGATGGGAGACTGCTTCGGAATACCAGGTGCTGTAAGCTTCTTCTCTTCTCTCTACCACCTGCATGTCTTTTGTTGCAACGTCTGATCACCCTGTGACACATGAGGAAGTTGGTCATCTTCAGCAGCTGCTGCTTTTTTGGCAGACACGAAGTGATCTGAGAGTCTCAGTTTCAGCTGTAGAGAATAATCACATCAGGGAAGAAGATGTGCCCACTACAAGTTAGCCTTTCTTGGCAATTATCTGGTTGCATAGAGGGACCGTATGATTCCAGTACCTATATAATGCACATTTGTCACAGACATTGTTACTTACGGCCACACCACCCTGAATATGCCCAACCTCGTGTGATCTCGGAAGCCAAACAGGGTTGAGCCTGCTTAGTACTTGGATGGGAGACTGCTTGGGAATACCAGGTGCTGTAAGCTTCTTCTCTTCTCTCGACCACCTGCATGTCTTTTGTTGCAACGTCTGATCACCCTGTGACACATGAGGAAGTTGGTCATTTTCAGCTGCTGCTGCTTTGTTGGCAGACACGAAGTGATCTGAGAGTCTCAGTTTCAGTTGCAGAGAATGATCACATCAGAGAAGATGATTTGCCCGCTACACATAAGCCTTTCTCGGCAATTATCTGGTTGCATAGAGGAACCGTATGATTCCAGTACCTATATAATGCACATTTGTCAGAGACATTGTTGCTTACGGCCACACCACCCTGAATAAGCCCGACCTCGTCTGATCTCGGACGCCAAGCAGGGTTGTACCTGGTTAGTACTTGGATGGGAGACAGCTTGGGAATACCAGGTGCTGTAAGCTTTTTCTCTTCTCTCTACCACCTGCATGTCTTTTGTTGCAACGTCTGATCACCCTGTGACACGTGAAGAAGTTGGTCATCTTCAGCTGCTGCTGCTTTGTTGGAAGACACGAAGTGATCTGAGAGTCTCAGTTTCAGCTGAAGAGAATAATCACGTCAGGGAAGAAGATGTGCCCACTACACATCAGCCGTTCTCATCAATTATCTGGTTACATAGAGGAACCGTATGATTCCTGTACTTATATAATGCACATTTGTCACAGACATTGTTACTTACGGCCACACCACCCTGAATTTACCTGACCTCGTCTGATCTCGGAAGCCAAGCAGTGTTGGGCCTGGTTAGTACTTGGGTGGGAGACCGCTTGGGAATACCAGGTGCTGTAAGCTTTTTCTCTTCTCTCTACCACCTGCATGTGTTTTGTTGCAACGTCTGATCACCCTGTGACACATGAGGAAGTTGGTCATCTTCAGCTGCTGCTGCTTTGTTGGCAGACACGAAGTGATCTGAGAGTCTCAGTTTCAGCTGAAGAGAATGATCACATCAGAGAAGATGATATGCCCACTACACATCAGCCTTTCTCGGCAATTATCTGGTTTCATAGAGGAAGTGTATGATTCCAGTACCTATATAATTCACATTTGTAACAAATATTGTTGCTTACCGCCACACCACCCTGAATAAGCCCCACCTTGTCTTATCCTGGAAGCCAAGCAGGGTTGGGTCTGGTTTGTACTTCAATGGGAGACTGCTTGGGAATACCAGGTGCTGTAAGCTTTTTCTCTTCTCTCTACCACCTGCATGTCTTTTGTTGCAACATCTGATCACCCTGTGACACATGAGGAAGTTTGTCATCTTCAGCTTCTGCTACTTTGTTGGCAGACACGAAGTGATCTGAGAGTCTCAGTTTCAACTGAAGAGAATAATCACGTCAGGGAAGAAGATGTGCCCACTACACATAAGCCTTTCTCTGCAATTATCTGGTTACATAGAGGAACCGTATGATTCCAGTACCTATATAATGCACATTTGTCACAGACATTGTCGCTTACGGCCACACCACCCTGAACATGCCTGACCTCGTCTGATCTCGGAAGCCAAGCACGGTTGGCCTGGTTAGTACTTGGGTGGGAGACTGCTTGGGAATACCAGGTGCTGTAAGCTTTATCTCTTCTCTGGACCACCTGAATGTCTTTTGTTGCAACGTCTGATCACCCTGTGACACATGAGGAAGTTGGTCATCTTCAGCTTCTGCTGCTTTGTTGGCAGACACGAAGTGATCTGAGAGTCTCAGTTTCAGCTGCAGAGAATAATCACGTCAGGGAAGAAGATGTGCCCACTACACATAAGCCTTTCTCTGCAATTATCTGGTTACATAGAGGAACCGTATGATTCCAGTACCTATATAATGCACATTTGTCACAGAGATTGTCGCTTACGGCCACACCACCCTGAATATAATATGCCCGACCTCGTCCGATCTCGGAAGCCAAGCGGGGTTGTGCCTGGTTAGTACTTGGGTGGGAGACTGCTTGGGAATACCAGGTGCTGTAAGCTTTTTCTCTTTTCTCTACCACCTGCATGTCTTTTGTTGCAACGTCTGATCACCCTGTGACACATGAGGAAGGTGGTCATCTTCAGCTGCTGCTGCTTTGTTGGCAGACACGAAGTGATCTGAGAGTCTCAGTTTCAGCTGCAGAGAATAATCACATCAGGGAAGAAGATGTGCCCACTACAAGTCAGCCTTTCTCGGCAATTATCTGGTTACATAGAGGAACCGTATGATTCCAGTACCTATATAATGCACATTTGTCACAGACCATGTTGCTTACGGCCACACCACCCTGAACATGCCCGACCTCGTCTGATCTCGGAAGCCAAGGAGGGTTGGGCCTGGTTAGTACTTAAATGGGAGACCGCTTGGGAATACCAGGAGCTGTAAGCTTTTTGTCTTCTCTCGACCACCTGCATGTCTTTTGTTGCAACGTCTGATCCCCCTGTGACACATGAGGAAGTTGGTCATCTTCAGCTGCTGCTGCTTTGTCGGCAGACACGAAGTGATCTGAGAGTCTCAGTTTCAGCTGCAGAGAATAATCACATCAGGGAAGAAGATGTGCCCATAACAAGTCAGCCTTTCTCATCAATTATCTGGTTACATAGAGGAATTGTATGATTCCAGTACCTATATAATGCACATTTGTCACAGAAATTGTTCCATACGGCCACACCACCCTGAATAAGCCCGACCTCGTCTGATCTCGGAAGCCAAGGAGGGTTGGGCCTGGTTAGTACTTTAATGGGAGACTGCTTGGGAATACCAGGTGCTGTAAGCATATTCTCTTCTCTCTACAACCTGCATGTCTTTTGTTGCAACGTCTGATCACCCTGTGACACATGAGAAAGTTGGCCATCTTCAGCTGCTGCTGCTTTGTTGGAAGACACGAAGTGATCTGAGAGTCTCAGTTTCAGCTGAAGAGAATAATCACGTCAGGGAAGAAGATGTGCCAACTACACATCAGCCTTTCTCAGCAATTATCTGGTTACATAGAGGAACCGTATGATTCCTGTACTTATATAATGCACATTTGTCAGACACATTGATGCTTACGGCCACACCACCCGGAACATGCCTGACCTCGTCTGATCTCGGAAGCCAAGCAGGGTTGGGCCTGGTTAGTACTTGGATGGGAGACCGCTTGGGAATACCAGGTGCTGTAAGCTTCTTCTCTACTCTCTACCACCTGCATGTATTTTGTTGCAAGGTCTGATCGCCCTGTGACACATGAGGAAGTTGGTCATCTTCAGCTTCTGCTGCTTTGTTGGCAGACACAAAGTGATCTGAGAGTCTCACTTTCAGCTCAAGAGAATAATCACGTCAGGGAAGAAGATGTGCCCACTACTTATCAGCTTTTCTCGGCAATTATCTGGTTACATAGAGGAACTGTATGATTCCAGTACCTATATAATGCACATTTGTCACAGTTATGGTTGCTTACGGCCACACCACCCTGAACATGCCCGACCTCGTCTGATCTCGGAAGCCAAGGAGGGTTGGGCCTGGTTAGTACTTAAATGGGAGACGGCTTGGGAATACCAGGTGCTGTAAGCTTTTTCTCTTCTCTCTACCACCTGCATGTCTTTTGTTGCAACGTCTGATCACCCTGTGACACATGAGGAAGTTGGTCATCTTCAGCTGCTGCTGCTTTGTTGGCAGACACAAAGTGATCTGAGAGTCTCAGTTTCAGCTGCAGAGAATAATCACATCAGGGAAGAAGATGTGCCCACTACAAGTCAGCCTTTCTCGGCAATTATCTGGTTACATAGAGGAACCGTATGATTCCAGTACCTATATAATGCACATTTGTCACAGACCATGTTGCTTACGGCCACACCACCCTGAACATGCCCGATCTCGTCTGATCTCGGAAGCCAAGGAGGGTTGGGCTTGGTTAGTACTTAAATGGGAGACCGCTTGGGAATACCAGGTGCTGTAAGCTTTATCTCTTCTCTGGACCACCTGAATGTCTTTTGTGGCAACGTCTGATCCTCCTGTGACACATGAGGAAGTTGGTCATCTTCAGCTGCTGCTGCTTCTTTGTTGGCAGACACGAAGTGATCTGATAGTCTCAATTTCAGCTGCAGAGAATAATCACATCAGGGAAGAAGATGTGCCCATAACAAGTCAGCCTTTCTCGGCAATTATCTGGTTACATAGAGGAACCGTATGATTCCAGTACCTATATAATGCACATTTGTCACAGAAATTGTTCCTTACGGCCACACCACCCTGAACATGCCCGACCTCGTCTGATCTCGGAAGCCAAGCAGGGTTGAGCCTCCTTAGTACTTGGATGGGAGACTGCTTTGGAATACCAGGTGCCGTAAGCGTTTTCTCTTCTCTCTACAACCTGCATGTCTTTTGTTGCAACGTCTGATCACCCTGTGACACATGAGGAAGTTGGTCATCTTCAGCTGCTGCTGCTTTGTTGGCTGACACAATGTGATCTGAGAGTCTCAGTTTCAGTTGCAGAGAATGATCACATCAGAGAAGATGATATGCCCGCTACACATCAGCCTTTCTCTGCAATTATCTGGGTGCATAGAGGAACTGTATGATTCCAGTACCTTTATAATGCACATTTGTCAAAGTTATGGTTAATTATGGCCACACCACCCTGAAAATGCCTGACCACGTCTGATCTCGGAAGCCAAGCAGGTTTTGGCCTGGTTAGTACTTGGATGGTAGACTCTCTGGGAATACCAGGTGCTGTAAGCTTTTTCTCTTCTCTCTACCACCTGCATGTCTTTTGTTGCAACGTCTGATCACCCTGTGACACATGAGGAAGTTGGTTATCTTCAGCTACTGCTGCTTTGTTGGCAGACACAAAGTGATCTGAGAGTCTCAGTTTCAGCTGCAGAGAATAATCACGTCAGGGAAGAAGATGTTACCACTACACATCAGCCTTTCTCGGAAATGATCTGGTTGCATAGAGGAACCGTATGATTCCAGTACCTATATAATGCACATTTGTCAGAGACATTGTTGCTTACGGCCACACCACCCTGAACATGCCCGACCTCGTCTGATCTCGGAAGCCAAGGAGGGTTGGGCGTGGTTAGTATTTGGATGGAAGACCTCTTGGGAATACCAGGTGCTGTAAGCTTTTTCTCTTCTCTCGACCACCTGCATGTCTTTTGTTGCAACGTCTGATCACCCTGTGACACATGAGAAAGGTGGTCATTTTCAGCTGCTGCTGCTTTGTTGGCAGACACGAAGTGATCTGAGAGTCTCAGTTTCAGCTGCAGAGAATGATCACATGAGGGAAGAAGATTTGCCCACTACAAGTCTGCCTTTCTCGGCAATTATCTGGTTACATAGAGGAACCGTATGATTCCAGTACCTATATAATGCACATTTGTCACAGACATTGTTGCTTACGGCCACACCACCCTGAACATGCCCGACCTCGTCTGATCTCGGTAGCCAAGGAGGGTTGGGCCTGGTTAGTACTTAAATGGGAGACCGCTTGGGAATACCAGGAGCTGTAAGCTTTTTGTCTTCTCTCGACCACCTGCATGTCTTTTGTTGCAACGTCTGATCACCCTGTGACACATGAGGAAGTTGGTCATCTTCAGCTGCTGCTGCTGCTTTGTTGGCAGACACGAAGTGATCTGAGAGTCTCAGTTTCAGCTGAAGAGAATGATCACATCAGAGAAGATGATATGCCCACTACACATCAGCCTTTCTCGGCAATTATCTGGTTTCATAGAGGAAGTGTATGATTCCAGTACCTATATAATTCACATTTGTAACAAATATTGTTGCTTACCGCCACACCACCCTGAATAAGCCCCACCTTGTCTTATCCTGGAAGCCAAGCAGGGTTGGGTTGGGTCTGGTTCGTACTTCAATGGGAGACTGCTTGGGAATACCAGGTGCTGTAAGCTTTTTCTCTTCTCTGGACCACCTGAATGTCTTTTGTTGCAACGTCTGACCACCCTGTGACACATGAGGAAGTTGGTCATCTTCAGCTGCTGCTGCTTTGTTGGCAGACATGAAGTGATCTGAGAGTCTCAGTTTCAGTTGCAGAGAATGATCACATCAGAGAAGATGATTTACCCCCTACACATCAGCCTTTCTCGGCAATTATCTGGTTGCATAGAGGAACCGTATGATTCCAGTACCTATATAATGCACATTTGTCAGAGACATTGCTGCTTACGGTCACACCACCCGGAAAATGCCTGACCTTGTCTGATCTCGGAAGCCAAGCAGGGTTGGGCCTGGTTAGTTCTTGGATGGGAGACCACTTGGGAATACCAGGTGCTGTAAGCTTGTTCTCTACTCTCTACCACCTTCATGTCTTTTGTGGCAACGTCTGATCCTCCTGTGACACATGAGGAAGTTGGTCATCTTCAGCTGCTGCTGCTTCTTTGTTGGCATACACGAAGTGATCTGAGAGTCTCAATTTCAGCTGCAGAGAATAATCACATCAGGGAAGAAGATGTGCCCACTACAAGTCAGCCTTTCTCGGCAATTATCTGGTTACATAGAGGAAGTGTATGATTCCAGTACCTATATAATGCACATTTGTCACAGATATTGTTGCTTACGGCCACACCACCCTGAATAAGCCCGACCTCGTCTGATCTTGGAAGTCAAGCAGGTTTGGGCCTGGTTAGTACTTGGATGGGAGACTGCTTGGGAATACCAGGTGCTGTAAGCTTTTTCCCTTCTCTCTACCACCTGCATGTCTTTTGTTGCAACGTCTGATCACCCTGTGACACATGAGGAAGTTGGTCATCTTCAGCTGCTGCTGCTTTGTTGGCAGACACAAAGTGATCTGAGAGTCTTTTTTTCAGCTGGAGAGAATTATCACGTCAGGGAAGAAGATGTGCCCACTACATATCAGCCTTTCTCGGCAATTATCTGGTTACATAGAGGAAGTGTATGATTCCATTGCCTATATAATGCACATTTGTCACGGAGATTGTTACTTACGGCCAAACCACCCTGAATATGTCTGACCTTGTCTGATCTCGGAAGCCAAGGAGGGCTGGGCCTGGTTAGTACTTTGATGGAACACCGCTTGGGAATACCAGGTGCTGTAAGCTTTTTCTCTTCTCTCTACCACCTACATGTCTTTTGTTGCAATGTCTGATCGCCCTGTGACACATGAGGAAGTTGGTCATCTTCAGCTGCTGCTGCTTTGTTAGCAGACACGAAGTGATCTGAGAGTCTCAGTTTCAGCTACAGAGAATAATCACATCAAGGAAGAAGATGTGCCCACAACAAGTTAGCCTTTCTCTGCAATTATCTGGTTACATAGAGGAACTGTATTATTCCAGTACCTATATAATGCACATTTTTCACAGACATTGTTACTTACGGCCACACCACCCTGAATATGCCCGACCTCGACTGATCTCGGAAGCCAAGGAGGGCTGGGCCTGGTTAGTACTTGAATGGGAGACCCCTTGGGAATGTCAGGTGCTGTAAGCTTTTTCTCTTCTCTCTACCACCTGCATGTATTTTGTTGCAAGGTCTGATCGCCCTGTGACACATGAGGAAGTTGGTCATCTTCAGCTGCTGCTGCTTTGTTGGCAGACACGAAGTGATCTGAGAGTCTCATTTTCAGCTGGAGAGAATAATCACGTCAGGGAAGAAGATGTGCCCACTATTTATCAGCCTTTCTCTGCAATTATCTGGTTATATAGAGGAAACGTATGATTCCAGTACCTATACAATTTACATTTGTCACAGACATTGTTGCTTACGGCCACACCACCCTGAATATGTCTGACCTTGTCTGATCTCGGAAGCCAAGGAGGGCTGGGCCTGCTTAGTACTTTGATGGGACACCGCTTGGGAATACCAGGTGCTGTAAGCTTTTTCTCTTCTCTCTACCACCTACATGTCTTTTGTTGCAATGTCTGATCGCCCTGTGACACATGAGGAAGTTGGTCATCTTCAGCTGCTGCTGCTTTGTTAGCACACACGAAGTGATCTGAGAGTCTCAGTTTCAGCTGAAGAGAATAATCACGTCAGGGAAGAAGATGTGCCCACTACACATCAGCCTTTCTCATCAATTATCTGGTTACATAGAGGAACCGTATGATTCCTGTACTTATATAATGCACATTTGTCACAGACATTGTTACTTACGGCCACACCACCCTGAATTTGTCTGATCTCGGAAGCCAAGCAGTGTTGGGCCTGGTTAGTACTTGGGTGGGAGACCGCTTGGGAATACCAGGTGCTGTAAGCTTTTTCTCTTCTCTCTACCACCTGCATGTGTTTTGTTGCAACGTCTGATCACCCTGTGACACATGAGGAAGTTGGTCATCTTCAGCTGCTGCTACTGCTTTGTTGGCAGACACGAAGTGATCTGAGAGTCTCAGTTTCAGCTGAAGAGAATGATCACATCAGAGAAGATGATATGCCCACTACACATCAGCCTTTCTCGGCAATTATCTGGTTTCATAGAGGAAGTATATGATTCCAGTACCTATATAATTCACATTTGTAACAAATATTGTTGCTTACCGCCACACCACCCTGAATAAGCCCCACCTTGTCTTATCCTGGAAGCCAAGCAGGGTTGGGTTGGGTCTGGTTCGTACTTCAATGGGAGACTGCTTGGGAATACCAGGTGCTGTAAGCTTCTTCTCTACTCTCTACCACCTTCATGTCTTTTGTGGCAACGTCTGATCCTCCTGTGACACATGAGGAAGTTGGTCATCTTCAGCTGCTGCTGCTTCTTTGTTGGCAGACACGAAGTGATCTGAGAGTCTCAGTTTCAGCTGCAGAGAATAATCACATCAGGGAAGAAGATGTGCCCACTACAAGTCAGCCTTTCTCGGCAATTATCTGGTTACATAGAGGAAGTGTATGATTCCAGTACCTATATAATGCACATTTGTCACAGATATTGTTGCTTACGGCCACACCACCCTGAATAAGCCCGACCTCGTCTGATCTTGGAAGTCAAGCAGGTTTGGGCCTGGTTAGTACTTGGATGGGAGACTGCTTGGGAATACCAGGTGCTGTAAGCTTTTTCTCTTCTCTCTACCACCTGCATGTCTTTTGTTGCAACGTCTGATCACCCTGTGACACATGAGGAAGTTGGTCATCTTCAGCTGCTGCTGCTTTGTTGGCAGACACAAAGTGATCTGAGAGTCTCATTTTCAGCTGGAGAGAATTATCACGTCAAGGAAGAAGATGTGCCCACTACATATCAGCCTTTCTCGGCAATTATCTGGTTACATAGAGGAAGTGTATGATTCCATTGCCTATATAATGCACATTTGTCACGGAGATTGTTACTTACGGCCAAACCACCCTGAATATGTCTGACCTTGTCTGATCTTGGAAGCCAAGGAGGGCTGGGCCTGGTTAGTACTTTGATGGGACACCGCTTGGGAATACCAGGTGCTGTAAGCTTTTTCTCTACCACCTACATGTCTTTTGTTGTAATGTCTGATCGCCCTGTGACACATGAGGAAGTTGGTCATCTTCAGCTGCTGCTGCTTTGTTAGCAGACACGAAGTGATCTGAGAGTCTCAGTTTCAGCTGCAGAGAATAATCACATCAAGGAAGAAGATGTGCCCACAACAAGTTAGCCTTTCTCTGCAATTATCTGGTTACATAGAGGAACTGTATTATTCCAGTACCTATATAATGCACATTTTTCACAGACATTGTTACTTACGGCCACATCACCCTGAATATGCCCGACCTCGACTGATCTCGGAAGCCAAGGAAGGCTGGGCCTGGTTAGTACTTGAATGGGAGACCCCTTGGGAATGCCAGGTGCTGTAAGCTTTTTCTCTTCTCTCTACCACCTGCATGTATTTTGTTGCAAGGTCTGATCGCCCTGTGACACATAAGGAAGTTGGTCATCTTCAGCTGCTGCTGCTTTGTTGGCAGACACGAAGTGATCTGAGAGTCTCATTTTCAGCTGGAGAGAATAATCACGTCAGGGAAGAAGATGTGCCCACTATTTATCAGCCTTTCTCTGCAATTATCTGGTTATATAGAGGAAACGTATGATTCCAGTACCTATACAATTTACATTTGTCACAGACATTGTTGCTTACGGCCACACCACCCTGAATAAGCCCGACCTCGTCTGATCTCGGAAGCCAAGCAGGGTTGTGCCTGGTTAGTACTTGGATGGGAGACCCCTTGGGATTATCAGGTGCTGTAAGCTTTTTCTCTTCTCTCAACCACCTGCATGTCTTTTGTTGCAACGTCTGATCACCCTGTGACACATGAGGAAGTTGGTCATCTTCAGTTTCTGCTGCTTTGTTGGCAGACACGAAGTGATCTTAGAGTCTCATTTTCAGCTGGAGAAAATTATCACGTCAGGGAACAAGATGTGCCCACTACATATCAGCCTTTCTTGGCAATTATCTGGTTGCATAGAGGAACCGTATGATTCCAGTACCTATATAATGCACATTTGTCACAGACATTGTTACTTACGGCCACACCACCCTGAATATGCCCAACCTCGTCTGATCTCAGAACCCAAGCAGGGTTGGGCCTGATTAGTACTTGAATGGGAGACTGCTTGGGAATACCAGGTGCTGTAAGCTTTTTCTCTTCTCTCTACCACCTGCATGTCTTTTGTTGCAATGTCTGATCGCCCTGTGACACATGAGGAAGTTGGTCATCTTCAGCTGCTGCTGCTTTGTTGGCAGACACGAAGTGATATGAGAGTCTCAGTTTCAGCTGGAGAGAATAATCACATCAGGGAAGATGTTTCCACTACTTATCAGCCTTTCTTGGCAATTATCTGGTTGCATAGAGGAACCGTATGATTCCAGTACCTATACAGTTTATATTTGTCACAGACATTGTTGCTTACGGCCACACCACCCTGAATATGCCCGACCTCGTCTGATCTCAGAACCCAAGCAGGGTTGGGCCTGATTAGTACTTGAATGGGAGACTGCTTGGGAATACCAGGTGCTGTAAGCTTTTTCTCTTCTCTCAACCACCTGCATGTCTTTTGTTGCAACGCCTGATCACCCTGTGACACATTAGGAAGTTGGTCATCTTCAGCTGCTGCTGCTTTGTTGGCAGACACGAAGTGATCTTAGAGTCTCATTTTCAGCTGGAGAAAATTATCACGTCAGGGAACAAGATGTGCCCACTACATATCAGCCTTTTTCGGCAATTATCTTGTTACATAGAGGAACCATATGATTCCATTGCCTATATAATGCACATTTGTCACAGAGATTGTTGCTTACGGCCAAACCACCCTGAATATGTCTGACCTCGTCTGATCTCAGAAGCCAAGGAGGGTTGGGCCTGGTTAGTACTTTGATGAGAGACCGCTTGGGATTACGAGGTGCTGTAAGCTTTTTCTCTTCTCTCTACCACCTGCATGTCTTTTGTTGCAACGTCTGATCGCCCTGTGACACATGAGGAAGTTGGTCATCTTCAGCTGCTGCTGCTTTGTTGGCAGACACAAAGTGATCTGAGAGTCTCAGTTTCAGCTGAAGAGAATAATCACATCAGGGAAGAAGATGTGCCCACTACATATCAGCCTTTCTCGGCATTTATCTGGTTACATAGAGGAAGTGTATGATTCCATTGCCTATATAATGCACATTTGTCACGGAGATTGTTACTTACGGCCAAACCACCCTGAATATGTCTGACCTTGTCTGATCTTGGAAGCCAAGGAGGGCTGGGCCTTGTTAGTACTTTGATGGGACACCGCTTGGGAATACCAGGTGCTGTAAGCTTTTTCTCTACCACCTACATGTCTTTTGTTGTAATGTCTGATCGCCCTGTGACACATGAGGAAGTTGGTCATCTTCAGCTGCTGCTGCTTTGTTAGCAGACACGAAGTGATCTGAGAGTCTCATTTTCAGCTGGAGAGAATAATCACATCAAGGAAGAAGATGTGCCCACAACAAGTTAGCCTTTCTCTGCAATTATCTGGTTACATAGAGGAACTGTATTATTCCAGTACCTATATAATGCACATTTTTCACAGACATTGTTACTTACGGCCACACCACCCTGAATATGCCCGACGTCGACTGATCTCGGAAGCCAAGGAGGGCTGGGCCTGGTTAGTACTTGAATGGGAGACCCCTTGGGAATGCCAGGTGCTGTAAGCTTTTTCTCTTCTCTCTACCACCTGCATGTATTTTGTTGCAAGGTCTGATCGCCCTGTGACACATAAGGAAGTTGGTCATCTTCAGCTGCTGCTGCTTTGTTGGCAGACACGAAGTGATCTGAGAGTCTCATTTTCAGCTGGAGAGAATAATCACGTCAGGGAAGAAGATGTGCCCACTATTTATCAGCCTTTCTCTGCAATTATCTGGTTATATAGAGGAAACGTATGATTCCAGTACCTATACAATTTACATTTGTCACAGACATTGTTGCTTACGGCCACACCACCCTGAATAAGCCCGACCTCGTCTGATCTCGGAAGCCAAGCAGGGTTGTGCCTGGTTAGTACTTGGATGGGAGACCGCTTGGGATTATCAGGTGCTGTAAGCTTTTTCTCTTCTCTCAACCACCTGCATGTCTTTTGTTGCAACGTCTGATCACCCTGTGACACATGAGGAAGTTGGTCATCTTCAGTTTCTGCTGCTTTGTTGGCAGACACGAAGTGATCTTAGAGTCTCATTTTCAGCTGGAGAAAATTATCACGTCAGGGAACAAGATGTGCCCACTACATATCAGCCTTTCTTGGCAATTATCTGGTTGCATAGAGGAACCGTATGATTCCAGTACCTATATAATGCACATTTGTCACAGACATTGTTACTTACGGCCACACCACCCTGAATATGCCCAACCTCGTCTGATCTCAGAACCCAAGCAGGGTTGGGCCTGATTAGTACTTGAATGGGAGACTGCTTGGGAATACCAGGTGCTGTAAGCTTTTTCTCTTCTCTCTACCACCTGCATGTCTTTTGTTGCAATGTCTGATCGCCCTGTGACACATGAGGAAGTTGGTCATCTTCAGCTGCTGCTGCTTTGTTGGCAGACACGAAGTGATATGAGAGTCTCAGTTTCAGCTGGAGAGAATAATCACATCAGGGAAGAAGATGTGCCCACTACAAGTCAGCCTTTCTCGGCAATTATCTGGTTACATAGAGGAAGTGTATGATTCCAGTACCTATATAATGCACATTTGTCACAGATATTGTTGCTTACGGCCACACCACCCTGAATAAGCCCGACCTCGTCTGATCTTGGAAGTCAAGCAGGTTTGGGCCTGGTTAGTACTTGGATGGGAGACTGCTTGGGAATACCAGGTGCTGTAAGCTTTTTCTCTTCTCTCTACCACCTGCATGTCTTTTGTTGCAACGTCTGATCACCCTGTGACACATGAGGAAGTTGGTCATCTTCAGCTGCTGCTGCTTTGTTGGCAGACACAAAGTGATCTGAGAGTCTCATTTTCAGCTGGAGAGAATTATCACGTCAAGGAAGAAGATGTGCCCACTACATATCAGCCTTTCTCGGCAATTATCTGGTTACATAGAGGAAGTGTATGATTCCATTGCCTATATAATGCACATTTGTCACGGAGATTGTTACTTACGGCCAAACCACCCTGAATATGTCTGACCTTGTCTGATCTTGGAAGCCAAGGAGGGCTGGGCCTGGTTAGTACTTTGATGGGACACCGCTTGGGAATACCAGGTGCTGTAAGCTTTTTCTCTACCACCTACATGTCTTTTGTTGTAATGTCTGATCGCCCTGTGACACATGAGGAAGTTGGTCATCTTCAGCTGCTGCTGCTTTGTTAGCAGACACGAAGTGATCTGAGAGTCTCAGTTTCAGCTGCAGAGAATAATCACATCAAGGAAGAAGATGTGCCCACAACAAGTTAGCCTTTCTCTGCAATTATCTGGTTACATAGAGGAACTGTATTATTCCAGTACCTATATAATGCACATTTGTCACAGATATTGTTGCTTACGGCCACACCACCCTGAATAAGCCCGACCTTGTCTGATCTTGGAAGTCAAGCAGGTTTGGGCCTGGTTAGTACTTGGATGGAAGACTGCTTGGGAATACCAGGTGCTGTAAGCTTTTTCTCTTCTCTCTACCACCTGCATGTCTTTTGTTGCAACGTCTGATCACCCTGTGACACATGAGGAAGTTGGTCATCTTCAGCTGCTGCTGCTTTGTTGGCAGACACAAAGTGATCTGAGAGTCTCATTTTCAGCTGGAGAGAATTATCACGTCAGGGAAGAAGATGTGCCCACTAGATATCAGCCTTTCTCGGCAATTATCTGGTTACATAGAGGAAGTGTATGATTCCATTGCCTATATAATGCACATTTGTCACAGAGATTGTTACTTACGGACAAACCACCCTGAATATGTCTGACCTTGTCTGATCTCGGAAGCCAAGGAGGGCTGGTTCTGGTTAGTACTTTGATGGGACACCGCTTGGGAATACCAGGTGATGTAATCTTTTTCTCTTCTCTCTACCACCTGCATGTATTTTGTTGCAACGTCTGATCGCCCTGTGACACATGAGGAAGTTGGTCATCTTCAGCTGCTGCTGCTTTGTTGGCAGACACGAAGTGATCTGAGAGTCTCATTTTCAGCTGGAGAGAATAATCACGTCAGGGAAGAAGATGTGTCCACTATTTATCAGCCTTTCTCTGCAATTATCTGGTTATATAGAGGAAACGTTTGATTCCAGTACCTATACAATTTACATTTGTCAGAGACATTGTTGCTTACGGCCACACCACCCTGAATATGCCCGACCTCGTCTGATCTCGAAAGCCAAGCAGGGTTGTGCCTGGTTAGTACTTGGATGGGAGACCGCTTGGGATTATCAGGTGCTGTAAGCTTTTTCTCTTCTCTCAACCACCTGCATGTCTTTTGTTGCAACGTCTGATCACCCTGTGACACATGAAGAAGTTGGTCATCTTCATTTTCTGCTGCTTTGTTGGCAGACACGAAGTGATCTTAGAGTCTCATTTTCAGCTGGAGAAAATTATCACGTCAGGGAACAAGATGTGCCCACTACATATCAGCCTTTCTTGGCAATTATCTGGTTGCATAGAGGAACCGTATGATTCCAGTACCTATATAATGCACATTTGTCACAGACATTGTTACTTACGGCCACACCACCCTGAATATGCCCAACCTCGTCTGATCTCAGAACCCAAGCAGGGTTGGGCCTGATTAGTACTTGAATGGGAGACTGCTTGGGAATACCAGGTGCTGTAAGCTTTTTCTCTTCTCTCTACCACCTGCATGTCTTTTGTTGCAACGTCTGATCACCCTGTGACACGTGAGGAAGTTGGTCATCTTCAGCTGCTGCTGCTTTGTTGGCAGACACGAAGTGATCTTAGAGTCTCATTTTCAGCTGGAGAAAATTATCACCTCAGGGAACAAGATGTGCCCACTATATATCAGCCTTTTTCGGCAATTATCTTGTTACATAGAGGAACCATATGATTCCATTGCCTATATAATGCACATTTGTCACAGAGATTGTTGCTTACGGCCAAACCACCCTGAATATGTCTGACCTCGTTTGATCTCAGAAGCCAAGGAGGGTTGGGCCTGGTTAGTACTTTGATGAGAGACCGCTTGGGAATACCAGGTGCTGTAAGCTTTTTCTCTTCTCTCAACCACCTGCATGTCTTTTGTTGCAACGTCTGATCACCCTGTGACACATGAGGAAGTTGGTCATCTTCATTTTCTGCTGCTTTGTTGGCAGACACGAAGTGATCTGAGAGTCTCATTTTCAGCTGGAGAGAATAATCACGTCAGGGAAGAAGATGTGTCCACTATTTATCAGCCTTTCTCTGCAATTATCTGGTTATATAGAGGAAACGTTTGATTCCAGTACCTATACAATTTACATTTGTCAGAGACATTGTTGCTTACGGCCACACCACCCTGAATATGCCCGACCTCGTCTGATCTCGAAAGCCAAGCAGGGTTGTGCCTGGTTAGTACTTGGATGGGAGACCGCTTGGGATTATCAGGTGCTGTAAGCTTTTTCTCTTCTCTCAACCACCTGCATGTCTTTTGTTGCAACGTCTGATCACCCTGTGACACATGAGGAAGTTGGTCATCTTCATTTTCTGCTGCTTTGTTGGCAGACACGAAGTGATCTTAAAGTCTCATTTTCAGCTGGAGAAAATTATCACGTCAGGGAACAAGATGTGCCCACTACATATCAGCCTTTCTTGGCAATTATATGGTTGCATAGAGGAACCGTATGATTCCAGTACCTATATAATGCACATTTGTCACAAACATTGTTACTTACGGCCACACCACCCGGAATATGCCCAACCTCGTCTGATCTTGGAAGCCAACCAGGGTTGGGCCTGGTTAGTACTTGGATGGGAGACCGCTTGGGAATACCAGGTGCTGTAAGCTTTTTCTCTTCTCTCAACCACCTGCATGTCTTTTGTTGCAACGTCTGATCACCCTGTGACACATGAGGAAGTTGGTCATCTTCAGCTGCTGCTGCTTTGTTGGCAGACACGAAGTGATCTTAGAGTCTCATTTTCAGCTGGAGAAAATTATCACCTCAGGGAACAAGATGTGCCCACTATATATCAGCCTTTTTCGGCAATTATCTTGTTACATAGAGGAACCATATGATTCCATTGCCTATATAATGCACATTTGTCACAGAGATTGTTGCTTACGGCCAAACCACCCTGAATATGTCTGACCTCGTTTGATCTCAGAAGCCAAGGAGGGTTGGGCCTGGTTAGTACTTTGATGAGAGACCGCTTGGGAATACCAGGTGCTGTAAGCTTTTTCTCTTCTCTCTACCACCTGCATGTCTTTTGTTGCAACGTCTGATCGCCCTGTGACACATGAGGAAGTTGGTCATCTTCAGCTGCTGCTGCTTTGTTGGCAGACACAAAGTGATCTGAGAGTCTCAGTTTCAGTTGCAGAGAATGATCACATCAGAGAAGATGATTTACCCGCTACACATCAGCTTTTCTCGGCAATTATCTGGTTGCATAGAGGAACCGTATGATTCCAGTACCTATATAATGCACATTTGTCAGAGACATTGCTGCTTACGGCCACACCACCCGGAACATGCCTGACCTCGTCTGATCTCGGAAGCCAAGCACGGTTGGGCCTGGTTAGTACTTGGATGGGAGACCGCTTGGGATTATCAGGTGATGTAAGCTTTTTCTCTTCTCTCAACCACCTGCATGTCTTTTGTTGCAACGTCTGATCACCCTGTGACACATGAGGAAGTTGGTCATCTTCATTTTCTGCTGCTTTGTTGGCAGACACGAAGTGATCTTAGAGTCTCATTTTCAGCTGGAGAAAATGATCACGTCAGGGAACAAGATGTGCCCACTACATATCAGCCTTTCTTGGCAATTATATGGTTGCATAGAGGAACCGTATGATTCCAGTACCTATATAATGCACATTTGTCACAGACATTGTTACTTACGGCCACACCACCCTGAATATGCCCAACCTCGTCTGATCTTGGAAGCCAAGCACGGTTGGGCCTGGTTAGTACTTGGATGGGAGACCGCTTGGGAATACCAGGTGCCTTAAGCTTTTTATCTTCTCTCTACCACCTGCATGTCTTTTGTTGCAACGTCTGATCACCCTGTGACACATGAGGAAGTTGGTCATCTTCAGCTTCTGCTGCTTTGTTGGCAGACACGAAGTGATCTGAGAGTCTCAGTTTCAGCTGAAGAGAATGATCACATCAGAGAAGATGATATGCCCGCTACACATCAGCCTTTCTCGGCAATTATCTGGTTGCATAGAGGAACCGTATGATTCCAGTACCTATATAATGCACATTTGTCAGAGACATTGTTGCTTACGGCCACACCACCCTGAACATGCCCGACCTCGTCTGATCTCGGAAGCCAAGCAGGGTTGAGCCTGCTTAGTACTTGGATGGGAGACTGCTTGGGAATACCAGGTGCTGTAAGCTTCTTCTCTTCTCTCTACCACCTGCATGTCTTTTCTTGCAACGTCTGATCATCCTGTGACACATGAGGAAGTTGGTCATCTTCAGCAGCTGCTGCTTCTTTGTTGGCAGACACGAAGTGATCTGAGAGTCTCAGTTTCAGCTGCAGAGAATAATCACATCAGGGAAGAAGATGTGCCCACTACAAGTCAGCCTTTCTCTGCAATTATCTGGTTACATAGAAGAAGTGTATGATTCCAGTACCTATATAATGCACATTTGTCACAGCTATTGTTGCTTACGGCCGCACCACCCTGAATATGCCCGACCTCGTCTGATCTTGGAAGCCAAGGAGGGTTGGGCGTGGTTAGTACTTGGATGGAAGACCTCTTGGGAATACCAGGTGCTGTAAGCTTTTTCTCTTCTCTCTACCACCTGCATGTCTTTTGTTGCAACGTCTGATCACCCTGTGACACATGAGGAAGTTGGTCATCTTCAGCTGCTGCTGCTTTGTTGGCTGACACGAAGTGATCTGAGAGTCTCAGTTTCAGTTGCAGAGAATGATCACATCAGAGAAGATGATATGCCCGCTACACATCAGCCTTTCTCTGCAATTATCTGGGTGCATAGAGGAACCGTATGATTCCAGTACCTATATAATGCACATTTGTCAGAGACATTGTTGCTTACGGCCACACAACCCTGAACATGCCCGACCTCGTCTGATCTCGGAAGCCAAGCAGGGTTGGGCCTGGTTTGTACTTGGATGGAAGACCTCTTCGGAATACCAGGTGTTGTAAGCTTTTTCTCTTCTCTCTACCACCTGCATGTCTTTTGTTGCAATGTCTGATCACCCTGTGACACATGAGGAAGTTGGTCATCTTCAGCTTCTGCTGCTTTGTTGGCAGACACAAAGTGATCTGAGAGTCTCAGTTTCAGCTCGAGAGAATAATCACGTCAGGGAAGAAGATGTGCCCACTACTTATCAGCCTTTCTCGGCAATTATCTGGTTACATAGAAGAAGTGTATGATTCCAGTACCTATATAATGCACATTTGTCACAGCTATTGTTGCTTACGGCCGCACCACCCTGAATATGCCCGACCTCGTCTGATCTTGGAAGCCAAGGAGGGTTGGGCCTGGTTAGTACTTGGATGGAAGACCTCTTGGGAATACCAGGTGCTGTAAGCTTTTTCTCTTCTCTCTACAACCTGCATGTCTTTTGTTGCAACGTCTGATCACCCTGTGACACATGAGGAAGTTGGTCATCTTCAGCTGCTGCTGCTTTGTTGGCAGACACGAAGTGATCTGAGAGTCTCAGTTTCAGCTGCAGAGAATGATCACATCAGGGAAGAAGATGTGCCCATAACAAGTGAGCCTTTCTCGGAAATTATCTGGTTACATAGAGGAAGTGTATGATTCCAGTACTTATATAATGCACATTTGTCACAGAAATTGTTCCTTACGGCCACACCACCCTGAATTTGCCCAACCTCGTGTGATCTCGGAAGCCAAACAGGGTTGAGCCTGCTTAGTACTTGGATGGGAGACTGCTTGGGAATACCAGGTGCTGTAAGCTTCTTCTCTTTTCTCTACCACCTGCATGTCTTTTGTTGCAACGTCTGATCACCCTGTGACACATGAGGAAGATGGTCATCTTCAGCTGCTGCTGCTTTGTTGGCAGACACGAAGTGATCTGAGAGTCTCAGTTTCAGTTGCAGAGAATGATCACATCAGAGAAGATGATTTGCCCGCTACACATAAGCCTTTCTCGGCAATTATCTGGTTGCATAGAGGAACCGTATGATTCCAGTACCTATATAATGCACATTTGTCAGAGACATTGTTGCTTACGGCCACACCACCCTGAATAAGCCCGACCTTGTCTGATCTCGGACGCCAAGCAGGGTTGTACCTGGTTAGTACTTGGATGGGAGACAGCTTGGGAATACCATGTGCTGTAAGCTTTTTCTCTTCTCTCTACCACCTGCATGTCTTTTGTTGCAACGTCTGATCACCCTGTGACACGTGAAGAAGTTGGTCATCTTCAGCTGCTGCTGCTTTGTTGGAAGACACGAAGTGATCTGAGAGTCTCAGTTTCAGCTGAAGAGAATAATCACGTCAGGGAAGAAGATGTGCCCACTACACATCAGCCGTTCTCATCAATTATCTGGTTACATAGAGGAACCGTATGATTCCTGTACTTATATAATGCACATTTGTCACAGACATTGTTACTTACGGCCACACCACCCTGAATTTGCCTGACCTCGTCTGATCTCGGAAGCCAAGCAGTGTTGGGCCTGTTTAGTACTTGGGTGGGAGACAGCTTGGGAATACCAGGTGCTGTAAGCTTTTTCTCTTCTCTCTACCACCTGCATGTGTTTTGTTGCAACGTCTGATCACCCTGTGACACATGAGGAAGTTGGTCATCTTCAGCTGCTGCTGCTGTGTTGGCAGACACAAAGTGATCTGAGAGTCTCAGTTTCAGCTGAAGAGAATGATCACATCAGAGAAGATGATATGCCCACTACACATCAGCCTTTCTCGGCAATTATCTGGTTTCATAGAGGAAGTGTATGATTCCAGTACCTATATAATTCACATTTGTAACAAATATTGTTGCTTACCGCCACACCACCCTGAATAAGCCCCACCTTGTCTTAACCTGGAAGCCAAGCAGGGTTGGGACTGGTTTGTACTTCAATGGGAGACTGCTTGGGAATACCAGGTGCTGTAAGCTTTTTCTCTTCTCTCTACCACCTGCATGTCTTTTGTTGCAACATCTGATCACCCTGTGACACATGAGGAAGTTTGTCATCTTCAGCTTCTGCTACTTTGTTGGCAGACACGAAGTGATCTGAGAGTCTCAGTTTCAGCTGCAGAGAATAATCACATCAGGGAAGAAGATGTGCCCACTACAAGTCAGCCTTTCTCGGCAATTATCTGGTTACATAGAGGAACCGTATGATTCCAGTACCTATATAATGCACATTTGTCACAGACCATGTCGCTTACGGCCACACCACCCTGAATATAATATGCCCGACCTCGTCCGATCTCGGAAGCCAAGCGGGGTTGTGCCTGGTTAGTACTTGGGTGGGAGACTGCTTGGGAATACCAGGTGCTGTAAGCTTTTTCTCTTCTCTCTACCACCTGCATGTCTTTTGTTGCAACGTCTGATCCCCCTGTGACACATGAGGAAGTTGGTCATCTTCAGCTGCTGCTGCTTTGTTGGCAGACACGAAGTGATCTGAGAGTCTCAGTTTAAGCTGCAGAGAATAATCACATCAGGGAAGAAGATGTGCCCATAACAAGTCAGCCTTTCTCATCAATTATCTGGTTACATAGAGGAACCGTATGATTCCAGTACCTATATAATGCACATTTGTCACAGAGATTGTCGCTTACGGCCACACCACCCTGAACATGCCTGACCTCGTCTGATCTCGGAAGCCAAGCACGGTTGGCCTGGTTAGTACTTGGGTGGGAGACTGCTTGGGAATACCAGGTGCTGTAAGCTTTATCTCTTCTCTGGACCACCTGAATGTCTTTTGTTGCAACGTCTGATCACCCTGTGACACATGAGGAAGTTGGTCATCTTCAGCTTCTGCTGCTTTGTTGGCAGACACGAAGTGATCTGAGAGTCTCAGTTTCAGCTGCAGAGAATAATCACGTCAGGGAAGAAGATGTGCCCACTACACATAAGCCTTTCTCTGCAATTATCTGGTTACATAGAGGAACCGTATGATTCCAGTACCTATATAATGCACATTTGTCACAGAGATTGTCGCTTACGGCCACACCACCCTGAATATAATATGCCCGACCTCGTCCGATCTCGGAAGCCAAGCGGGGTTGTGCCTGGTTAGTACTTGGGTGGGAGACTGCTTGGGAATACCAGGTGCTGTAAGCTTTTTCTCTTCTCTCTACCACCTGCATGTCTTTTGTTGCAACGTCTGATCACCCTGTGACACATGAGGAAGTTGGTCATCTTCAGCTGCTGCTGCTTTGTTGGCAGACACAAAGTGATCTGAGAGTCTCAGTTTCAGCTGCAGAGAATAATCACATCAGGCAAGAAGATGTGCCCACTACAAGTCAGCCTTTCTCGGCAATTATCTGGTTACATAGAGGAACCGTATGATTCCAGTACCTATATAATGCACATTTGTCACAGACCATGTTGCTTACGGCCACACCACCCTGAACATGCCCGACCTCGTCTGATCTCGGAAGCCAAGGAGGGTTGGGCCTGGTTAGTACTTAAATGGGAGACCGCTTGGGAATACCAGGAGCTGTAAGCTTTTTGTCTTCTCTCGACCACCTGCATGTCTTTTGTTGCAACGTCTGATCCCCCTATGACACATGAGGAAGTTGGTCATCTTCAGCTTCTGCTGCTTTGTTGGCAGACACGAAGTGATCTGAGAGTCTCAGTTTCAGCTGCAGAGAATAATCACATCAGGGAAGAAGATGTGCCCATAACAAGTCAGCCTTTCTCATCAATTATCTGGTTACATAGAGGAATTGTATGATTCCAGTACCTATATAATGCACATTTGTCACAGAAGTTGTTCCTTACGGCTACACCACCCTGAATAAGCCCGACCTCGTCTGATCTCGGAAGCCAAGGAGGGTTGGGCCTGGTTAGTACTTTAATGGGAGACTGCTTGGGAATACCAGGTGCTGTAAGCTTTTTCTCTTCTCTCTACCACCTGCATGTCTTTTGTTGCAACGTCTGATCACCCTGTGACACATGAGAAAGTTGGCCATCTTCAGCTGCTGCTGCTTTGTTGGAAGACACGAAGTGATCTGAGAGTCTCAGTTTCAGCTGAAGAGAATAATCACGTCAGGGAAGAAGATGTGCCAACTACACATCAGCCTTTCTCAGCAATTATCTGGTTACATAGAGGAACCGTATGATTCCAGTACTTATATAATGCACATTTTTCACAGACATTGTTACTTACGGCCACACCACCCTGAATATGCCCGACCTCGACTGATCTCGGAACCCAAGCAGGGTTGGGCCTGGTTAGTACTTGAATGGGAGACCCCTTGGGAATGCCAGGTGCTGTAAGCTTTTTCTCTTCTCTCTACCACCTGCATGTATTTTGTTGCAAGGTCTGATCGCCCTCTGACACATGAGGAAGTTGGTCATCTTCAGCTGCTGCTGCTTTGTTGGCAGACACGAAGTGATCTGAGAGTCTCATTTTCAGCTGGAGAGAATAATCACGTCAGGGAAGAAGATGTGCCCACTATTTATCAGCCTTTCTCTGCAATTATCTGGTTATATAGAGGAAACGTATGATTCCAGTACCTATACAATTTACATTTGTCACAGACATTGTTGCTTACGGCCACACCACCCTGAATATGCCCGACCTCGTCTGATCTCGGAAGCCAAGCAGGGTTGTGCTTGGTTAGTACTTGGATGGGAGACAGCTTGGGATTATCAGGTGCTGTAAGCTTCTTCTCTTCTCTCTACCACCTGCATGTCTTTTGTTGCAACGTCTGATCACCCTGTGACACATGAGGAAGTTGGTCATCTTCAGCTGCTGCTGCTTTGTTGGCAGACACAAAGTGATCTGAGAGTCTCATTTTCAGCTGGAGAAAATTATCACGTCAGGGAACAAGATGTGCCCACTATATATCAGACTTTTTCGGCAATTATCTTGTTACATAGAGGAACCATATGATTCCATTGCCTATATAATGCACATTTGTCACAGAGATTGTTGCTTACGGCCAAACCACCCTGAATATGCCCAATCTCGTGTGATCTCAGAAGCCAAGGAGGGTTGGGCCTGGTTAGTACTTTGATGAGAGACCGCTTGGGAATACCAGGTGCTGTAAGCTTTTTCTCTTCTCTCTACCACCTGCATGTATTTTGTTGCAAGGTCTGATCGCCCTCTGACACATGAGGAAGTTGGTCATCTTCAGCTGCTGCTGCTTTGTTGGCAGACACGAAGTGATCTGAGAGTCTCAGTTTCAGCTGAAGAGAATAATCACGTCAAGGAAGAAGATGTGCCCACTACACATCAGCCTTTCTCAGCAATTATCTGGGTGCATAGAGGAACCGTATGATTCCAGTACCTATATAATGCACATTTGTCAGAGACATTGTTGCTTACGGCCACACAACCCTGAACATGCCCGACCTCGTCTGATCTCGGAAGCCAAGCACAGTTGGGCCTGGTTTGTACTTGGATGGAAGACCTCTTGGGAATACGAGGTGCTGTAAGCTTTTTCTCTTCTCTCTACCACCTGCATGTCTTTTGTTGCAACGTCTGATCACCCTGTGACACATGAGGAAGTTGGTCATCTTCAGCTTCTGCTGCTTTGTTGGCAGACACGAAGTGATCTGAGAGTCTCAGTTTCAGCTCGAGAGAATAATCACGTCAGGGAAGAAGATGTGCCCACTACTTATCAGCTTTTCTCGGCAATTATCTGGTTACATAGAGGAACTGTATGATTCCAGTACCTTTATAATGCACATTTGTCACAGTTGTGGTTAATTACGGCCACACCACCCTGAAAATGCCTGACCACTTCTGATCTCGGAAGCCAAGCAGGTTTTGGCCTGGTTAGTACTTGGATGGTAAACTCTCTGGGAATACCAGGTGCTGTAAGCTTTTTCTCTTCTCTCTACCACCTGCATGTCTTTTGTTGCAACGTCTGATCACCCTGTGACACATGAGGAAGTTGGTCATCTTCAGCTACTGCTGCTTTGTTGGCAGACACAAAGTGATCTGAGAGTCTCAGTTTCAGCTGCAGAGAATAATCACGTCAGGGAAGAAGATGTGCCCACTACAAGTCAGCCTTTCTCGGAAATGATCTGGTTGCATAGAGGAACCGTATGATTCCAGTACCTATATAATGCACATTTGTCAGAGACATTGTTGCTTACGGCCACACCACCCTGAACATGCCCGACCTCGTCTGATCTCGGAAGCCAAGGAGTGTTGGGCGTGGTTAGTACTTGGATGGAAGACCTCTTGGGAATACCAGGTGCTGTAAGCTTTTTCTCTTCTCTCGACCACCTGCATGTCTTTTGTTGCAACGTCTGATCACCCTGTGACACATGAGGAAGTTGGTCATTTTCAGCTGCTGCTGCTTTGTTGGCAGACACGAAGTGATCTGAGAGTCTCAGTTTCAGCTGCAGAGAATGATCACATGAGGGAAGAAGATTTGCCCACTACAAGTCTGCCTTTCTCGGCAATTATCTGGTTACATAGAGGAACCGTATGATTCCAGTACCTATATAATGCACATTTGTCACAGACATTGTTGCTTACGGCCACACCACCCTGAACATGCCCGACCTCGTCTGATCTCGGTAGCTAAGGAGGGTTGGGCCTGGTTAGTACTTAAATGGGAGACAGCTTGGGAATACCAGGAGCTGTAAGCTTTTTGTCTTCTCTCGACCACCTGCATGTCTTTTGTTGCAACGTCTGATCACCCTGTGACACATGAGGAAGTTGGTCATCTTCAGCTGCTGCTGCTTCTTTGTTGGCAGACACGAAGTGATCTGAGAGTCTCAATTTCAGCTGCAGAGAATAATCACATCAGGGAAGAAGATGTGCCCACTACAAGTCAGCCTTTCTCGGCAATTATCTGGTTACATAGAGGAAGTGTATGATTCCAGTACCTATATAATGCACATTTGTCACAGATATTGTTGCTTACGGCCACACCATCCTGAATAAGCTCGACCTCGTCTGATCTTGGAAGTCAAGCAGGTTTGGGCCTGGTTAGTACTTAGATGGGAGACTGCTTGGGAATACCAGGTGCTGTAAGCTTCTTCTCTTCTCTCTACCACCTGCATGTCTTTTGTTGCAACGTCTGATCACCCTGTGACACATGAGGAAGTTGGTCATCTTCAGCAGCTGCTGCTTTTTTGGCAGACACGAAGTGATCTGAGAGTCTCAGTTTCAGCTGTAGAGAATAATCACATCAGGGAAGAAGATGTGCCCACTACAAGTTAGCCTTTCTTGGCAATTATCTGGTTGCATAGAGGGACCGTATGATTCCAGTACCTATATAATGCACATTTGTCACAGATATTGTTGCTTACGGCCACACCACCCTGAATAAGCCCGACCTCGTCTGATCTTGGAAGTCAAGCAGGTTTGGGCCTGGTTAGTACTTGGATGGGAGACTGCTTGGGAATACCAGGTGCTGTAAGCTTTTTCTCTTCTCTCTACCACCTGCATGTCTTTTGTTGCAACGTCTGATCACCCTGTGACACATGAGGAAGTTGGTCATCTTCAGCTGCTGCTGCTTTGTTGGCAGACACAAAGTGATCTGAGAGTCTCATTTTCAGCTGGAGAGAATTATCACGTCAAGGAAGAAGATGTGCCCACTACATATCAGCCTTTCTCGGCAATTATCTGGTTACATAGAGGAAGTGTATGATTCCATTGCCTATATAATGCACATTTGTCACGGAGATTGTTACTTACGGCCAAACCACCCTGAATATGTCTGACCTTGTCTGATCTTGGAAGCCAAGGAGGGCTGGGCCTGGTTAGTACTTTGATGGGACACCGCTTGGGAATACCAGGTGCTGTAAGCTTTTTCTCTACCACCTACATGTCTTTTGTTGTAATGTCTGATCGCCCTGTGACACATGAGGAAGTTGGTCATCTTCAGCTGCTGCTGCTTTGTTAGCAGACACGAAGTGATCTGAGAGTCTCAGTTTCAGCTGCAGAGAATAATCACATCAAGGAAGAAGATGTGCCCACAACAAGTTAGCCTTTCTCTGCAATTATCTGGTTACATAGAGGAACTGTATTATTCCAGTACCTATATAATGCACATTTTTCACAGACATTGTTACTTACGGCCACATCACCCTGAATATGCCCGACCTCGACTGATCTCGGAAGCCAAGGAAGGCTGGGCCTGGTTAGTACTTGAATGGGAGACCCCTTGGGAATGCCAGGTGCTGTAAGCTTTTTCTCTTCTCTCTACCACCTGCATGTATTTTGTTGCAAGGTCTGATCGCCCTGTGACACATAAGGAAGTTGGTCATCTTCAGCTGCTGCTGCTTTGTTGGCAGACACGAAGTGATCTGAGAGTCTCATTTTCAGCTGGAGAGAATAATCACGTCAGGGAAGAAGATGTGCCCACTATTTATCAGCCTTTCTCTGCAATTATCTGGTTATATAGAGGAAACGTATGATTCCAGTACCTATACAATTTACATTTGTCACAGACATTGTTGCTTACGGCCACACCACCCTGAATAAGCCCGACCTCGTCTGATCTCGGAAGCCAAGCAGGGTTGTGCCTGGTTAGTACTTGGATGGGAGACCCCTTGGGATTATCAGGTGCTGTAAGCTTTTTCTCTTCTCTCAACCACCTGCAAGTCTTTTGTTGCAACGTCTGATCACCCTGTGACACATGAGGAAGTTGGTCATCTTCAGTTTCTGCTGCTTTGTTGGCAGACACGAAGTGATCTTAGAGTCTCATTTTCAGCTGGAGAAAATTATCACGTCAGGGAACAAGATGTGCCCACTACATATCAGCCTTTCTTGGCAATTATCTGGTTGCATAGAGGAACCGTATGATTCCAGTACCTATATAATGCACATTTGTCACAGACATTGTTACTTACGGCCACACCACCCTGAATATGCCCAACCTCGTCTGATCTCAGAACCCAAGCAGGGTTGGGCCTGATTAGTACTTGAATGGGAGACTGCTTGGGAATACCAGGTGCTGTAAGCTTTTTCTCTTCTCTCTACCACCTGCATGTCTTTTGTTGCAATGTCTGATCGCCCTGTGACACATGAGGAAGTTGGTCATCTTCAGCTGCTGCTGCTTTGTTGGCAGACACGAAGTGATATGAGAGTCTCAGTTTCAGCTGGAGAGAATAATCACATCAGGGAAGATGTTTCCACTACTGATCAGCCTTTCTTGGCAATTATCTGGTTGCATAGAGGAACCGTATGATTCCAGTACCTATACAGTTTATATTTGTCACAGACATTGTTGCTTACGGCCACACCACCCTGAATATGCCCGACCTCGTCTGATCTCAGAACCCAAGCAGGGTTGGGCCTGATTAGTACTTGAATGGGAGACTGCTTGGGAATACCAGGTGCTGTAAGCTTTTTCTCTTCTCTCAACCACCTGCATGTCTTTTGTTGCAACGCCTGATCACCCTGTGACACATTAGGAAGTTGGTCATCTTCAGCTGCTGCTGCTTTGTTGGCAGACACGAAGTGATCTTAGAGTCTCATTTTCAGCTGGAGAAAATTATCACGTCAGGGAACAAGATGTGCCCACTACATATCAGCCTTTTTCGGCAATTATCTTGTTACATAGAGGAACCATATGATTCCATTGCCTATATAATGCACATTTGTCACAGAGATTGTTGCTTACGGCCAAACCACCCTGAATATGTCTGACCTCGTCTGATCTCAGAAGCCAAGGAGGGTTGGGCCTGGTTAGTACTTTGATGAGAGACCGCTTGGGATTACGAGGTGCTGTAAGCTTTTTCTCTTCTCTCTACCACCTGCATGTCTTTTGTTGCAACGTCTGATCGCCCTGTGACACATGAGGAAGTTGGTCATCTTCAGCTGCTGCTGCTTTGTTGGCAGACACAAAGTGATCTGAGAGTCTCAGTTTCAGCTGAAGAGAATAATCACATCAGGGAAGAAGATGTGCCCACTACATATCAGCCTTTCTCGGCAATTATCTGGTTACATAGAGGAAGTGTATGATTCCATTGCCTATATAATGCACATTTGTCACGGAGATTGTTACTTACGGCCAAACCACCCTGAATATGTCTGACCTTGTCTGATCTTGGAAGCCAAGGAGGGCTGGGCCTGGTTAGTACTTTGATGGGACACCGCTTGGGAATACCAGGTGCTGTAAGCTTTTTCTCTACCACCTACATGTCTTTTGTTGTAATGTCTGATCGCCCTGTGACACATGAGGAAGTTGGTCATCTTCAGCTGCTGCTGCTTTGTTAGCAGACACGAAGTGATCTGAGAGTCTCATTTTCAGCTGGAGAGAATAATCACATCAAGGAAGAAGATGTGCCCACAACAAGTTAGCCTTTCTCTGCAATTATCTGGTTACATAGAGGAACTGTATTATTCCAGTACCTATATAATGCACATTTTTCACAGACATTGTTACTTACGGCCACACCACCCTGAATATGCCCGACGTCGACTGATCTCGGAAGCCAAGGAGGGCTGGGCCTGGTTAGTACTTGAATGGGAGACCCCTTGGGAATGCCAGGTGCTGTAAGCTTTTTCTCTTCTCTCTACCACCTGCATGTATTTTGTTGCAAGGTCTGATCGCCCTGTGACACATAAGGAAGTTGGTCATCTTCAGCTGCTGCTGCTTTGTTGGCAGACACGAAGTGATCTGAGAGTCTCATTTTCAGCTGGAGAGAATAATCACGTCAGGGAAGAAGATGTGCCCACTATTTATCAGCCTTTCTCTGCAATTATCTGGTTATATAGAGGAAACGTATGATTCCAGTACCTATACAATTTACATTTGTCACAGACATTGTTGCTTACGGCCACACCACCCTGAATAAGCCCGACCTCGTCTGATCTCGGAAGCCAAGCAGGGTTGTGCCTGGTTAGTACTTGGATGGGAGACCGCTTGGGATTATCAGGTGCTGTAAGCTTTTTCTCTTCTCTCAACCACCTGCATGTCTTTTGTTGCAACGTCTGATCACCCTGTGACACATGAGGAAGTTGGTCATCTTCAGTTTCTGCTGCTTTGTTGGCAGACACGAAGTGATCTTAGAGTCTCATTTTCAGCTGGAGAAAATTATCACGTCAGGGAACAAGATGTGCCCACTACATATCAGCCTTTCTTGGCAATTATCTGGTTGCATAGAGGAACCGTATGATTCCAGTACCTATATAATGCACATTTGTCACAGACATTGTTACTTACGGCCACACCACCCTGAATATGCCCAACCTCGTCTGATCTCAGAACCCAAGCAGGGTTGGGCCTGATTAGTACTTGAATGGGAGACTGCTTGGGAATACCAGGTGCTGTAAGCTTTTTCTCTTCTCTCTACCACCTGCATGTCTTTTGTTGCAATGTCTGATCGCCCTGTGACACATGAGGAAGTTGGTCATCTTCAGCTGCTGCTGCTTTGTTGGCAGACACGAAGTGATATGAGAGTCTCAGTTTCAGCTGCAGAGAATAATCACATCAGGGAAGAAGATGTGCCCACTACAAGTCAGCCTTTCTCGGCAATTATCTGGTTACATAGAGGAAGTGTATGATTCCAGTACCTATATAATGCACATTTGTCACAGATATTGTTGCTTACGGCCACACCACCCTGAATAAGCCCGACCTCGTCTGATCTTGGAAGTCAAGCAGGTTTGGGCCTGGTTAGTACTTGGATGGGAGACTGCTTGGGAATACCAGGTGCTGTAAGCTTTTTCTCTTCTCTCTACCACCTGCATGTCTTTTGTTGCAACGTCTGATCACCCTGTGACACATGAGGAAGTTGGTCATCTTCAGCTGCTGCTGCTTTGTTGGCAGACACAAAGTGATCTGAGAGTCTCATTTTCAGCTGGAGAGAATTATCACGTCAAGGAAGAAGATGTGCCCACTACATATCAGCCTTTCTCGGCAATTATCTGGTTACATAGAGGAAGTGTATGATTCCATTGCCTATATAATGCACATTTGTCACGGAGATTGTTACTTACGGCCAAACCACCCTGAATATGTCTGACCTTGTCTGATCTTGGAAGCCAAGGAGGGCTGGGCCTGGTTAGTACTTTGATGGGACACCGCTTGGGAATACCAGGTGCTGTAAGCTTTTTCTCTACCACCTACATGTCTTTTGTTGTAATGTCTGATCGCCCTGTGACACATGAGGAAGTTGGTCATCTTCAGCTGCTGCTGCTTTGTTAGCAGACACGAAGTGATCTGAGAGTCTCAGTTTCAGCTGCAGAGAATAATCACATCAAGGAAGAAGATGTGCCCACAACAAGTTAGCCTTTCTCTGCAATTATCTGGTTACATAGAGGAACTGTATTATTCCAGTACCTATATAATGCACATTTTTCACAGACATTGTTACTTACGGCCACATCACCCTGAATATGCCCGACCTCGACTGATCTCGGAAGCCAAGGAAGGCTGGGCCTGGTTAGTACTTGAATGGGAGACCCCTTGGGAATGCCAGGTGCTGTAAGCTTTTTCTCTTCTCTCTACCACCTGCATGTATTTTGTTGCAAGGTCTGATCGCCCTGTGACACATAAGGAAGTTGGTCATCTTCAGCTGCTGCTGCTTTGTTGGCAGACACGAAGTGATCTGAGAGTCTCATTTTCAGCTGGAGAGAATAATCACGTCAGGGAAGAAGATGTGCCCACTATTTATCAGCCTTTCTCTGCAATTATCTGGTTATATAGAGGAAACGTATGATTCCAGTACCTATACAATTTACATTTGTCACAGACATTGTTGCTTACGGCCACACCACCCTGAATAAGCCCGACCTCGTCTGATCTCGGAAGCCAAGCAGGGTTGTGCCTGGTTAGTACTTGGATGGGAGACCCCTTGGGATTATCAGGTGCTGTAGGCTTTTTCTCTTCTCTCAACCACCTGCATGTCTTTTGTTGCAACGTCTGATCACCCTGTGACACATGAGGAAGTTGGTCATCTTCAGTTTCTGCTGCTTTGTTGGCAGACACGAAGTGATCTTAGAGTCTCATTTTCAGCTGGAGAAAATTATCACGTCAGGGAACAAGATGTGCCCACTACATATCAGCCTTTCTTGGCAATTATCTGGTTGCATAGAGGAACCGTATGATTCCAGTACCTATATAATGCACATTTGTCACAGACATTGTTACTTACGGCCACACCACCCTGAATATGCCCAACCTCGTCTGATCTCAGAACCCAAGCAGGGTTGGGCCTGATTAGTACTTGAATGGGAGACTGCTTGGGAATACCAGGTGCTGTAAGCTTTTTCTCTTCTCTCTACCACCTGCATGTCTTTTGTTGCAATGTCTGATCGCCCTGTGACACATGAGGAAGTTGGTCATCTTCAGCTGCTGCTGCTTTGTTGGCAGACACGAAGTGATATGAGAGTCTCAGTTTCAGCTGGAGAGAATAATCACATCAGGGAAGATGTTTCCACTACTTATCAGCCTTTCTTGGCAATTATCTGGTTGCATAGAGGAACCGTATGATTCCAGTACCTATACAGTTTATATTTGTCACAGACATTGTTGCTTACGGCCACACCACCCTGAATATGCCCGACCTCGTCTGATCTCAGAACCCAAGCAGGGTTGGGCCTGATTAGTACTTGAATGGGAGACTGCTTGGGAATACCAGGTGCTGTAAGCTTTTTCTCTTCTCTCAACCACCTGCATGTCTTTTGTTGCAACGCCTGATCACCCTGTGACACATTAGGAAGTTGGTCATCTTCAGCTGCTGCTGCTTTGTTGGCAGACACGAAGTGATCTTAGAGTCTCATTTTCAGCTGGAGAAAATTATCACGTCAGGGAACAAGATGTGCCCACTACATATCAGCCTTTTTCGGCAATTATCTTGTTACATAGAGGAACCATATGATTCCATTGCCTATATAATGCACATTTGTCACAGAGATTGTTGCTTACGGCCAAACCACCCTGAATATGTCTGACCTCGTCTGATCTCAGAAGCCAAGGAGGGTTGGGCCTGGTTAGTACTTTGATGAGAGACCGCTTGGGATTACGAGGTGCTGTAAGCTTTTTCTCTTCTCTCTACCACCTGCATGTCTTTTGTTGCAACGTCTGATCGCCCTGTGACACATGAGGAAGTTGGTCATCTTCAGCTGCTGCTGCTTTGTTGGCAGACACAAAGTGATCTGAGAGTCTCAGTTTCAGCTGAAGAGAATAATCACATCAGGGAAGAAGATGTGCCCACTACATATCAGCCTTTCTCGGCAATTATCTGGTTACATAGAGGAAGTGTATGATTCCATTGCCTATATAATGCACATTTGTCACGGAGATTGTTACTTACGGCCAAACCACCCTGAATATGTCTGACCTTGTCTGATCTTGGAAGCCAAGGAGGGCTGGGCCTGGTTAGTACTTTGATGGGACACCGCTTGGGAATACCAGGTGCTGTAAGCTTTTTCTCTACCACCTACATGTCTTTTGTTGTAATGTCTGATCGCCCTGTGACACATGAGGAAGTTGGTCATCTTCAGCTGCTGCTGCTTTGTTAGCAGACACGAAGTGATCTGAGAGTCTCATTTTCAGCTGGAGAGAATAATCACATCAAGGAAGAAGATGTGCCCACAACAAGTTAGCCTTTCTCTGCAATTATCTGGTTACATAGAGGAACTGTATTATTCCAGTACCTATATAATGCACATTTTTCACAGACATTGTTACTTACGGCCACACCACCCTGAATATGCCCGACGTCGACTGATCTCGGAAGCCAAGGAGGGCTGGGCCTGGTTAGTACTTGAATGGGAGACCCCTTGGGAATGCCAGGTGCTGTAAGCTTTTTCTCTTCTCTCTACCACCTGCATGTATTTTGTTGCAAGGTCTGATCGCCCTGTGACACATAAGGAAGTTGGTCATCTTCAGCTGCTGCTGCTTTGTTGGCAGACACGAAGTGATCTGAGAGTCTCATTTTCAGCTGGAGAGAATAATCACGTCAGGGAAGAAGATGTGCCCACTATTTATCAGCCTTTCTCTGCAATTATCTGGTTATATAGAGGAAACGTATGATTCCAGTACCTATACAATTTACATTTGTCACAGACATTGTTGCTTACGGCCACACCACCCTGAATAAGCCCGACCTCGTCTGATCTCGGAAGCCAAGCAGGGTTGTGCCTGGTTAGTACTTGGATGGGAGACCGCTTGGGATTATCAGGTGCTGTAAGCTTTTTCTCTTCTCTCAACCACCTGCATGTCTTTTGTTGCAACGTCTGATCACCCTGTGACACATGAGGAAGTTGGTCATCTTCAGTTTCTGCTGCTTTGTTGGCAGACACGAAGTGATCTTAGAGTCTCATTTTCAGCTGGAGAAAATTATCACGTCAGGGAACAAGATGTGCCCACTACATATCAGCCTTTCTTGGCAATTATCTGGTTGCATAGAGGAACCGTATGATTCCAGTACCTATATAATGCACATTTGTCACAGACATTGTTACTTACGGCCACACCACCCTGAATATGCCCAACCTCGTCTGATCTCAGAACCCAAGCAGGGTTGGGCCTGATTAGTACTTGAATGGGAGACTGCTTGGGAATACCAGGTGCTGTAAGCTTTTTCTCTTCTCTCTACCACCTGCATGTCTTTTGTTGCAATGTCTGATCGCCCTGTGACACATGAGGAAGTTGGTCATCTTCAGCTGCTGCTGCTTTGTTGGCAGACACGAAGTGATATGAGAGTCTCAGTTTCAGCTGGAGAGAATAATCACATCAGGGAAGATGTTTCCACTACTGATCAGCCTTTCTTGGCAATTATCTGGTTGCATAGAGGAACCGTATGATTCCAGTACCTATACAGTTTATATTTGTCACAGACATTGTTGCTTACGGCCACACCACCCTGAATATGCCCGACCTCGTCTGATCTTGGAAGCCAAGCAGGGTTGGGCCTGGTTAGTACTTGGATGGGAGACCGCTTGGGAATACCAGGTGCTGTAAGCTTTTTCTCTTCTCTCAACCACCTGCATGTCTTTTGTTGCAACGCCTGATCACCCTGTGACACATTAGGAAGTTGGTCATCTTCAGCTGCTGCTGCTTTGTTGGCAGACACGAAGTGATCTTAGAGTCTCATTTTCAGCTGGAGAAAATTATCACGTCAGGGAACAAGATGTGCCCACTACATATCAGCCTTTTTCGGCAATTATCTTGTTACATAGAGGAACCATATGATTCCATTGCCTATATAATGCACATTTGTCACAGAGATTGTTGCTTACGGCCAAACCACCCTGAATATGTCTGACCTCGTCTGATCTCAGAAGCCAAGGAGGGTTGGGCCTGGTTAGTACTTTGATGAGAGACCGCTTGGGATTACGAGGTGCTGTAAGCTTTTTCTCTTCTCTCTACCACCTGCATGTCTTTTGTTGCAACGTCTGATCGCCCTGTGACACATGAGGAAGTTGGTCATCTTCAGCTGCTGCTGCTTTGTTGGCAGACACAAAGTGATCTGAGAGTCTCAGTTTCAGCTGAAGAGAATAATCACATCAGGGAAGAAGATGTGCCCACTACAAGTTAGCCTTTCTTGGCAATTATCTGGTTGCATAGAGGAACCGTATGATTCCAGTACCTATATAATGCATATTTGTCACAGACATTGCTACTTTCGGCCACACCACCCTGAATATGCCCGACCTAGTATGATCTCGGAACCCAAGCAGGGTTGGGCCTGGTTAGTACTTGAATGGGAGACCGCTTGGGAATACCAGGTGCTGTAAATTTTTTCTCTTCTCTCTACCACCTGCATGTCTTTTGTTGCAATGTCTGATCATCCTGTGACACATGAGGAAGTTGGTCATCTTCAGCTGCTGCTGCTTTGTTGGCAGACACGAAGTGATCTTAGAGTCTCAGTTTCAGCTGCAGAGAATAATCACATCAGGGAAGAAGATGTGCCCACTACAAGTTAGCCTTTCTTGGCAATTATCTGGTTGCATAGAGGAACCGTATGATTCCAGTACCTATATAATGCACATTTGTCACAGACATTGTTACTTACGGCCACACCACCCTGAATATGCCCGACCTCGTCTGATCTCAGAACCCAAGCAGGGTTGGGCCTTGTTAGTACTTGAATGGGAGACTGCTTGGGAATACCAGGTGCTGTAAGCTTTTTCTCTTCTCTCTACCACCTGCATGTCTTTTGTTGCAATGTCTGATCGCCCTTTGACACATGAGGAAGTTGGTCATCTTCAGCTGCTGCTGCTTTGTTGGCAGACACGAAGTGATATGAGAGTCTCAGTTTCAGCTGGAGAGAATAATCACGACAGGGAAGATGTTTCCACTACTTATCAGCCTTTCTTGGCAATTATCTGGTTGCATAGAGGAACCGTATGATTCCAGTACCTATACAGTTTATATTTGTCACAGACATTGTTGCTTACGGCCACACCACCCTGAATATGCCCGACCTCGTCTGATCTTGGAAACCAAGCAGGGTTGGGCCTGGTTAGTACTTGGATGGGAGACTGCTTGGGAATACCAGGTGCTGTAAGCTTTTTCTCTTCTCTCAACCACCTGCATGTCTTTTGTTGCAACGTCTGATCACCCTGTGACACATGAGGAAGTTGGTCATCTTCAGCTGCTGCTGCTTTGTTGGCAGACACGAAGTGATCTTAGAGTCTCATTTTCAAATGGAGAAAATTATCACGTCAGGGAACAAGATGTGCCCACTACATATCAGCCTTTCTCGGCAATTATCTTGTTACATAGAGGAACCATATGATTCCATTGCCTATATAATGCACATTTGTCACAGAGATTGTTGCTTACGGCCAAACCACCCTGAATATGTCTGACCTCGTCTGCTCTCAGAAGCCAAGGAGGGTTCGGCCTGGTTAGTACTTGGGTGGGAGACTGCTTGGGAATACCAGGTGCTGTAAGCTTTATCTCTTCTCTGGACCACCTGAATGTCTTTTGTTGCAACGTCTGATCACCCTGTGACACATGAGAAAGTTTGTCATCTTCAGCTTCTGCTGCTTTGTTGGCAGACACGAAGTGATCTGAGAGTCTCAGTTTCAGCTGAAGAGAATGATCACATCAGAGAAGATGATATGCCCACTACACATCAGCCTTTCTCGGCAATTATCTGGTTTCATAGAGGAAGTGTATGATTCCAGTACCTATATAATTCACATTTCTAACAAATATTGTTGCTTACCGCCACACCACCCTGAATGAGCCCCACCTTGTCTTATCCTGGAAGCCAAGCGGGGTTGGGTCTGGTTCGTACTTCAATGGGAGACTGCTTGGGAATACCAGGTGCTGTAAGCTTTTTCTCTTCTCTCTACCACCTGCATGTGTTTTGTTGCAACGTCTGATCACCCTGTGACACATGAGGAAGTTTGTCATCTTCAGCTGCTGCTGCTTTGTTGGCAGACACGAAGTGATCTGAGAGTCTCAGTTTCAACTGAAGAGAATAATAACGTCAGGGAAGAAGATGTGCCCACTACACATCAGCCTTTCTCGGCAATTATCTGGTTACATAGAGGAACTGTATGATTCCAGTACCTATATAATGCACATTTGTCACAGACATTGTTGCTTACGGCCACACCACCCTCAATATGCCTGACCTCGTCTGATCTCGGAAGCCAAGCACGGTTGGCCTGGTTAGTACTTGGGTGGGAGACTGCTTGGGAATACCAGGTGCTGTAAGCTTTATCTCTTCTCTGGACCACCTGAATGTCTTTTGTTGCAACGTCTGATCACCCTGTGACACATGAGGAAGTTGGTCATCTTCAGCTTCTGCTGCTTTGTTGGCAGACACGAAGTGATCTGAGAGTCTCAGTTTCAGCTGCAGAGAATAATAACGTCAGGGAAGAAGATGTGCCCACTACACATCAGCCTTTCTCGGCAATTATCTGGTTACATAGAAGAAGTGTATTTTTCCAGTACCTATATAATGCACATTTGTCACAGACATTGTTGCTTACGGCCACACCACCCTCAATATGCCTGACCTCGTCTGATCTCGGAAGCCAAGCACGGTTGGCCTGGTTAGTACTTGGGTGGGAGACTGCTTGGGAATACCAGGTGCTGTAAGCTTTATCTCTTCTCTGGACCACCTGAATGTCTTTTGTTGCAACGTCTGATCACCCTGTGACACATGAGGAAGTTGGTCATCTTCAGCTTCTGCTGCTTTGTTGGCAGACACGAAGTGATCTGAGAGTCTCAGTTTCAGCTGCAGAGAATAATCACGTCAGGGAAGAAGATGTGCCCACTACACATAAGCCTTTCTCTGCAATTATCTGGTTACATAGAGGAACCATATGATTCCAGTACCTATATAATGCACATTTGTCACAGACATTGTCGCTTACGGCCACACCACCCTGAACATGCCTGACCTCGTCTGATCTCGGTAGCCAAGCAAGGTTGGCCTGGTTAGTACTTGGGTGGGAGACTGCTTGGGAATACCAGGTGCTGTAAGCTTTTTCCCTTCTCTCTACCACCTGCATGTCTTTTGTTGCAACGTCTGATCACCCTGTGACACATGAGGAAGTTGGTCATCTTCAGCTGCTGCTGCTTTGTTGGCAGACACAAAGTGATCTGAGAGTCTTTTTTTCAGCTGGAGAGAATTATCACGTCAGGGAAGAAGATGTGCCCACTACATATCAGCCTTTCTCGGCAATTATCTGGTTACATAGAGGAAGTGTATGATTCCATTGCCTATATAATGCACATTTGTCACGGAGATTGTTACTTACGGCCAAACCACCCTGAATATGTCTGACCTTGTCTGATCTCGGAAGCCAAGGAGGGCTGGGCCTGGTTAGTACTTTGATGGAACACCGCTTGGGAATACCAGGTGCTGTAAGCTTTTTCTCTTCTCTCTACCACCTACATGTCTTTTGTTGCAATGTCTGATCGCCCTGTGACACATGAGGAAGTTGGTCATCTTCAGCTGCTGCTGCTTTGTTAGCAGACACGAAGTGATCTGAGAGTCTCAGTTTCAGCTACAGAGAATAATCACATCAAGGAAGAAGATGTGCCCACAACAAGTTAGCCTTTCTCTGCAATTATCTGGTTACATAGAGGAACTGTATTATTCCAGTACCTATATAATGCACATTTTTCACAGACATTGTTACTTACGGCCACACCACCCTGAATATGCCCGACCTCGACTGATCTCGGAAGCCAAGGAGGGCTGGGCCTGGTTAGTACTTGAATGGGAGACCCCTTGGGAATGTCAGGTGCTGTAAGCTTTTTCTCTTCTCTCTACCACCTGCATGTATTTTGTTGCAAGGTCTGATCGCCCTGTGACACATGAGGAAGTTGGTCATCTTCAGCTGCTGCTGCTTTGTTGGCAGACACGAAGTGATCTGAGAGTCTCATTTTCAGCTGGAGAGAATAATCACGTCAGGGAAGAAGATGTGCCCACTATTTATCAGCCTTTCTCTGCAATTATCTGGTTATATAGAGGAAACGTATGATTCCAGTACCTATACAATTTACATTTGTCACAGACATTGTTGCTTACGGCCACACCACCCTGAATATGTCTGACCTTGTCTGATCTCGGAAGCCAAGGAGGGCTGGGCCTGCTTAGTACTTTGATGGGACACCGCTTGGGAATACCAGGTGCTGTAAGCTTTTTCTCTTCTCTCTACCACCTACATGTCTTTTGTTGCAATGTCTGATCGCCCTGTGACACATGAGGAAGTTGGTCATCTTCAGCTGCTGCTGCTTTGTTAGCACACACGAAGTGATCTGAGAGTCTCATTTTCAGCTGAAGAGAATAATCACGTCAGGGAAGAAGATGTGCCCACTACACATCAGCCTTTCTCATCAATTATCTGGTTACATAGAGGAACCGTATGATTCCTGTACTTATATAATGCACATTTGTCACAGACATTGTTACTTACGGCCACACCACCCTGAATTTGTCTGATCTCGGAAGCCAAGCAGTGTTGGGCCTGGTTAGTACTTGGGTGGGAGACCGCTTGGGAATACCAGGTGCTGTAAGCTTTTTCTCTTCTCTCTACCACCTGCATGTGTTTTGTTGCAACGTCTGATCACCCTGTGACACATGAGGAAGTTGGTCATCTTCAGCTGCTGCTACTGCTTTGTTGGCAGACACGAAGTGATCTGAGAGTCTCAGTTTCAGCTGAAGAGAATGATCACATCAGAGAAGATGATATGCCCACTACACATCAGCCTTTCTCGGCAATTATCTGGTTTCATAGAGGAAGTATATGATTCCAGTACCTATATAATTCACATTTGTAACAAATATTGTTGCTTACCGCCACACCACCCTGAATAAGCCCCACCTTGTCTTATCCTGGAAGCCAAGCAGGGTTGGGTTGGGTCTGGTTCGTACTTCAATGGGAGACTGCTTGGGAATACCAGGTGCTGTAAGCTTCTTCTCTACTCTCTACCACCTTCATGTCTTTTGTGGCAACGTCTGATCCTCCTGTGACACATGAGGAAGTTGGTCATCTTCAGCTGCTGCTGCTTCTTTGTTGGCAGACACGAAGTGATCTGAGAGTCTCAGTTTCAGCTGCAGAGAATAATCACATCAGGGAAGAAGATGTGCCCACTACAAGTCAGCCTTTCTCGGCAATTATCTGGTTACATAGAGGAAGTGTATGATTCCAGTACCTATATAATGCACATTTGTCACAGATATTGTTGCTTACGGCCACACCACCCTGAATAAGCCCGACCTCGTCTGATCTTGGAAGTCAAGCAGGTTTGGGCCTGGTTAGTACTTGGATGGGAGACTGCTTGGGAATACCAGGTGCTGTAAGCTTTTTCTCTTCTCTCTACCACCTGCATGTCTTTTGTTGCAACGTCTGATCACCCTGTGACACATGAGGAAGTTGGTCATCTTCAGCTGCTGCTGCTTTGTTGGCAGACACAAAGTGATCTGAGAGTCTCATTTTCAGCTGGAGAGAATTATCACGTCAAGGAAGAAGATGTGCCCACTACATATCAGCCTTTCTCGGCAATTATCTGGTTACATAGAGGAAGTGTATGATTCCATTGCCTATATAATGCACATTTGTCACGGAGATTGTTACTTACGGCCAAACCACCCTGAATATGTCTGACCTTGTCTGATCTTGGAAGCCAAGGAGGGCTGGGCCTGGTTAGTACTTTGATGGGACACCGCTTGGGAATACCAGGTGCTGTAAGCTTTTTCTCTACCACCTACATGTCTTTTGTTGTAATGTCTGATCGCCCTGTGACACATGAGGAAGTTGGTCATCTTCAGCTGCTGCTGCTTTGTTAGCAGACACGAAGTGATCTGAGAGTCTCAGTTTCAGCTGCAGAGAATAATCACATCAAGGAAGAAGATGTGCCCACAACAAGTTAGCCTTTCTCTGCAATTATCTGGTTACATAGAGGAACTGTATTATTCCAGTACCTATATAATGCACATTTTTCACAGACATTGTTACTTACGGCCACATCACCCTGAATATGCCCGACCTCGTCTGATCTCGGAAGCCAAGGAAGGCTGGGCCTGGTTAGTACTTGAATGGGAGACTCCTTGGGAATGCCAGGTGCTGTAAGCTTTTTCTCTTCTCTCTACCACCTGCATGTATTTTGTTGCAAGGTCTGATCGCCCTGTGACACATAAGGAAGTTGGTCATCTTCAGCTGCTGCTGCTTTGTTGGCAGACACGAAGTGATCTGAGAGTCTCATTTTCAGCTGGAGAGAATAATCACGTCAGGGAAGAAGATGTGCCCACTATTTATCAGCCTTTCTCTGCAATTATCTGGTTATATAGAGGAAACGTATGATTCCAGTACCTATACAATTTACATTTGTCACAGACATTGTTGCTTACGGCCACACCACCCTGAATAAGCCCGACCTCGTCTGATCTCGGAAGCCAAGCAGGGTTGTGCCTGGTTAGTACTTGGATGGGAGACCCCTTGGGATTATCAGGTGCTGTAAGCTTTTTCTCTTCTCTCAACCACCTGCATGTCTTTTGTTGCAACGTCTGATCACCCTGTGACACATGAGGAAGTTGGTCATCTTCAGTTTCTGCTGCTTTGTTGGCAGACACGAAGTGATCTTAGAGTCTCATTTTCAGCTGGAGAAAATTATCACGTCAGGGAACAAGATGTGCCCACTACATATCAGCCTTTCTTGGCAATTATCTGGTTGCATAGAGGAACCGTATGATTCCAGTACCTATATAATGCACATTTGTCACAGACATTGTTACTTACGGCCACACCACCCTGAATATGCCCAACCTCGTCTGATCTCAGAACCCAAGCAGGGTTGGGCCTGATTAGTACTTGAATGGGAGACTGCTTGGGAATACCAGGTGCTGTAAGCTTTTTCTCTTCTCTCTACCACCTGCATGTCTTTTGTTGCAATGTCTGATCGCCCTGTGACACATGAGGAAGTTGGTCATCTTCAGCTGCTGCTGCTTTGTTGGCAGACACGAAGTGATATGAGAGTCTCAGTTTCAGCTGGAGAGAATAATCACATCAGGGAAGATGTTTCCACTACTTATCAGCCTTTCTTGGCAATTATCTGGTTGCATAGAGGAACCGTATGATTCCAGTACCTATACAGTTTATATTTGTCACAGACATTGTTGCTTACGGCCACACCACCCTGAATATGCCCGACCTCGTCTGATCTCAGAACCCAAGCAGGGTTGGGCCTGATTAGTACTTGAATGGGAGACTGCTTGGGAATACCAGGTGCTGTAAGCTTTTTCTCTTCTCTCAACCACCTGCATGTCTTTTGTTGCAACGCCTGATCACCCTGTGACACATTAGGAAGTTGGTCATCTTCAGCTGCTGCTGCTTTGTTGGCAGACACGAAGTGATCTTAGAGTCTCATTTTCAGCTGGAGAAAATTATCACGTCAGGGAACAAGATGTGCCCACTACATATCAGCCTTTTTCGGCAATTATCTTGTTACATAGAGGAACCATATGATTCCATTGCCTATATAATGCACATTTGTCACAGAGATTGTTGCTTACGGCCAAACCACCCTGAATATGTCTGACCTCGTCTGATCTCAGAAGCCAAGGAGGGTTGGGCCTGGTTAGTACTTTGATGAGAGACCGCTTGGGATTACGAGGTGCTGTAAGCTTTTTCTCTTCTCTCTACCACCTGCATGTCTTTTGTTGCAACGTCTGATCGCCCTGTGACACATGAGGAAGTTGGTCATCTTCAGCTGCTGCTGCTTTGTTGGCAGACACAAAGTGATCTGAGAGTCTCAGTTTCAGCTGAAGAGAATAATCACATCAGGGAAGAAGATGTGCCCACTACATATCAGCCTTTCTCGGCAATTATCTGGTTACATAGAGGAAGTGTATGATTCCATTGCCTATATAATGCACATTTGTCACGGAGATTGTTACTTACGGCCAAACCACCCTGAATATGTCTGACCTTGTCTGATCTTGGAAGCCAAGGAGGGCTGGGCCTGGTTAGTACTTTGATGGGACACCGCTTGGGAATACCAGGTGCTGTAAGCTTTTTCTCTACCACCTACATGTCTTTTGTTGTAATGTCTGATCGCCCTGTGACACATGAGGAAGTTGGTCATCTTCAGCTGCTGCTGCTTTGTTAGCAGACACGAAGTGATCTGAGAGTCTCATTTTCAGCTGGAGAGAATAATCACATCAAGGAAGAAGATGTGCCCACAACAAGTTAGCCTTTCTCTGCAATTATCTGGTTACATAGAGGAACTGTATTATTCCAGTACCTATATAATGCACATTTTTCACAGACATTGTTACTTACGGCCACACCACCCTGAATATGCCCGACCTCGACTGATCTCGGAAGCCAAGGAGGGCTGGGCCTGGTTAGTACTTGAATGGGAGACCCCTTGGGAATGCCAGGTGCTGTAAGCTTTTTCTCTTCTCTCTACCACCTGCATGTATTTTGTTGCAAGGTCTGATCGCCCTGTGACACATAAGGAAGTTGGTCATCTTCAGCTGCTGCTGCTTTGTTGGCAGACACGAAGTGATCTGAGAGTCTCATTTTCAGCTGGAGAGAATAATCACGTCAGGGAAGAAGATGTGCCCACTATTTATCAGCCTTTCTCTGCAATTATCTGGTTATATAGAGGAAACGTATGATTCCAGTACCTATACAATTTACATTTGTCACAGACATTGTTGCTTACGGCCACACCACCCTGAATAAGCCCGACCTCGTCTGATCTCGGAAGCCAAGCAGGGTTGTGCCTGGTTAGTACTTGGATGGGAGACCGCTTGGGATTATCAGGTGCTGTAAGCTTTTTCTCTTCTCTCAACCACCTGCATGTCTTTTGTTGCAACGTCTGATCACCCTGTGACACATGAGGAAGTTGGTCATCTTCAGTTTCTGCTGCTTTGTTGGCAGACACGAAGTGATCTTAGAGTCTCATTTTCAGCTGGAGAAAATTATCACGTCAGGGAACAAGATGTGCCCACTACATATCAGCCTTTCTTGGCAATTATCTGGTTGCATAGAGGAACCGTATGATTCCAGTACCTATATAATGCACATTTGTCACAGACATTGTTACTTACGGCCACACCACCCTGAATATGCCCAACCTCGTCTGATCTCAGAACCCAAGCAGGGTTGGGCCTGATTAGTACTTGAATGGGAGACTGCTTGGGAATACCAGGTGCTGTAAGCTTTTTCTCTTCTCTCTACCACCTGCATGTCTTTTGTTGCAATGTCTGATCGCCCTGTGACACATGAGGAAGTTGGTCATCTTCAGCTGCTGCTGCTTTGTTGGCAGACACGAAGTGATATGAGAGTCTCAGTTTCAGCTGGAGAGAATAATCACATCAGGGAAGATGTTTCCACTACTGATCAGCCTTTCTTGGCAATTATCTGGTTGCATAGAGGAACCGTATGATTCCAGTACCTATACAGTTTATATTTGTCACAGACATTGTTGCTTACGGCCACACCACCCTGAATATGCCCGACCTCGTCTGATCTTGGAAGCCAAGCAGGGTTGGGCCTGGTTAGTACTTGGATGGGAGACCGCTTGGGAATACCAGGTGCTGTAAGCTTTTTCTCTTCTCTCAACCACCTGCATGTCTTTTGTTGCAACGCCTGATCACCCTGTGACACATTAGGAAGTTGGTCATCTTCAGCTGCTGCTGCTTTGTTGGCAGACACGAAGTGATCTTAGAGTCTCATTTTCAGCTGGAGAAAATTATCACGTCAGGGAACAAGATGTGCCCACTACATATCAGCCTTTTTCGGCAATTATCTTGTTACATAGAGGAACCATATGATTCCATTGCCTATATAATGCACATTTGTCACAGAGATTGTTGCTTACGGCCAAACCACCCTGAATATGTCTGACCTCGTCTGATCTCAGAAGCCAAGGAGGGTTGGGCCTGGTTAGTACTTTGATGAGAGACCGCTTGGGATTACGAGGTGCTGTAAGCTTTTTCTCTTCTCTCTACCACCTGCATGTCTTTTGTTGCAACGTCTGATCGCCCTGTGACACATGAGGAAGTTGGTCATCTTCAGCTGCTGCTGCTTTGTTGGCAGACACAAAGTGATCTGAGAGTCTCAGTTTCAGCTGAAGAGAATAATCACATCAGGGAAGAAGATGTGCCCACTACAAGTTAGCCTTTCTTGGCAATTATCTGGTTGCATAGAGGAACCGTATGATTCCAGTACCTATATAATGCATATTTGTCACAGACATTGCTACTTTCGGCCACACCACCCTGAATATGCCCGACCTAGTATGATCTCGGAACCCAAGCAGGGTTGGGCCTGGTTAGTACTTGAATGGGAGACCGCTTGGGAATACCAGGTGCTGTAAATTTTTTCTCTTCTCTCTACCACCTGCATGTCTTTTGTTGCAATGTCTGATCATCCTGTGACACATGAGGAAGTTGGTCATCTTCAGCTGCTGCTGCTTTGTTGGCAGACACGAAGTGATCTTAGAGTCTCAGTTTCAGCTGCAGAGAATAATCACATCAGGGAAGAAGATGTGCCCACTACAAGTTAGCCTTTCTTGGCAATTATCTGGTTGCATAGAGGAACCGTATGATTCCAGTACCTATATAATGCACATTTGTCACAGACATTGTTACTTACGGCCACACCACCCTGAATATGCCCGACCTCGTCTGATCTCAGAACCCAAGCAGGGTTGGGCCTTGTTAGTACTTGAATGGGAGACTGCTTGGGAATACCAGGTGCTGTAAGCTTTTTCTCTTCTCTCTACCACCTGCATGTCTTTTGTTGCAATGTCTGATCGCCCTTTGACACATGAGGAAGTTGGTCATCTTCAGCTGCTGCTGCTTTGTTGGCAGACACGAAGTGATATGAGAGTCTCAGTTTCAGCTGGAGAGAATAATCACGACAGGGAAGATGTTTCCACTACTTATCAGCCTTTCTTGGCAATTATCTGGTTGCATAGAGGAACCGTATGATTCCAGTACCTATACAGTTTATATTTGTCACAGACATTGTTGCTTACGGCCACACCACCCTGAATATGCCCGACCTCGTCTGATCTTGGAAACCAAGCAGGGTTGGGCCTGGTTAGTACTTGGATGGGAGACTGCTTGGGAATACCAGGTGCTGTAAGCTTTTTCTCTTCTCTCAACCACCTGCATGTCTTTTGTTGCAACGTCTGATCACCCTGTGACACATGAGGAAGTTGGTCATCTTCAGCTGCTGCTGCTTTGTTGGCAGACACGAAGTGATCTTAGAGTCTCATTTTCAAATGGAGAAAATTATCACGTCAGGGAACAAGATGTGCCCACTACATATCAGCCTTTCTCGGCAATTATCTTGTTACATAGAGGAACCATATGATTCCATTGCCTATATAATGCACATTTGTCACAGAGATTGTTGCTTACGGCCAAACCACCCTGAATATGTCTGACCTCGTCTGCTCTCAGAAGCCAAGGAGGGTTCGGCCTGGTTAGTACTTGGGTGGGAGACTGCTTGGGAATACCAGGTGCTGTAAGCTTTATCTCTTCTCTGGACCACCTGAATGTCTTTTGTTGCAACGTCTGATCACCCTGTGACACATGAGGAAGTTTGTCATCTTCAGCTTCTGCTGCTTTGTTGGCAGACACGAAGTGATCTGAGAGTCTCAGTTTCAGCTGAAGAGAATGATCACATCAGAGAAGATGATATGCCCACTACACATCAGCCTTTCTCGGCAATTATCTGGTTTCATAGAGGAAGTGTATGATTCCAGTACCTATATAATTCACATTTCTAACAAATATTGTTGCTTACCGCCACACCACCCTGAATAAGCCCCACCTTGTCTTATCCTGGAAGCCAAGCGGGGTTGGGTCTGGTTCGTACTTCAATGGGAGACTGCTTGGGAATACCAGGTGCTGTAAGCTTTTTCTCTTCTCTCTACCACCTGCATGTGTTTTGTTGCAACGTCTGATCACCCTGTGACACATGAGGAAGTTTGTCATCTTCAGCTGCTGCTGCTTTGTTGGCAGACACGAAGTGATCTGAGAGTCTCAGTTTCAACTGAAGAGAATAATAACGTCAGGGAAGAAGATGTGCCCACTACACATCAGCCTTTCTCGGCAATTATCTGGTTACATAGAGGAACTGTATGATTCCAGTACCTATATAATGCACATTTGTCACAGACATTGTTGCTTACGGCCACACCACCCTCAATATGCCTGACCTCGTCTGATCTCGGAAGCCAAGCACGGTTGGCCTGGTTAGTACTTGGGTGGGAGACTGCTTGGGAATACCAGGTGCTGTAAGCTTTATCTCTTCTCTGGACCACCTGAATGTCTTTTGTTGCAACGTCTGATCACCCTGTGACACATGAGGAAGTTGGTCATCTTCAGCTTCTGCTGCTTTGTTGGCAGACACGAAGTGATCTGAGAGTCTCAGTTTCAGCTGCAGAGAATAATAACGTCAGGGAAGAAGATGTGCCCACTACACATCAGCCTTTCTCGGCAATTATCTGGTTACATAGAAGAAGTGTATTTTTCCAGTACCTATATAATGCACATTTGTCACAGACATTGTTGCTTACGGCCACACCACCCTCAATATGCCTGACCTCGTCTGATCTCGGAAGCCAAGCACGGTTGGCCTGGTTAGTACTTGGGTGGGAGACTGCTTGGGAATACCAGGTGCTGTAAGCTTTATCTCTTCTCTGGACCACCTGAATGTCTTTTGTTGCAACGTCTGATCACCCTGTGACACATGAGGAAGTTGGTCATCTTCAGCTTCTGCTGCTTTGTTGGCAGACACGAAGTGATCTGAGAGTCTCAGTTTCAGCTGCAGAGAATAATCACGTCAGGGAAGAAGATGTGCCCACTACACATAAGCCTTTCTCTGCAATTATCTGGTTACATAGAGGAACCATATGATTCCAGTACCTATATAATGCACATTTGTCACAGACATTGTCGCTTACGGCCACACCACCCTGAACATGCCTGACCTCGTCTGATCTCGGAAGCCAAGCAAGGTTGGCCTGGTTAGTACTTGGGTGGGAGACTGCTTGGGAATACCAGGTGCTGTAAGCTTTATCTCTTCTCTGGACCACCTAAATGTCTTTTGTTGCAACGTCTGATCACCCTGTGACACATGAGGAAGTTGGTCATCTTCAGCTGCTGCTGCTTTGTTGGCAGACACGAAGTGATCTGAGAGTCTCAGTTTCAGCTGCAGAGAATAATCACGTCAGGGAAGAAGATGTGCCCACTACACATAAGCCTTTCTCTGCAATTATCTGGTTACATAGAGGAAGTGTATGATTCCAGTACTTAGCAGCCACCACCCCAAGGCCCCTAAGGGACCCCGCCCCACACCGCAAGACAGCCCCACCTGCAAGCCCCCAAAACTGCCCTCCAAGCCTGACACACAGTCCCCCCCAACAATGACCAACCCGGTCCCCACGACCCGAGAGACCACCAGACGCCCGAAGCCACACAGTTAATCAGCGGGGACCAGAGAGAATGAAATTCAGCCAATTGATGTTTTAAGGAGGCAGACATTGTTCCCATGCTAATATAATCTAAAAGAACATTTCTAAACAGGTTAATACACAGACTGTTTTTCGCTTTCCAGTTCATGAGAATAGTTTTCTTTGCGATACATAACACTGCGAGGACCATGCAAACAAGCAGAGAAAAAACAAACACACAAACAAACAAAAACAAGCACAAGTAGTGGCAATCGCATACAACACAACTGTGCATATAGATGACCTGAGGCGACATGGTAATACATCAACTGCTACTGGACTAATGAATGTGTATTGTGTGTGTGTGTGTGTGTGTGTGTGAGAACATGCAACACCCATGGCACAGGACCTACATGATAACCGTTCTTACTTATGAGTGTATAAGTGTACACGGCCACAATCCACAGCCCCCCCAAGCAATCAGAAACAGGCAGAGAGGCCCACAAGACCCAGGCCACCAGCAGCCCCCACGGAGCACAGAACCCAGGATGCCCACCGCAGGGACAACCACGCATCCACTCAGAAGACAGCAGTGGAAGCCCCCGGACAGAGCCCCCATAAGCATAGGGCAGAGGCGCCCGGGAGCCAGGGGCAACAGCCCACCGACCCCACCAGGCCCCAGCCGCCCAGACATGGGCCGTGCACCGGACCCGGCCCCAGGAGCCCGAGCGCCCCAAAACCCCCCGGCAGAGGCCCCACCCAATACCCGGGAGGGCCAAGCGCCCCAGACAGCCACGCAGTGGGTCAGCGCCTGCCCCAGTGCCCCTGGCCAAGAGCCCTGGCAGTCAAGACGTGCCCACAGGTGGGTGAAGTCGCGAGGAGTGGGGAGAGGCAACGCCGCCCCCCCATTGGGAGAAGCACAGGCAGGCCAGGCGACAGCAAGTCCCAGACCCAGGCCCAATCATCACCACACACACTTTCACGTCCCATACATCCACACATCCACACGTCATCCCTCCCTTGACTCCGCTGGGGTCTAGCACAGTGGGCACACCATGGGGCCAGCAGCCCCCCAGCCACCACAGACCCTGAACCAGCAGAATAATTAATTCCTCCTGGCCACTCCTTCCCGAGCAGCAACCAGGAAGTAGGGGTGTGAGAAGACCCCTCCCCTCACCCTTCTGGCTCTTCAATATTTTCTAATAGTGAGCGATTAAAATTGAGGGGCAGCCAACCTTGTAGAACTGGGAGCGCGGCCCTCTGGGCAGCCTACATACCCAAAGAGCCCCGTCCACCAGATGCCACTCAGTGCAACCACCCCCCAAGACCTAATGTGTGTGTGTGTGTTTGATAAGTAGTGATGTCTAAGGTGTAATTAAAACAGGGGCGGGGAACTGCAGAGTGCAGCCAAGGGGACCACCTACGTGGTCCCATCCACTACACCCCACAGAACACACACGCCCCCCAAAACCCTTCATGTGTGAGTGTGTGCTGTGTACAGGAGCCAAAAGGGAGAGGGTATGGGGATATACACCGGGGGAGCTACTCTCCCCCGGAGAGGGCTGCCAGGGCCTGGCTGCAATAGGCACCCCCGCTACCTGGGACCCAGCACAGGGCAGGAGGGCCTGATGTCCACCAGGCTCGGGGCTTGCAGCGACCATATTCCGGGAGCTACTGTACCCCCAGAAGGTACCCACCCCGCCCAACCCCACTCAACCCAACCCCATCCCACCCCGGAGGACCTCTACAAAAAAACAAACAAACCACCCGGTCACACCAGACGCAGCAGCCCGGGCCTGAGACCCACCATCACCCAGGCCCCCCCCTCAACAGAGGAAAAGCACCCCCCCACCGCACGCCCCAACAGCCTAAAGAAAACAACCACCTGCGGATACCCTGGAGGTCCCAGAGCAACAAGCCTGGCACCAGGACCTGCACCAACCCACCCATACTGTGGCATGTCCAGGGCAACCCAGCCCCCCCGGGCGCAAGGCAGCGCCCAGCCACCAGGGCCCAGGCCCAGCACCACCACCCACGCCAGAGCGGCCCAGCCACCCGGTACAGAGCCAGCAGCCACCACCCCAAGGCCCCTAAGGGACCCCGCCCCACACAGCAAGACATCCCCACCCGCAAGCCCCCAAAACTGCCCTCCAAGCCCGACACACAGTCCCCCCCAGCAATGACCAACCCGGTCCCCACGACCCGAGAGACCACCAGACGCCCAAAGCCACACAGCCCCCCCCAGCACACACCCAACCGCCCAGAGCGACGGGACAGCAACCCACCACCACCACTATGTGATAAAGCTAATCAGCGGGGACCAGAGAGAATGAAATTCAGCCAATTGATGTTTTGAGGAGGCAGACATTGTTTCCATGCTAATATAATCTAAAATAACATTTCTAAACTGCTTAATACACAGACTGTTTTTCGCTTTCCAGGTCATGAGAATAGTTTTCTTTGCGATACATAACACTGCGAGGACCATGCAAACAAGCAGAGAAAAAACAAACACACAAACAAACAAAAACAAGCACAAGTAGTGGCAATCGCATACAACACAACTGTGCATATAGATGACCTGAGGCGACATGGTAATACATCAACTGCTACTGGACTAATGAATGTGTATTGTGTGTGTGTGAGAACATGCAACACCCATGGCACAGGACCTACATGATAACCGTTCTTACTTATGAGTGTATAAGTGTACACGGCCACAATCCACAGCCCCCCCAAGCAATCAGAAACAGGCAGAGAGGCCCACAAGACCCAGGCCACCAGCAGCCCCCACGGAGCACAGAACCCAGGATACCCACCGCAGGGACAAGCACGCATCCACCCAGAAGACAGCAGTGGAAGCCCCCGGACAGAGCCCCCATAAGCATAGGGCAGAGGCGCCCGGGAGCCAGGGGCAACAGCCCACCGACCCCACCAGGCCCCAGCAGCCCAGACATGGGCCGTGCACCGGACCCGGCCCCAGGAGCCCGAGCGCCCCAAAACCCCCCGGCAGAGGCCCCACCCAATACCCGGGAGGGCCAAGCACCCCAGACAGCCATGCAGTGGGTCAGCGCCTGCCTCAGTGCCCCTGGCCAAGAGCCCTGGCAGTCAAGACGTGCCCACAGGTGGGTGAAGTCGCGAGGAGTGGGGAGAGGCAACGCCGCCCCCCCATTGGGAGAAGCACAGGCAGGCCAGGCGACAGCAAGTCCCAGACCCAGGCCCAATCATCACCACACACACTTTCACGTCCCATACATCACCACGTCATCCCTCCCTTGACTCCGCTGGGGTCTAGCACAGTGGGCACACCATGGGGCCAGCAGCCCCCCAGCCACCACAGACCCTGAACCAGCAGAATAATTAATTCCTCCTGGCCACTCCTTCCCGAGCAGCAACCAGGAAGCAGGGGTGTGAGAAGACCCCTCCCCTCACCCTTCTGGCTCTTCAATATTTTCTAATAGTGAGCGATTAAAATTGAGGGGCAGCCAACCTTGTAGAACTGGGAGCGCGGCCCTCTGGGCAGCCTACATACCCAAAGAGCCCCGTCCACCAGATGCCACTCAGTGCAACCACCCCCCAAGACCTAATGTGTGTGTGTGTGTGTGTTTGATAAGTAGTGATGTCTAAGGTGTAATTAAAACAGGGGTGGGGAACTGCAGAGTGCAGCCAAGGGGACCGCCTACGTGGCCCCATCCACTACACCCCACAGAACACACACGCCCCCAAAACCCTTCATGTGTGAGTGTGTGCTGTGTACAGGAGCCAAAAGGGAGAGGGTATGGGGATATACACCGGGGGGGCTAGTCTCCCCCAGAGAGGGCAGCCAGGGACTGGCTGCAATAGGCACCCCCGTTACCTGGGACCCAGCACAGGGCAGGAGGGCCTGATGTCCACCAGGCTCGGGGCTTGCAGCGACCATATTCCGGGAGCTACTGTACCCCCAGAAGGTACCCACCCCGCCCAACCCCACTCAACCCAACCCCATCCCACCCCGGAGGACCTCTACAAAAAAACAAACAAACCACCCGGTCACACCAGACGCAGCAGCCCGGGCCTGAGACCCACCATCACCCAGGCCCCCCCCTCAACAGAGGAAAAGCACCCCCCCACCGCACGCCCCAACACCCTAAAGAAAACAACCACCTGCGGATACCCTGGAGGTCCCAGAGCAACAAGCCTGGCACCAGGACCTGCACCAACCCACCCATACTGTGGCATGTCCAGGGCAACCCAGCCCCCCCGGGCGCAAGGCAGCGCCCAGCCACCAGGGCCCAGGCCCAGCACCACCACCCACGCCAGAGCGGCCCAGCCACCCGGTACAGAGCCAGCAGCCACCACCCCAAGGCCCCTAAGGGACCCCGCCCCACACAGCAAGACAGCCCCACCCGCAAGCCCCCAAAACTGCCCTCCAAGCCCGACACACAGTCCCCCCCAGCAATGACCAACCCGGTCCCCACGACCCGAGAGACCACCAGACGCCCAAAGCCACACAGCCCCCCCCAGCACACACCCAACCGCCCAGAGCGACGGGACAGCAACCCACCACCACCACTATGTGATAAAGCTAATCAGCGGGGACCAGAGAGAATGAAATTCAGCCAATTGATGTTTTGAGGAGGCAGACATTGTTTCCATGCTAATATAATCTAAAATAACATTTCTAAACTGCTTAATACACAGACTGTTTTTCGCTTTCCAGGTCATGAGAATAGTTTTCTTTGCGATACATAACACTGCGAGGACCATGCAAACAAGCAGAGAAAAAACAAACACACAAACAAACAAAAACAAGCACAAGTAGTGGCAATCGCATACAACACAACTGTGCATATAGATGACCTGAGGCGACATGGTAATACATCAACTGCTACTGCACTAATGAATGTGTATTGTGTGTGTGTGTGTGTGTGTGAGAACATGCAACACCCATGGCACAGGACCTACATGATAACCGTTCTTACTTATGAGTGTATACGTGTACACGGCCACAATCCACAGCCCCCCCAAGCAATCAGAAACAGGCAGAGAGGCCCACAAGACTCAGGCCACCAGCAGCCCCCACGGAGCACAGAACCCAGGATACCCACCGCAGGGACAACCACGCATCCACCCAGAAGACAGCAGTGGAAGCCCCCGGACAGAGCCCCCATAAGCATAGGGCAGAGGCGCCCGGGAGCCAGGGGCAACAGCCCACCGACCCCACCAGGCCCCAGCCGCCCAGACATGGGCCGTGCACCGGACCCGGCCCCAGGAGCCCGAGCGCCCCAAAACCCCCCGGCAGAGGCCCCACCCAATACCCGGGAGGGCCAAGCGCCCCAGACAGCCATGCAGTGGGTCAGCGCCTGCCTCAGTGCCCCTGGCCAAGAGCCCTGGCAGTCAAGACGTGCCCACAGGTGGGTGAAGTCGCGAGGAGTGGGGAGAGGCAACGCCGCCCCCCCATTGGGAGAAGCACAGGCAGGCCAGGCGACAGCAAGTCCCAGACCCAGGCCCAATCATCACCACACACACTTTCACGTCCCATACATCCACACGTCATCCCTCCCTTGACTCCGCTGGGGTCTAGCACAGTGGGCACACCATGGGGCCAGCAGCCCCCCAGCCACCACAGACCCTGAACCAGCAGAATAATTAATTCCTCCTGGCCACTCCTTCCCGAGCAGCAACCAGGAAGCAGGGGTGTGAGAAGACCCCTCCCCTCACCCTTCTGGCTCTTCAATATTTTCTAATAGTGAGCGATTAAAATTGAGGGGCAGCCAACCTTGTAGAACTGGGAGCGCGGCCCTCTGGGCAGCCTACATACCCAAAGAGCCCCGTCCACCAGATGCCACTCAGTGCAACCACCCCCCAAGACCTAATGTGTTTTTGTGTGTTTGATAAGTAGTGATGTCTAAGGTGTAATTAAAACAGGGGCGGGGAACTGCAGAGTGCAGCCAAGGGGACCACCTACGTGGCCCCATCCACTACACCCCACAGAACACACACGCCCCCCAAAACCCTTCATGTGTGAGTGTGTGCTGTGTACAGGAGCCAAAAGGGAGAGGGTATGGGGATATACACCGGGGGGGCTACTCTCCCCCGGAGAGGGCTGCCAGGGCCTGACTGCAATAGGCACCCCCGTTACCTGGGACCCAGCACAGGGCAGGAGGGCCTGATGTCCACCAGGCTCGGGGCTTGCAGCGACCATATTCCGGGAGCTACTGTACCCCCAGAAGGTACCCACCCCGCCCAACCCCACTCAACCCAACCCCATCCCACCCCGGAGGACCTCTACAAAAAAACAAACAAACCACCCGGTCACACCAGACGCAGCAGCCCGGGCCTGAGACCCACCATCACCCAGGCCCCCCCCTCAACAGAGGAAAAGCACCCCCCCACCGCACGCCCCAACACCCTAAAGAAAACAACCACCTGCGGATACCCTGGAGGTCCCAGAGCAACAAGCCTGGCACCAGGACCTGCACCAACCCACCCATACTGTGGCATGTCCAGGGCAACCCAGCCCCCCCGGGCGCAAGGCAGCGCCCAGCCACCAGGGCCCAGGCCCAGCACCACCACCCACGCCAGAGCGGCCCAGCCACCCGGTACAGAGCCAGCAGCCACCACCCCAAGGCCCCTAAGGGACCCCGCCCCACACAGCAAGACATCCCCACCCGCAAGCCCCCAAAACTGCCCTCCAAGCCCGACACACAGTCCCCCCCAGCAATGACCAACCCGGTCCCCACGACCCGAGAGACCACCAGACGCCCAAAGCCACACAGCCCCCCCCAGCACACACCCAACCGCCCAGAGCGACGGGACAGCAACCCACCACCACCACTATGTGATAAAGCTAATCAGCGGGGACCAGAGAGAATGAAATTCAGCCAATTGATGTTTTGAGGAGGCAGACATTGTTTCCATGCTAATATAATCTAAAATAACATTTCTAAACTGCTTAATACACAGACTGTTTTTCGCTTTCCAGGTCATGAGAATAGTTTTCTTTGCGATACATAACACTGCGAGGACCATGCAAACAAGCAGAGAAAAAACAAACACACAAACAAACAAAAACAAGCACAAGTAGTGGCAATCGCATACAACACAACTGTGCATATAGATGACCTGAGGCGACATGGTAATACATCAACTGCTACTGGACTAATGAATGTGTATTGTGTGTGTGTGTGTGAGAACATGCAACACCCATGGCACAGGACCTACATGATAACCGTTCTTACTTATGAGTGTATAAGTGTACACGGCCACAATCCACAGCCCCCCCAAGCAATCAGAAACAGGCAGAGAGGCCCACAAGACCCAGGCCACCAGCAGCCCCCACGGAGCACAGAACCCAGGATACCCACCGCAGGGACAACCACGCATCCACCCAGAAGACAGCAGTGGAAGCCCCCGGACAGAGCCCCCATAAGCATAGGGCAGAGGCGCCCGGGAGCCAGGGGCAACAGCCCACCGACCCCACCAGGCCCCAGCAGCCCAGACATGGGCCGTGCACCGGACCCGGCCCCAGGAGCCCGAGCGCCCCAAAACCCCCCGGCAGAGGCCCCACCCAATACCCGGGAGGGCCAAGCGCCCCAGACAGCCATGCAGTGGGTCAGCGCCTGCCTCAGTGCCCCTGGCCAAGAGCCCTGGCAGTCAAGACGTGCCCACAGGTGGGTGAAGTCGCGAGGAGTGGGGAGAGGCAACGCCGCCCCCCCATTGGGAGAAGCACAGGCAGGCCAGGCGACAGCAAGTCCCAGACCCAGGCCCAATCATCACCACACACACTTTCACGTCCCATACATCCACACGTCATCCCTCCCTTGACTCCGCTGGGGTCTAGCACAGTGGGCACACCATGGGGCCAGCAGCCCCCCAGCCACCACAGACCCTGAACCAGCAGAATAATTAATTCCTGCTGGCCACTCCTTCCCGAGCAGCAACCAGGAAGCAGGGGTGTGAGAAGACCCCTCCCCTCACCCTTCTGGCTCTTCAATATTTTCTAATAGTGAGCGATTAAAATTGAGGGGCAGCCAACCTTGTAGAACTGGGAGCGCGGCCCTCTGGGCAGCCTACATACCCAAAGAGCCCCGTCCACCAGATGCCACTCAGTGCAACCACCCCCCAAGACCTAATGTGTTTTTGTGTGTTTGATAAGTAGTGATGTCTAAGGTGTAATTAAAACAGGGGCGGGGAACTGCAGAGTGCAGCCAAGGGGACCACCTACGTGGCCCCATCCACTACACCCCACAGAACACACACGCCCCCCAAAACCCTTCATGTGTGAGTGTGTGCTGTGTACAGGAGCCAAAAGGGAGAGGGTATGGGGATATACACCGGGAGAGCTACTCTCCCCCGGAGAGGGCAGCCAGGGACTGGCAGCAATAGGCACCCCCGCTACCTGGGACCCAGCACAGGGCAGGAGGGCCTGATGTCCACCAGGCTCGGGGCTTGCAGCGACCATATTCCGGGAGCTACTGTACCCCCAGAAGGTACCCACCCCGCCCAACCCCACTCAACCCAACCCCATCCCACCCCGGAGGACCTCTACAAAAAAACAAACAAACCACCCGGTCACACCAGACGCAGCAGCCCGGGCCTGAGACCCACCATCACCCAGGCCCCCCCCTCAACAGAGGAAAAGCACCCCCCCACCGCACGCCCCAACACCCTAAAGAAAACAACCACCTGCGGATACCCTGGAGGTCCCAGAGCAACAAGCCTGGCACCAGGACCTGCACCAACCCACCCATACTGTGGCATGTCCAGGGCAACCCAGCCCCCCCGGGCGCAAGGCAGCGCCCAGCCACCAGGGCCCAGGCCCAGCACCACCACCCACGCCAGAGCGGCCCAGCCACCCGGTACAGAGCCAGCAGCCACCACCCCAAGGCCCCTAAGGGACCCCGCCCCACACAGCAAGACATCCCCACCCGCAAGCCCCCAAAACTGCCCTCCAAGCCCGACACACAGTCCCCCCCAGCAATGACCAACCCGGTCCCCACGACCCGAGAGACCACCAGACGCCCAAAGCCACACAGCCCCCCCCAGCACACACCCAACCGCCCAGAGCGACGGGACAGCAACCCACCACCACCACTATGTGATAAAGCTAATCAGCGGGGACCAGAGAGAATGAAATTCAGCCAATTGATGTTTTGAGGAGGCAGACATTGTTTCCATGCTAATATAATCTAAAATAACATTTCTAAACTGCTTAATACACAGACTGTTTTTCGCTTTCCAGGTCATGAGAATAGTTTTCTTTGCGATACATAACACTGCGAGGACCATGCAAACAAGCAGAGAAAAAACAAACACACAAACAAACAAAAACAAGCACAAGTAGTGGCAATCGCATACAACACAACTGTGCATATAGATGACCTGAGGCGACATGGTAATACATCAACTGCTACTGGACTAATGAATGTGTATTGTGTGTGTGTGTGTGTGTGTGAGAACATGCAACACCCATGGCACAGGACCTACATGATAACCGTTCTTACTTATGAGTGTATAAGTGTACACGGCCACAATCCACAGCCCCCCCAAGCAATCAGAAACAGGCAGAGAGGCCCACAAGACCCAGGCCACCAGCAGCCCCCACGGAGCACAGAACCCAGGATACCCACCGCAGGGACAACCACGCATCCACCCAGAAGACAGCAGTGGAAGCCCCCGGACAGAGCCCCCATAAGCATAGGGCAGAGGCGCCCGGGAGCCAGGGGCAACAGCCCACCGACCCCACCAGGCCCCAGCCGCCCAGACATGGGCCGTGCACCGGACCCGGCCCCAGGAGCCCGAGCGCCCCAAAACCCCCCGGCAGAGGCCCCACCCAATACCCGGGAGGGCCAAGCGCCCCAGACAGCCATGCAGTGGGTCAGCGCCTGCCTCAGTGCCCCTGGCCAAGAGCCCTGGCAGTCAAGACGTGCCCACAGGTGGGTGAAGTCGCGAGGAGTGGGGAGAGGCAACGCCGCCCCCCCATTGGGAGAAGCACAGGCAGGCCAGGCGACAGCAAGTCCCAGACCCAGGCCCAATCATCACCACACACACTTTCACGTCCCATACATCCACACGTCATCCCTCCCTTGACTCCGCTGGGGTCTAGCACAGTGGGCACACCATGGGGCCAGCAGCCCCCCAGCCACCACAGACCCTGAACCAGCAGAATAATTAATTCCTCCTGGCCACTCCTTCCCGAGCAGCAACCAGGAAGCAGGGGTGTGAGAAGACCCCTCCCCTCACCCTTCTGGCTCTTCAATATTTTCTAATAGTGAGCGATTAAAATTGAGGGGCAGCCAACCTTGTAGAACTGGGAGCGCGGCCCTCTGGGCAGCCTACATACCCAAAGAGCCCCGTCCACCAGATGCCACTCAGTGCAACCACCCCCCAAGACCTAATGTGTGTGTGTGTGTTTGATAAGTAGTGATGTCTAAGGTGTAATTAAAACAGGGGCGGGGAACTGCAGAGTGCAGCCAAGGGGACCACCTACGTGGCCCCATCCACTACACCCCACAGAACACACACGCCCCCCAAAACCCTTCATGTGTGAGTGTGTGCTGTGTACAGGAGCCAAAAGGGAGAGGGTATGAAGGCAGCCAGGGACTGGCTGCAATAGGCACCCCCGCTACCTGGGACCCAGCACAGGGCAGGAGGGCCTGATGTCCACCAGGCTCGGGGCTTGCAGCGACTATATTCCGGGAGCTACTGTACCCCCAGAAGGTACCCACCCCGCCCAACCCCATCCCACCCCGGAGGACCTCTACAAAAAAACAAACAAACCACCCGGTCACACCAGACGCAGCAGCCCGGGCCTGAGACCCACCATCACCCAGGCACCCCCCTCAACAGGGGAAAAGCACCCCCCCCACCGCACGCCCCAACACCCTAAAGAAAACAACCACCTGCGGACACCCTGGAGGTCCCAGAGCAACAAGCCTGGCACCAGGACCTGCACCAACCCACCCATACTGTGGCATGTCCAGGGCAACCCAGCCCCCCCGGGCGCAAGGCAGCGCCCAGCCACCAGGGCCCAGGCCCAGCACCACCACCCACGCCAGAGCGGCCCAGCCACCCGGTACAGAGCCAGCAGCCACCACCCCAAGGCCCCTAAGGGACCCCGCCCCACACAGCAAGACAGCCCCACCCGCAAGCCCCCAAAACTGCCCTCCAAGCCCGACACACAGTCCCCCCCAGCAATGACCAACCCGGTCCCCACGACCCGAGAGACCACCAGACGCCCAAAGCCACACAGCCCCCCCCCAGCACACACCCAACCGCCCAGAGCGACGGGACAGCAACCCACCACCACCACTATGTGATAAAGCTAATCAGCGGGGACCAGAGAGAATGAAATTCAGCCAATTGATGTTTTGAGGAGGCAGACATTGTTTCCATGCTAATATAATCTAAAATAACATTTCTAAACTGCTTAATACACAGACTGTTTTTCGCTTTCCAGTTCATGAGAATAGTTTTCTTTGCGATACATAACACTGCGAGGACCATGCAAACAAGCAGAGAAAAAACAAACACACAAACAAACAAAAACAAGCACAAGTAGTGGCAATCGCATACAACACAACTGTGCATATAGATGACCTGAGGCGACATGGTAATACATCAACTGCTACTGGACTAATGAATGTGTATTGTGTGTGTGTGTGTGTGTGTGAGAACATGCAACACCCATGGCACAGGACCTACATGATAACCGTTCTTACTTATGAGTGTATAAGTGTACACGGCCACAATCCACAGCCCCCCCAAGCAATCAGAAACAGGCAGAGAGGCCCACAAGACCCAGGCCACCAGCAGCCCCCACGGAGCACAGAACCCAGGATACCCACCGCAGGGACAACCACGCATCCACCCAGAAGACAGCAGTGGAAGCCCCCGGACAGAGCCCCCATAAGCATAGGGCAGAGGCGCCCGGGAGCCAGGGGCAACAGCCCACCGACCCCACCAGGCCCCAGCCGCCCAGACATGGGCCGTGCACCGGACCCGGCCCCAGGAGCCCGAGCGCCCCAAAACCCCCCGGCAGAGGCCCCACCCAATACCCGGGAGGGCCAAGCGCCCCAGACAGCCATGCAGTGGGTCAGCGCCTGCCTCAGTGCCCCTGGCCAAGAGCCCTGGCAGTCAAGACGTGCCCACAGGTGGGTGAAGTCGCGAGGAGTGGGGAGAGGCAACGCCGCCCCCCCATTGGGAGAAGCACAGGCAGGCCAGGCGACAGCAAGTCCCAGACCCAGGCCCAATCATCACCACACACACTTTCACGTCCCATACATCACCACGTCATCCCTCCCTTGACTCCGCTGGGGTCTAGCACAGTGGGCACACCATGGGGCCAGCAGCCCCCCAGCCACCACAGACCCTGAACCAGCAGAATAATTAATTCCTCCTGGCCACTCCTTCCCGAGCAGCAACCAGGAAGCAGGGGTGTGAGAAGACCCCTCCCCTCACCCTTCTGGCTCTTCAATATTTTCTAATAGTGAGCGATTAAAATTGAGGGGCAGCCAACCTTGTAGAACTGGGAGCGCGGCCCTCTGGGCAGCCTACATACCCAAAGAGCCCCGTCCACCAGATGCCACTCAGTGCAACCACCCCCCAAGACCTAATGTGTGTGTGTGTGTGTGTTTGATAAGTAGTGATGTCTAAGGTGTAATTAAAACAGGGGCGGGGAACTGCAGAGTGCAGCCAAGGGGACCACCTACGTGGTCCCATCCACTACACCCCACAGAACACACACGCCCCCCAAAACCCTTCATGTGTGAGTGTGTGCTGTGTACAGGAGCCAAAAGGGAGAGGGTATGGGGATATACACCGGGGGAGCTACTCTCCCCCGGAGAGGGCTGCCAGGGCCTGGCTGCAATAGGCACCCCCGCTACCTGGGACCCAGCACAGGGCAGGAGGGCCTGATGTCCACCAGGCTCGGGGCTTGCAGCGACCATATTCCGGGAGCTACTGTACCCCCAGAAGGTACCCACCCCGCCCAACCCCACTCAACCCAACCCCATCCCACCCCGGAGGACCTCTACAAAAAAACAAACAAACCACCCGGTCACACCAGACGCAGCAGCCCGGGCCTGAGACCCACCATCACCCAGGCCCCCCCCTCAACAGAGGAAAAGCACCCCCCCACCGCACGCCCCAACACCCTAAAGAAAACAACCACCTGCGGATACCCTGGAGGTCCCAGAGCAACAAGCCTGGCACCAGGACCTGCACCAACCCACCCATACTGTGGCATGTCCAGGGCAACCCAGCCCCCCCGGGCGCAAGGCAGCGCCCAGCCACCAGGGCCCAGGCCCAGCACCACCACCCACGCTAGAGCGGCCCAGCTACCCGGTACAGAGCCAGCAGCCACCACCCCAAGGCCCCTAAGGGACCCCGCCCCACACAGCAAGACATCCCCACCCGCAAGCCCCCAAAACTGCCCTCCAAGCCCGACACACAGTCCCCCCCAGCAATGACCAACCCGGTCCCCACGACCCGAGAGACCACCAGACGCCCAAAGCCACACAGCCCCCCCCAGCACACACCCAACCGCCCAGAGCGACGGGACAGCAACCCACCACCACCACTATGTGATAAAGCTAATCAGCGGGGACCAGAGAGAATGAATATCAGCCAATTGATGTTTTGAGGAGGCAGACATTGTTTCCATGCTAATATAATCTAAAATAACATTTCTAAACTGCTTAATACACAGACTGTTTTTCGCTTTCCAGGTCATGAGAATAGTTTTCTTTGCGATACATAACACTGCGAGGACCATGCAAACAAGCAGAGAAAAAACAAACACACAAACAAACAAAAACAAGCACAAGTAGTGGCAATCGCATACAACACAACTGTGCATATAGATGACCTGAGGCGACATGGTAATACATCAACTGCTACTGGACTAATGAATGTGTATTGTGTGTGTGTGTGTGTGTGTGAGAACATGCAACACCCATGGCACAGGACCTACATGATAACCGTTCTTACTTATGAGTGTATAAGTGTACACGGCCACAATCCACAGCCCCCCCAAGCAATCAGAAACAGGCAGAGAGGCCCACAAGACCCAGGCCACCAGCAGCCCCCACGGAGCACAGAACCCAGGATACCCACCGCAGGGACAACCACGCATCCACCCAGAAGACAGCAGTGGAAGCCCCCGGACAGAGCCCCCATAAGCATAGGGCAGAGGCGCCCGGGAGCCAGGGGCAACAGCCCACCGACCCCACCAGGCCCCAGCCGCCCAGACATGGGCCGTGCACCGGACCCGGCCCCAGGAGCCCGAGCGCCCCAAAACCCCCCGGCAGAGGCCCCACCCAATACCCGGGAGGGCCAAGCGCCCCAGACAGCCATGCAGTGGGTCAGCGCCTGCCTCAGTGCCCCTGGCCAAGAGCCCTGGCAGTCAAGACGTGCCCACAGGTGGGTGAAGTCGCGAGGAGTGGGGAGAGGTAACGCCGCCCCCCCATTGGGAGAAGCACAGGCAGGCCAGGCGACAGCAAGTCCCAGACCCAGGCCCAATCATCACCACACACACTTTCACGTCCCATACATCCACACGTCATCCCTCCCTTGACTCCGCTGGGGTCTAGCACAGTGGGCACACCATGGGGCCAGCAGCCCCCCAGCCACCACAGACCCTGAACCAGCAGAATAATTAATTCCTCCTGGCCACTCCTTCCCGAGCAGCAACCAGGAAGCAGGGGTGTGAGAAGACCCCTCCCCTCACCCTTCTGGCTCTTCAATATTTTCTAATAGTGAGCGATTAAAATTGAGGGGCAGCCAACCTTGTAGAACTGGGAGCGCGGCCCTCTGGGCAGCCTACATACCCAAAGAGCCCCGTCCACCAGATGCCACTCAGTGCAACCACCCCCCAAGACCTAATGTGTGTGTGTGTGTTTGATAAGTAGTGATGTCTAAGGTGTAATTAAAACAGGGGCGGGGAACTGCAGAGTGCAGCCAAGGGGACCACCTACGTGGCCCCATCCACTACACCCCACAGAACACACACGCCCCCCAAAACCCTTCATGTGTGAGTGTGTGCTGTGTACAGGAGCCAAAAGGGAGAGGGTATGGGGATATACACCGGGGGGGCTACTCTCCCCCGGAGAGGGCTGCCAGGGCCTGGCTGCAATAGGCACCCCCGTTACCTGGGACCCAGCACAGGGCAGGAGGGCCTGATGTCCACCAGGCTCGGGGCTTGCAGCGACCATATTCCGGGAGCTACTGTACCCCCAGAAGGTACCCACCCCGCCCAACCCCACTCAACCCAACCCCATCCCACCCCGGAGGACCTCTACAAAAAAACAAACAAACCACCCGGTCACACCAGACGCAGCAGCCCGGGCCTGAGACCCACCATCACCCAGGCCCCCCCCTCAACAGAGGAAAAGCACCCCCCCACCGCACGCCCCAACACCCTAAAGAAAACAACCACCTGCGGATACCCTGGAGGTCCCAGAGCAACAAGCCTGGCACCAGGACCTGCACCAACCCACCCATACTGTGGCATGTCCAGGGCAACCCAGCCCCCCCGGGCGCAAGGCAGCGCCCAGCCACCAGGGCCCAGGCCCAGCACCACCACCCACGCTAGAGCGGCCCAGTTACCCGGTACAGAGCCAGCAGCCACCACCCCAAGGCCCCTAAGGGACCCCGCCCCACACAGCAAGACATCCCCACCCGCAAGCCCCCAAAACTGCCCTCCAAGCCCGACACACAGTCCCCCCCAGCAATGACCAACCCGGTCCCCACGACCCGAGAGACCACCAGACGCCCAAAGCCACACAGCCCCCCCCAGCACACACCCAACCGCCCAGAGCGACGGGACAGCAACCCACCACCACCACTATGTGATAAAGCTAATCAGCGGGGACCAGAGAGAATGAATATCAGCCAATTGATGTTTTGAGGAGGCAGACATTGTTTCCATGCTAATATAATCTAAAATAACATTTCTAAACTGCTTAATACACAGACTGTTTTTCGCTTTCCAGGTCATGAGAATAGTTTTCTTTGCGATACATAACACTGCGAGGACCATGCAAACAAGCAGAGAAAAAACAAACACACAAACAAACAAAAACAAGCACAAGTAGTGGCAATCGCATACAACACAACTGTGCATATAGATGACCTGAGGCGACATGGTAATACATCAACTGCTACTGGACTAATGAATGTGTATTGTGTGTGTGTGTGTGTGTGTGAGAACATGCAACACCCATGGCACAGGACCTACATGATAACCGTTCTTACTTATGAGTGTATAAGTGTACACGGCCACAATCCACAGCCCCCCCAAGCAATCAGAAACAGGCAGAGAGGCCCACAAGACCCAGGCCACCAGCAGCCCCCACGGAGCACAGAACCCAGGATACCCACCGCAGGGACAACCACGCATCCACCCAGAAGACAGCAGTGGAAGCCCCCGGACAGAGCCCCCATAAGCATAGGGCAGAGGCGCCCGGGAGCCAGGGGCAACAGCCCACCGACCCCACCAGGCCCCAGCAGCCCAGACATGGGCCGTGCACCGGACCCGGCCCCAGGAGCCCGAGCGCCCCAAAACCCCCCGGCAGAGGCCCCACCCAATACCCGGGAGGGCCAAGCGCCCCAGACAGCCATGCAGTGGGTCAGCGCCTGCCTCAGTGCCCCTGGCCAAGAGCCCTGGCAGTCAAGACGTGCCCACAGGTGGGTGAAGTCGCGAGGAGTGGGGAGAGGCAACGCCGCCCCCCCATTGGGAGAAGCACAGGCAGGCCAGGCGACAGCAAGTCCCAGACCCAGGCCCAATCATCACCACACACACTTTCACGTCCCATACATCCACACGTCATCCCTCCCTTGACTCCGCTGGGGTCTAGCACAGTGGGCACACCATGGGGCCAGCAGCCCCCCAGCCACCACAGACCCTGAACCAGCAGAATAATTAATTCCTGCTGGCCACTCCTTCCCGAGCAGCAACCAGGAAGCAGGGGTGTGAGAAGACCCCTCCCCTCACCCTTCTGGCTCTTCAATATTTTCTAATAGTGAGCGATTAAAATTGAGGGGCAGCCAACCTTGTAGAACTGGGAGCGCGGCCCTCTGGGCAGCCTACATACCCAAAGAGCCCCGTCCACCAGATGCCACTCAGTGCAACCACCCCCCAAGACCTAATGTGTTTTTGTGTGTTTGATAAGTAGTGATGTCTAAGGTGTAATTAAAACAGGGGCGGGGAACTGCAGAGTGCAGCCAAGGGGACCACCTACGTGGCCCCATCCACTACACCCCACAGAACACACACGCCCCCCAAAACCCTTCATGTGTGAGTGTGTGCTGTGTACAGGAGCCAAAAGGGAGAGGGTATGGGGATATACACCGGGAGAGCTACTCTCCCCCGGAGAGGGCAGCCAGGGACTGGCAGCAATAGGCACCCCCGCTACCTGGGACCCAGCACAGGGCAGGAGGGCCTGATGTCCACCAGGCTCGGGGCTTGCAGCGACCATATTCCGGGAGCTACTGTACCCCCAGAAGGTACCCACCCCGCCCAACCCCACTCAACCCAACCCCATCCCACCCCGGAGGACCTCTACAAAAAAACAAACAAACCACCCGGTCACACCAGACGCAGCAGCCCGGGCCTGAGACCCACCATCACCCAGGCCCCCCCCTCAACAGAGGAAAAGCACCCCCCCACCGCACGCCCCAACACCCTAAAGAAAACAACCACCTGCGGATACCCTGGAGGTCCCAGAGCAACAAGCCTGGCACCAGGACCTGCACCAACCCACCCATACTGTGGCATGTCCAGGGCAACCCAGCCCCCCCGGGCGCAAGGCAGCGCCCAGCCACCAGGGCCCAGGCCCAGCACCACCACCCACGCCAGAGCGGCCCAGCCACCCGGTACAGAGCCAGCAGCCACCACCCCAAGGCCCCTAAGGGACCCCGCCCCACACAGCATGACATCCCCACCCGCAAGCCCCCAAAACTGCCCTCCAAGCCCGACACACAGTCCCCCCCAGCAATGACCAACCCGGTCCCCACGACCCGAGAGACCACCAGACGCCCTTGGCCACACAGCCCCCCCCAGCACACACCCAACCGCCCAGAGCGACGGGACAGCAACCCACCACCACCACTATGTGATAAAGCTAATCAGCGGGGACCAGAGAGAATGAAATTCAGCCAATTGATGTTTTGAGGAGGCAGACATTGTTTCCATGCTAATATAATCTAAAATAACATTTCTAAACTGCTTAATACACAGACTGTTTTTCGCTTTCCAGGTCATGAGAATAGTTTTCTTTGCGATACATAACACTGCGAGGACCATGCAAACAAGCAGAGAAAAAACAAACACACAAACAAACAAAAACAAGCACAAGTAGTGGCAATCGCATACAACACAACTGTGCATATAGATGACCTGAGGCGACATGGTAATACATCAACTGCTACTGGACTAATGAATGTGTATTGTGTGTGTGTGTGTGTGTGTGAGAACATGCAACACCCATGGCACAGGACCTACATGATAACCGTTCTTACTTATGAGTGTATAAGTGTACACGGCCACAATCCACAGCCCCCCCAAGCAATCAGAAACAGGCAGAGAGGCCCACAAGACCCAGGCCACCAGCAGCCCCCACGGAGCACAGAACCCAGGATACCCACCGCAGGGACAACCACGCATCCACCCAGAAGACAGCAGTGGAAGCCCCCGGACAGAGCCCCCATAAGCATAGGGCAGAGGCGCCCGGGAGCCAGGGGCAACAGCCCACCGACCCCACCAGGCCCCAGCCGCCCAGACATGGGCCGTGCACCGGACCCGGCCCCAGGAGCCCGAGCGCCCCAAAACCCCCCGGCAGAGGCCCCACCCAATACCCGGGAGGGCCAAGCGCCCCAGACAGCCATGCAGTGGGTCAGCGCCTGCCTCAGTGCCCCTGGCCAAGAGCCCTGGCAGTCAAGACGTGCCCACAGGTGGGTGAAGTCGCGAGGAGTGGGGAGAGGCAACGCCGCCCCCCCATTGGGAGAAGCACAGGCAGGCCAGGCGACAGCAAGTCCCAGACCCAGGCCCAATCATCACCACACACACTTTCACGTCCCATACATCCACACGTCATCCCTCCCTTGACTCCGCTGGGGTCTAGCACAGTGGGCACACCATGGGGCCAGCAGCCCCCCAGCCACCACAGACCCTGAACCAGCAGAATAATTAATTCCTCCTGGCCACTCCTTCCCGAGCAGCAACCAGGAAGCAGGGGTGTGAGAAGACCCCTCCCCTCACCCTTCTGGCTCTTCAATATTTTCTAATAGTGAGCGATTAAAATTGAGGGGCAGCCAACCTTGTAGAACTGGGAGCGCGGCCCTCTGGGCAGCCTACATACCCAAAGAGCCCCGTCCACCAGATGCCACTCAGTGCAACCACCCCCCAAGACCTAATGTGTGTGTGTGTGTTTGATAAGTAGTGATGTCTAAGGTGTAATTAAAACAGGGGCGGGGAACTGCAGAGTGCAGCCAAGGGGACCACCTACGTGGCCCCATCCACTACACCCCACAGAACACACACGCCCCCCAAAACCCTTCATGTGTGAGTGTGTGCTGTGTACAGGAGCCAAAAGGGAGAGGGTATGAAGGCAGCCAGGGACTGGCTGCAATAGGCACCCCCGCTACCTGGGACCCAGCACAGGGCAGGAGGGCCTGATGTCCACCAGGCTCGGGGCTTGCAGCGACTATATTCCGGGAGCTACTGTACCCCCAGAAGGTACCCACCCCGCCCAACCCCATCCCACCCCGGAGGACCTCTACAAAAAAACAAACAAACCACCCGGTCACACCAGACGCAGCAGCCCGGGCCTGAGACCCACCATCACCCAGGCACCCCCCTCAACAGGGGAAAAGCACCCCCCCCACCGCACGCCCCAACACCCTAAAGAAAACAACCACCTGCGGACACCCTGGAGGTCCCAGAGCAACAAGCCTGGCACCAGGACCTGCACCAACCCACCCATACTGTGGCATGTCCAGGGCAACCCAGCCCCCCCGGGCGCAAGGCAGCGCCCAGCCACCAGGGCCCAGGCCCAGCACCACCACCCACGCCAGAGCGGCCCAGCCACCCGGTACAGAGCCAGCAGCCACCACCCCAAGGCCCCTAAGGGACCCCGCCCCACACAGCAAGACAGCCCCACCCGCAAGCCCCCAAAACTGCCCTCCAAGCCCGACACACAGTCCCCCCCAGCAATGACCAACCCGGTCCCCACGACCCGAGAGACCACCAGACGCCCAAAGCCACACAGCCCCCCCCCAGCACACACCCAACCGCCCAGAGCGACGGGACAGCAACCCACCACCACCACTATGTGATAAAGCTAATCAGCGGGGACCAGAGAGAATGAAATTCAGCCAATTGATGTTTTGAGGAGGCAGACATTGTTTCCATGCTAATATAATCTAAAATAACATTTCTAAACTGCTTAATACACAGACTGTTTTTCGCTTTCCAGTTCATGAGAATAGTTTTCTTTGCGATACATAACACTGCGAGGACCATGCAAACAAGCAGAGAAAAAACAAACACACAAACAAACAAAAACAAGCACAAGTAGTGGCAATCGCATACAACACAACTGTGCATATAGATGACCTGAGGCGACATGGTAATACATCAACTGCTACTGGACTAATGAATGTGTATTGTGTGTGTGTGTGTGTGTGTGAGAACATGCAACACCCATGGCACAGGACCTACATGATAACCGTTCTTACTTATGAGTGTATAAGTGTACACGGCCACAATCCACAGCCCCCCCAAGCAATCAGAAACAGGCAGAGAGGCCCACAAGACCCAGGCCACCAGCAGCCCCCACGGAGCACAGAACCCAGGATACCCACCGCAGGGACAACCACGCATCCACCCAGAAGACAGCAGTGGAAGCCCCCGGACAGAGCCCCCATAAGCATAGGGCAGAGGCGCCCGGGAGCCAGGGGCAACAGCCCACCGACCCCACCAGGCCCCAGCCGCCCAGACATGGGCCGTGCACCGGACCCGGCCCCAGGAGCCCGAGCGCCCCAAAACCCCCCGGCAGAGGCCCCACCCAATACCCGGGAGGGCCAAGCGCCCCAGACAGCCATGCAGTGGGTCAGCGCCTGCCTCAGTGCCCCTGGCCAAGAGCCCTGGCAGTCAAGACGTGCCCACAGGTGGGTGAAGTCGCGAGGAGTGGGGAGAGGCAACGCCGCCCCCCCATTGGGAGAAGCACAGGCAGGCCAGGCGACAGCAAGTCCCAGACCCAGGCCCAATCATCACCACACACACTTTCACGTCCCATACATCACCACGTCATCCCTCCCTTGACTCCGCTGGGGTCTAGCACAGTGGGCACACCATGGGGCCAGCAGCCCCCCAGCCACCACAGACCCTGAACCAGCAGAATAATTAATTCCTCCTGGCCACTCCTTCCCGAGCAGCAACCAGGAAGCAGGGGTGTGAGAAGACCCCTCCCCTCACCCTTCTGGCTCTTCAATATTTTCTAATAGTGAGCGATTAAAATTGAGGGGCAGCCAACCTTGTAGAACTGGGAGCGCGGCCCTCTGGGCAGCCTACATACCCAAAGAGCCCCGTCCACCAGATGCCACTCAGTGCAACCACCCCCCAAGACCTAATGTGTGTGTGTGTGTGTGTTTGATAAGTAGTGATGTCTAAGGTGTAATTAAAACAGGGGCGGGGAACTGCAGAGTGCAGCCAAGGGGACCACCTACGTGGTCCCATCCACTACACCCCACAGAACACACACGCCCCCCAAAACCCTTCATGTGTGAGTGTGTGCTGTGTACAGGAGCCAAAAGGGAGAGGGTATGGGGATATACACCGGGGGAGCTACTCTCCCCCGGAGAGGGCTGCCAGGGCCTGGCTGCAATAGGCACCCCCGCTACCTGGGACCCAGCACAGGGCAGGAGGGCCTGATGTCCACCAGGCTCGGGGCTTGCAGCGACCATATTCCGGGAGCTACTGTACCCCCAGAAGGTACCCACCCCGCCCAACCCCACTCAACCCAACCCCATCCCACCCCGGAGGACCTCTACAAAAAAACAAACAAACCACCCGGTCACACCAGACGCAGCAGCCCGGGCCTGAGACCCACCATCACCCAGGCCCCCCCCTCAACAGAGGAAAAGCACCCCCCCACCGCACGCCCCAACACCCTAAAGAAAACAACCACCTGCGGATACCCTGGAGGTCCCAGAGCAACAAGCCTGGCACCAGGACCTGCACCAACCCACCCATACTGTGGCATGTCCAGGGCAACCCAGCCCCCCCGGGCGCAAGGCAGCGCCCAGCCACCAGGGCCCAGGCCCAGCACCACCACCCACGCTAGAGCGGCCCAGCTACCCGGTACAGAGCCAGCAGCCACCACCCCAAGGCCCCTAAGGGACCCCGCCCCACACAGCAAGACATCCCCACCCGCAAGCCCCCAAAACTGCCCTCCAAGCCCGACACACAGTCCCCCCCAGCAATGACCAACCCGGTCCCCACGACCCGAGAGACCACCAGACGCCCAAAGCCACACAGCCCCCCCCAGCACACACCCAACCGCCCAGAGCGACGGGACAGCAACCCACCACCACCACTATGTGATAAAGCTAATCAGCGGGGACCAGAGAGAATGAATATCAGCCAATTGATGTTTTGAGGAGGCAGACATTGTTTCCATGCTAATATAATCTAAAATAACATTTCTAAACTGCTTAATACACAGACTGTTTTTCGCTTTCCAGGTCATGAGAATAGTTTTCTTTGCGATACATAACACTGCGAGGACCATGCAAACAAGCAGAGAAAAAACAAACACACAAACAAACAAAAACAAGCACAAGTAGTGGCAATCGCATACAACACAACTGTGCATATAGATGACCTGAGGCGACATGGTAATACATCAACTGCTACTGGACTAATGAATGTGTATTGTGTGTGTGTGTGTGTGTGTGAGAACATGCAACACCCATGGCACAGGACCTACATGATAACCGTTCTTACTTATGAGTGTATAAGTGTACACGGCCACAATCCACAGCCCCCCCAAGCAATCAGAAACAGGCAGAGAGGCCCACAAGACCCAGGCCACCAGCAGCCCCCACGGAGCACAGAACCCAGGATACCCACCGCAGGGACAACCACGCATCCACCCAGAAGACAGCAGTGGAAGCCCCCGGACAGAGCCCCCATAAGCATAGGGCAGAGGCGCCCGGGAGCCAGGGGCAACAGCCCACCGACCCCACCAGGCCCCAGCCGCCCAGACATGGGCCGTGCACCGGACCCGGCCCCAGGAGCCCGAGCGCCCCAAAACCCCCCGGCAGAGGCCCCACCCAATACCCGGGAGGGCCAAGCGCCCCAGACAGCCATGCAGTGGGTCAGCGCCTGCCTCAGTGCCCCTGGCCAAGAGCCCTGGCAGTCAAGACGTGCCCACAGGTGGGTGAAGTCGCGAGGAGTGGGGAGAGGTAACGCCGCCCCCCCATTGGGAGAAGCACAGGCAGGCCAGGCGACAGCAAGTCCCAGACCCAGGCCCAATCATCACCACACACACTTTCACGTCCCATACATCCACACGTCATCCCTCCCTTGACTCCGCTGGGGTCTAGCACAGTGGGCACACCATGGGGCCAGCAGCCCCCCAGCCACCACAGACCCTGAACCAGCAGAATAATTAATTCCTCCTGGCCACTCCTTCCCGAGCAGCAACCAGGAAGCAGGGGTGTGAGAAGACCCCTCCCCTCACCCTTCTGGCTCTTCAATATTTTCTAATAGTGAGCGATTAAAATTGAGGGGCAGCCAACCTTGTAGAACTGGGAGCGCGGCCCTCTGGGCAGCCTACATACCCAAAGAGCCCCGTCCACCAGATGCCACTCAGTGCAACCACCCCCCAAGACCTAATGTGTGTGTGTGTGTTTGATAAGTAGTGATGTCTAAGGTGTAATTAAAACAGGGGCGGGGAACTGCAGAGTGCAGCCAAGGGGACCACCTACGTGGCCCCATCCACTACACCCCACAGAACACACACGCCCCCCAAAACCCTTCATGTGTGAGTGTGTGCTGTGTACAGGAGCCAAAAGGGAGAGGGTATGGGGATATACACCGGGGGAGCTACTCTCCCCCGGAGAGGGCTGCCAGGGCCTGGCTGCAATAGGCACCCCCGCTACCTGGGACCCAGCACAGGGCAGGAGGGCCTGATGTCCACCAGGCTCGGGGCTTGCAGCGACCATATTCCGGGAGCTACTGTACCCCCAGAAGGTACCCACCCCGCCCAACCCCACTCAACCCAACCCCATCCCACCCCGGAGGACCTCTACAAAAAAACAAACAAACCACCCGGTCACACCAGACGCAGCAGCCCGGGCCTGAGACCCACCATCACCCAGGCCCCCCCCTCAACAGAGGAAAAGCACCCCCCCACCGCACGCCCCAACACCCTAAAGAAAACAACCACCTGCGGATACCCTGGAGGTCCCAGAGCAACAAGCCTGGCACCAGGACCTGCACCAACCCACCCATACTGTGGCATGTCCAGGGCAACCCAGCCCCCCCGGGCGCAAGGCAGCGCCCAGCCACCAGGGCCCAGGCCCAGCACCACCACCCACGCTAGAGCGGCCCAGCTACCCGGTACAGAGCCAGCAGCCACCACCCCAAGGCCCCTAAGGGACCCCGCCCCACACAGCAAGACATCCCCACCCGCAAGCCCCCAAAACTGCCCTCCAAGCCCGACACACAGTCCCCCCCAGCAATGACCAACCCGGTCCCCACGACCCGAGAGACCACCAGACGCCCAAAGCCACACAGCCCCCCCCAGCACACACCCAACCGCCCAGAGCGACGGGACAGCAACCCACCACCACCACTATGTGATAAAGCTAATCAGCGGGGACCAGAGAGAATGAATATCAGCCAATTGATGTTTTGAGGAGGCAGACATTGTTTCCATGCTAATATAATCTAAAATAACATTTCTAAACTGCTTAATACACAGACTGTTTTTCGCTTTCCAGGTCATGAGAATAGTTTTCTTTGCGATACATAACACTGCGAGGACCATGCAAACAAGCAGAGAAAAAACAAACACACAAACAAACAAAAACAAGCACAAGTAGTGGCAATCGCATACAACACAACTGTGCATATAGATGACCTGAGGCGACATGGTAATACATCAACTGCTACTGGACTAATGAATGTGTATTGTGTGTGTGTGTGTGTGTGTGAGAACATGCAACACCCATGGCACAGGACCTACATGATAACCGTTCTTACTTATGAGTGTATAAGTGTACACGGCCACAATCCACAGCCCCCCCAAGCAATCAGAAACAGGCAGAGAGGCCCACAAGACCCAGGCCACCAGCAGCCCCCACGGAGCACAGAACCCAGGATACCCACCGCAGGGACAACCACGCATCCACCCAGAAGACAGCAGTGGAAGCCCCCGGACAGAGCCCCCATAAGCATAGGGCAGAGGCGCCCGGGAGCCAGGGGCAACAGCCCACCGACCCCACCAGGCCCCAGCCGCCCAGACATGGGCCGTGCACCGGACCCGGCCCCAGGAGCCCGAGCGCCCCAAAACCCCCCGGCAGAGGCCCCACCCAATACCCGGGAGGGCCAAGCGCCCCAGACAGCCATGCAGTGGGTCAGCGCCTGCCTCAGTGCCCCTGGCCAAGAGCCCTGGCAGTCAAGACGTGCCCACAGGTGGGTGAAGTCGCGAGGAGTGGGGAGAGGTAACGCCGCCCCCCCATTGGGAGAAGCACAGGCAGGCCAGGCGACAGCAAGTCCCAGACCCAGGCCCAATCATCACCACACACACTTTCACGTCCCATACATCCACACGTCATCCCTCCCTTGACTCCGCTGGGGTCTAGCACAGTGGGCACACCATGGGGCCAGCAGCCCCCCAGCCACCACAGACCCTGAACCAGCAGAATAATTAATTCCTCCTGGCCACTCCTTCCCGAGCAGCAACCAGGAAGCAGGGGTGTGAGAAGACCCCTCCCCTCACCCTTCTGGCTCTTCAATATTTTCTAATAGTGAGCGATTAAAATTGAGGGGCAGCCAACCTTGTAGAACTGGGAGCGCGGCCCTCTGGGCAGCCTACATACCCAAAGAGCCCCGTCCACCAGATGCCACTCAGTGCAACCACCCCCCAAGACCTAATGTGTGTGTGTGTGTTTGATAAGTAGTGATGTCTAAGGTGTAATTAAAACAGGGGCGGGGAACTGCAGAGTGCAGCCAAGGGGACCACCTACGTGGCCCCATCCACTACACCCCACAGAACACACACGCCCCCCAAAACCCTTCATGTGTGAGTGTGTGCTGTGTACAGGAGCCAAAAGGGAGAGGGTATGGGGATATACACCGGGGGGGCTACTCTCCCCCGGAGAGGGCTGCCAGGGCCTGGCTGCAATAGGCACCCCCGTTACCTGGGACCCAGCACAGGGCAGGAGGGCCTGATGTCCACCAGGCTCGGGGCTTGCAGCGACCATATTCCGGGAGCTACTGTACCCCCAGAAGGTACCCACCCCGCCCAACCCCACTCAACCCAACCCCATCCCACCCCGGAGGACCTCTACAAAAAAACAAACAAACCACCCGGTCACACCAGACGCAGCAGCCCGGGCCTGAGACCCACCATCACCCAGGCCCCCCCCTCAACAGAGGAAAAGCACCCCCCCACCGCACGCCCCAACACCCTAAAGAAAACAACCACCTGCGGATACCCTGGAGGTCCCAGAGCAACAAGCCTGGCACCAGGACCTGCACCAACCCACCCATACTGTGGCATGTCCAGGGCAACCCAGCCCCCCCGGGCGCAAGGCAGCGCCCAGCCACCAGGGCCCAGGCCCAGCACCACCACCCACGCTAGAGCGGCCCAGCTACCCGGTACAGAGCCAGCAGCCACCACCCCAAGGCCCCTAAGGGACCCCGCCCCACACAGCAAGACATCCCCACCCGCAAGCCCCCAAAACTGCCCTCCAAGCCCGACACACAGTCCCCCCCAGCAATGACCAACCCGGTCCCCACGACCCGAGAGACCACCAGACGCCCAAAGCCACACAGCCCCCCCCAGCACACACCCAACCGCCCAGAGCGACGGGACAGCAACCCACCACCACCACTATGTGATAAAGCTAATCAGCGGGGACCAGAGAGAATGAATATCAGCCAATTGATGTTTTGAGGAGGCAGACATTGTTTCCATGCTAATATAATCTAAAATAACATTTCTAAACTGCTTAATACACAGACTGTTTTTCGCTTTCCAGGTCATGAGAATAGTTTTCTTTGCGATACATAACACTGCGAGGACCATGCAAACAAGCAGAGAAAAAACAAACACACAAACAAACAAAAACAAGCACAAGTAGTGGCAATCGCATACAACACAACTGTGCATATAGATGACCTGAGGCGACATGGTAATACATCAACTGCTACTGGACTAATGAATGTGTATTGTGTGTGTGTGTGTGTGTGTGAGAACATGCAACACCCATGGCACAGGACCTACATGATAACCGTTCTTACTTATGAGTGTATAAGTGTACACGGCCACAATCCACAGCCCCCCCAAGCAATCAGAAACAGGCAGAGAGGCCCACAAGACCCAGGCCACCAGCAGCCCCCACGGAGCACAGAACCCAGGATACCCACCGCAGGGACAACCACGCATCCACCCAGAAGACAGCAGTGGAAGCCCCCGGACAGAGCCCCCATAAGCATAGGGCAGAGGCGCCCGGGAGCCAGGGGCAACAGCCCACCGACCCCACCAGGCCCCAGCCGCCCAGACATGGGCCGTGCACCGGACCCGGCCCCAGGAGCCCGAGCGCCCCAAAACCCCCCGGCAGAGGCCCCACCCAATACCCGGGAGGGCCAAGCGCCCCAGACAGCCATGCAGTGGGTCAGCGCCTGCCTCAGTGCCCCTGGCCAAGAGCCCTGGCAGTCAAGACGTGCCCACAGGTGGGTGAAGTCGCGAGGAGTGGGGAGAGGTAACGCCGCCCCCCCATTGGGAGAAGCACAGGCAGGCCAGGCGACAGCAAGTCCCAGACCCAGGCCCAATCATCACCACACACACTTTCACGTCCCATACATCCACACGTCATCCCTCCCTTGACTCCGCTGGGGTCTAGCACAGTGGGCACACCATGGGGCCAGCAGCCCCCCAGCCACCACAGACCCTGAACCAGCAGAATAATTAATTCCTCCTGGCCACTCCTTCCCGAGCAGCAACCAGGAAGCAGGGGTGTGAGAAGACCCCTCCCCTCACCCTTCTGGCTCTTCAATATTTTCTAATAGTGAGCGATTAAAATTGAGGGGCAGCCAACCTTGTAGAACTGGGAGCGCGGCCCTCTGGGCAGCCTACATACCCAAAGAGCCCCGTCCACCAGATGCCACTCAGTGCAACCACCCCCCAAGACCTAATGTGTGTGTGTGTGTTTGATAAGTAGTGATGTCTAAGGTGTAATTAAAACAGGGGCGGGGAACTGCAGAGTGCAGCCAAGGGGACCACCTACGTGGCCCCATCCACTACACCCCACAGAACACACACGCCCCCCAAAACCCTTCATGTGTGAGTGTGTGCTGTGTACAGGAGCCAAAAGGGAGAGGGTATGGGGATATACACCGGGGGGGCTACTCTCCCCCGGAGAGGGCTGCCAGGGCCTGGCTGCAATAGGCACCCCCGTTACCTGGGACCCAGCACAGGGCAGGAGGGCCTGATGTCCACCAGGCTCGGGGCTTGCAGCGACCATATTCCGGGAGCTACTGTACCCCCAGAAGGTACCCACCCCGCCCAACCCCACTCAACCCAACCCCATCCCACCCCGGAGGACCTCTACAAAAAAACAAACAAACCACCCGGTCACACCAGACGCAGCAGCCCGGGCCTGAGACCCACCATCACCCAGGCCCCCCCCTCAACAGAGGAAAAGCACCCCCCCACCGCACGCCCCAACACCCTAAAGAAAACAACCACCTGCGGATACCCTGGAGGTCCCAGAGCAACAAGCCTGGCACCAGGACCTGCACCAACCCACCCATACTGTGGCATGTCCAGGGCAACCCAGCCCCCCCGGGCGCAAGGCAGCGCCCAGCCACCAGGGCCCAGGCCCAGCACCACCACCCACGCCAGAGCGGCCCAGCCACCCGGTACAGAGCCAGCAGCCACCACCCCAAGGCCCCTAAGGGACCCCGCCCCACACAGCAAGACAGCCCCACCCGCAAGCCCCCAAAACTGCCCTCCAAGCCCGACACACAGTCCCCCCCAGCAATGACCAACCCGGTCCCCACGACCCGAGAGACCACCAGACGCCCAAAGCCACACAGCCCCCCCCAGCACACACCCAACCGCCCAGAGCGACGGGACAGCAACCCACCACCACCACTATGTGATAAAGCTAATCAGCGGGGACCAGAGAGAATGAAATTCAGCCAATTGATGTTTTGAGGAGGCAGACATTGTTTCCATGCTAATATAATCTAAAATAACATTTCTAAACTGCTTAATACACAGACTGTTTTTCGCTTTCCAGGTCATGAGAATAGTTTTCTTTGCGATACATAACACTGCGAGGACCATGCAAACAAGCAGAGAAAAAACAAACACACAAACAAACAAAAACAAGCACAAGTAGTGGCAATCGCATACAACACAACTGTGCATATAGATGACCTGAGGCGACATGGTAATACATCAACTGCTACTGCACTAATGAATGTGTATTGTGTGTGTGTGTGTGTGTGTGAGAACATGCAACACCCATGGCACAGGACCTACATGATAACCGTTCTTACTTATGAGTGTATACGTGTACACGGCCACAATCCACAGCCCCCCCAAGCAATCAGAAACAGGCAGAGAGGCCCACAAGACTCAGGCCACCAGCAGCCCCCACGGAGCACAGAACCCAGGATACCCACCGCAGGGACAACCACGCATCCACCCAGAAGACAGCAGTGGAAGCCCCCGGACAGAGCCCCCATAAGCATAGGGCAGAGGCGCCCGGGAGCCAGGGGCAACAGCCCACCGACCCCACCAGGCCCCAGCCGCCCAGACATGGGCCGTGCACCGGACCCGGCCCCAGGAGCCCGAGCGCCCCAAAACCCCCCGGCAGAGGCCCCACCCAATACCCGGGAGGGCCAAGCGCCCCAGACAGCCATGCAGTGGGTCAGCGCCTGCCTCAGTGCCCCTGGCCAAGAGCCCTGGCAGTCAAGACGTGCCCACAGGTGGGTGAAGTCGCGAGGAGTGGGGAGAGGCAACGCCGCCCCCCCATTGGGAGAAGCACAGGCAGGCCAGGCGACAGCAAGTCCCAGACCCAGGCCCAATCATCACCACACACACTTTCACGTCCCATACATCCACACGTCATCCCTCCCTTGACTCCGCTGGGGTCTAGCACAGTGGGCACACCATGGGGCCAGCAGCCCCCCAGCCACCACAGACCCTGAACCAGCAGAATAATTAATTCCTCCTGGCCACTCCTTCCCGAGCAGCAACCAGGAAGCAGGGGTGTGAGAAGACCCCTCCCCTCACCCTTCTGGCTCTTCAATATTTTCTAATAGTGAGCGATTAAAATTGAGGGGCAGCCAACCTTGTAGAACTGGGAGCGCGGCCCTCTGGGCAGCCTACATACCCAAAGAGCCCCGTCCACCAGATGCCACTCAGTGCAACCACCCCCCAAGACCTAATGTGTTTTTGTGTGTTTGATAAGTAGTGATGTCTAAGGTGTAATTAAAACAGGGGCGGGGAACTGCAGAGTGCAGCCAAGGGGACCACCTACGTGGCCCCATCCACTACACCCCACAGAACACACACGCCCCCCAAAACCCTTCATGTGTGAGTGTGTGCTGTGTACAGGAGCCAAAAGGGAGAGGGTATGGGGATATACACCGGGGGGGCTACTCTCCCCCGGAGAGGGCTGCCAGGGCCTGACTGCAATAGGCACCCCCGTTACCTGGGACCCAGCACAGGGCAGGAGGGCCTGATGTCCACCAGGCTCGGGGCTTGCAGCGACCATATTCCGGGAGCTACTGTACCCCCAGAAGGTACCCACCCCGCCCAACCCCACTCAACCCAACCCCATCCCACCCCGGAGGACCTCTACAAAAAAACAAACAAACCACCCGGTCACACCAGACGCAGCAGCCCGGGCCTGAGACCCACCATCACCCAGGCCCCCCCCTCAACAGAGGAAAAGCACCCCCCCACCGCACGCCCCAACACCCTAAAGAAAACAACCACCTGCGGATACCCTGGAGGTCCCAGAGCAACAAGCCTGGCACCAGGACCTGCACCAACCCACCCATACTGTGGCATGTCCAGGGCAACCCAGCCCCCCCGGGCGCAAGGCAGCGCCCAGCCACCAGGGCCCAGGCCCAGCACCACCACCCACGCCAGAGCGGCCCAGCCACCCGGTACAGAGCCAGCAGCCACCACCCCAAGGCCCCTAAGGGACCCCGCCCCACACAGCAAGACATCCCCACCCGCAAGCCCCCAAAACTGCCCTCCAAGCCCGACACACAGTCCCCCCCAGCAATGACCAACCCGGTCCCCACGACCCGAGAGACCACCAGACGCCCAAAGCCACACAGCCCCCCCCAGCACACACCCAACCGCCCAGAGCGACGGGACAGCAACCCACCACCACCACTATGTGATAAAGCTAATCAGCGGGGACCAGAGAGAATGAAATTCAGCCAATTGATGTTTTGAGGAGGCAGACATTGTTTCCATGCTAATATAATCTAAAATAACATTTCTAAACTGCTTAATACACAGACTGTTTTTCGCTTTCCAGGTCATGAGAATAGTTTTCTTTGCGATACATAACACTGCGAGGACCATGCAAACAAGCAGAGAAAAAACAAACACACAAACAAACAAAAACAAGCACAAGTAGTGGCAATCGCATACAACACAACTGTGCATATAGATGACCTGAGGCGACATGGTAATACATCAACTGCTACTGGACTAATGAATGTGTATTGTGTGTGTGTGTGTGTGTGTGAGAACATGCAACACCCATGGCACAGGACCTACATGATAACCGTTCTTACTTATGAGTGTATAAGTGTACACGGCCACAATCCACAGCCCCCCCAAGCAATCAGAAACAGGCAGAGAGGCCCACAAGACCCAGGCCACCAGCAGCCCCCACGGAGCACAGAACCCAGGATACCCACCGCAGGGACAACCACGCATCCACCCAGAAGACAGCAGTGGAAGCCCCCGGACAGAGCCCCCATAAGCATAGGGCAGAGGCGCCCGGGAGCCAGGGGCAACAGCCCACCGACCCCACCAGGCCCCAGCCGCCCAGACATGGGCCGTGCACCGGACCCGGCCCCAGGAGCCCGAGCGCCCCAAAACCCCCCGGCAGAGGCCCCACCCAATACCCGGGAGGGCCAAGCGCCCCAGACAGCCATGCAGTGGGTCAGCGCCTGCCTCAGTGCCCCTGGCCAAGAGCCCTGGCAGTCAAGACGTGCCCACAGGTGGGTGAAGTCGCGAGGAGTGGGGAGAGGCAACGCCGCCCCCCCATTGGGAGAAGCACAGGCAGGCCAGGCGACAGCAAGTCCCAGACCCAGGCCCAATCATCACCACACACACTTTCACGTCCCATACATCCACACGTCATCCCTCCCTTGACTCCGCTGGGGTCTAGCACAGTGGGCACACCATGGGGCCAGCAGCCCCCCAGCCACCACAGACCCTGAACCAGCAGAATAATTAATTCCTGCTGGCCACTCCTTCCCGAGCAGCAACCAGGAAGCAGGGGTGTGAGAAGACCCCTCCCCTCACCCTTCTGGCTCTTCAATATTTTCTAATAGTGAGCGATTAAAATTGAGGGGCAGCCAACCTTGTAGAACTGGGAGCGCGGCCCTCTGGGCAGCCTACATACCCAAAGAGCCCCGTCCACCAGATGCCACTCAGTGCAACCACCCCCCAAGACCTAATGTGTTTTTGTGTGTTTGATAAGTAGTGATGTCTAAGGTGTAATTAAAACAGGGGCGGGGAACTGCAGAGTGCAGCCAAGGGGACCACCTACGTGGCCCCATCCACTACACCCCACAGAACACACACGCCCCCCAAAACCCTTCATGTGTGAGTGTGTGCTGTGTACAGGAGCCAAAAGGGAGAGGGTATGGGGATATACACCGGGAGAGCTACTCTCCCCCGGAGAGGGCAGCCAGGGACTGGCAGCAATAGGCACCCCCGCTACCTGGGACCCAGCACAGGGCAGGAGGGCCTGATGTCCACCAGGCTCGGGGCTTGCAGCGACCATATTCCGGGAGCTACTGTACCCCCAGAAGGTACCCACCCCGCCCAACCCCACTCAACCCAACCCCATCCCACCCCGGAGGACCTCTACAAAAAAACAAACAAACCACCCGGTCACACCAGACGCAGCAGCCCGGGCCTGAGACCCACCATCACCCAGGCCCCCCCCTCAACAGAGGAAAAGCACCCCCCCACCGCACGCCCCAACACCCTAAAGAAAACAACCACCTGCGGATACCCTGGAGGTCCCAGAGCAACAAGCCTGGCACCAGGACCTGCACCAACCCACCCATACTGTGGCATGTCCAGGGCAACCCAGCCCCCCCGGGCGCAAGGCAGCGCCCAGCCACCAGGGCCCAGGCCCAGCACCACCACCCACGCCAGAGCGGCCCAGCCACCCGGTACAGAGCCAGCAGCCACCACCCCAAGGCCCCTAAGGGACCCCGCCCCACACAGCAAGACATCCCCACCCGCAAGCCCCCAAAACTGCCCTCCAAGCCCGACACACAGTCCCCCCCAGCAATGACCAACCCGGTCCCCACGACCCGAGAGACCACCAGACGCCCAAAGCCACACAGCCCCCCCCAGCACACACCCAACCGCCCAGAGCGACGGGACAGCAACCCACCACCACCACTATGTGATAAAGCTAATCAGCGGGGACCAGAGAGAATGAAATTCAGCCAATTGATGTTTTGAGGAGGCAGACATTGTTTCCATGCTAATATAATCTAAAATAACATTTCTAAACTGCTTAATACACAGACTGTTTTTCGCTTTCCAGGTCATGAGAATAGTTTTCTTTGCGATACATAACACTGCGAGGACCATGCAAACAAGCAGAGAAAAAACAAACACACAAACAAACAAAAACAAGCACAAGTAGTGGCAATCGCATACAACACAACTGTGCATATAGATGACCTGAGGCGACATGGTAATACATCAACTGCTACTGGACTAATGAATGTGTATTGTGTGTGTGTGTGTGTGTGTGAGAACATGCAACACCCATGGCACAGGACCTACATGATAACCGTTCTTACTTATGAGTGTATAAGTGTACACGGCCACAATCCACAGCCCCCCCAAGCAATCAGAAACAGGCAGAGAGGCCCACAAGACCCAGGCCACCAGCAGCCCCCACGGAGCACAGAACCCAGGATACCCACCGCAGGGACAACCACGCATCCACCCAGAAGACAGCAGTGGAAGCCCCCGGACAGAGCCCCCATAAGCATAGGGCAGAGGCGCCCGGGAGCCAGGGGCAACAGCCCACCGACCCCACCAGGCCCCAGCCGCCCAGACATGGGCCGTGCACCGGACCCGGCCCCAGGAGCCCGAGCGCCCCAAAACCCCCCGGCAGAGGCCCCACCCAATACCCGGGAGGGCCAAGCGCCCCAGACAGCCATGCAGTGGGTCAGCGCCTGCCTCAGTGCCCCTGGCCAAGAGCCCTGGCAGTCAAGACGTGCCCACAGGTGGGTGAAGTCGCGAGGAGTGGGGAGAGGCAACGCCGCCCCCCCATTGGGAGAAGCACAGGCAGGCCAGGCGACAGCAAGTCCCAGACCCAGGCCCAATCATCACCACACACACTTTCACGTCCCATACATCCACACGTCATCCCTCCCTTGACTCCGCTGGGGTCTAGCACAGTGGGCACACCATGGGGCCAGCAGCCCCCCAGCCACCACAGACCCTGAACCAGCAGAATAATTAATTCCTCCTGGCCACTCCTTCCCGAGCAGCAACCAGGAAGCAGGGGTGTGAGAAGACCCCTCCCCTCACCCTTCTGGCTCTTCAATATTTTCTAATAGTGAGCGATTAAAATTGAGGGGCAGCCAACCTTGTAGAACTGGGAGCGCGGCCCTCTGGGCAGCCTACATACCCAAAGAGCCCCGTCCACCAGATGCCACTCAGTGCAACCACCCCCCAAGACCTAATGTGTGTGTGTGTGTTTGATAAGTAGTGATGTCTAAGGTGTAATTAAAACAGGGGCGGGGAACTGCAGAGTGCAGCCAAGGGGACCACCTACGTGGCCCCATCCACTACACCCCACAGAACACACACGCCCCCCAAAACCCTTCATGTGTGAGTGTGTGCTGTGTACAGGAGCCAAAAGGGAGAGGGTATGAAGGCAGCCAGGGACTGGCTGCAATAGGCACCCCCGCTACCTGGGACCCAGCACAGGGCAGGAGGGCCTGATGTCCACCAGGCTCGGGGCTTGCAGCGACTATATTCCGGGAGCTACTGTACCCCCAGAAGGTACCCACCCCGCCCAACCCCATCCCACCCCGGAGGACCTCTACAAAAAAACAAACAAACCACCCGGTCACACCAGACGCAGCAGCCCGGGCCTGAGACCCACCATCACCCAGGCACCCCCCTCAACAGGGGAAAAGCACCCCCCCCACCGCACGCCCCAACACCCTAAAGAAAACAACCACCTGCGGACACCCTGGAGGTCCCAGAGCAACAAGCCTGGCACCAGGACCTGCACCAACCCACCCATACTGTGGCATGTCCAGGGCAACCCAGCCCCCCCGGGCGCAAGGCAGCGCCCAGCCACCAGGGCCCAGGCCCAGCACCACCACCCACGCCAGAGCGGCCCAGCCACCCGGTACAGAGCCAGCAGCCACCACCCCAAGGCCCCTAAGGGACCCCGCCCCACACAGCAAGACAGCCCCACCCGCAAGCCCCCAAAACTGCCCTCCAAGCCCGACACACAGTCCCCCCCAGCAATGACCAACCCGGTCCCCACGACCCGAGAGACCACCAGACGCCCAAAGCCACACAGCCCCCCCCCAGCACACACCCAACCGCCCAGAGCGACGGGACAGCAACCCACCACCACCACTATGTGATAAAGCTAATCAGCGGGGACCAGAGAGAATGAAATTCAGCCAATTGATGTTTTGAGGAGGCAGACATTGTTTCCATGCTAATATAATCTAAAATAACATTTCTAAACTGCTTAATACACAGACTGTTTTTCGCTTTCCAGTTCATGAGAATAGTTTTCTTTGCGATACATAACACTGCGAGGACCATGCAAACAAGCAGAGAAAAAACAAACACACAAACAAACAAAAACAAGCACAAGTAGTGGCAATCGCATACAACACAACTGTGCATATAGATGACCTGAGGCGACATGGTAATACATCAACTGCTACTGGACTAATGAATGTGTATTGTGTGTGTGTGTGTGTGTGTGAGAACATGCAACACCCATGGCACAGGACCTACATGATAACCGTTCTTACTTATGAGTGTATAAGTGTACACGGCCACAATCCACAGCCCCCCCAAGCAATCAGAAACAGGCAGAGAGGCCCACAAGACCCAGGCCACCAGCAGCCCCCACGGAGCACAGAACCCAGGATACCCACCGCAGGGACAACCACGCATCCACCCAGAAGACAGCAGTGGAAGCCCCCGGACAGAGCCCCCATAAGCATAGGGCAGAGGCGCCCGGGAGCCAGGGGCAACAGCCCACCGACCCCACCAGGCCCCAGCCGCCCAGACATGGGCCGTGCACCGGACCCGGCCCCAGGAGCCCGAGCGCCCCAAAACCCCCCGGCAGAGGCCCCACCCAATACCCGGGAGGGCCAAGCGCCCCAGACAGCCATGCAGTGGGTCAGCGCCTGCCTCAGTGCCCCTGGCCAAGAGCCCTGGCAGTCAAGACGTGCCCACAGGTGGGTGAAGTCGCGAGGAGTGGGGAGAGGCAACGCCGGCCCCCCATTGGGAGAAGCACAGGCAGGCCAGGCGACAGCAAGTCCCAGACCCAGGCCCAATCATCACCACACACACTTTCACGTCCCATACATCCACACGTCATCCCTCCCTTGACTCCGCTGGGGTCTAGCACAGTGGGCACACCATGGGGCCAGCAGCCCCCCAGCCACCACAGACCCTGAACCAGCAGAATAATTAATTCCTCCTGGCCACTCCTTCCCGAGCAGCAACCAGGAAGCAGGGGTGTGAGAAGACCCCTCCCCTCACCCTTCTGGCTCTTCAATATTTTCTAATAGTGAGCGATTAAAATTGAGGGGCAGCCAACCTTGTAGAACTGGGAGCGCGGCCCTCTGGGCAGCCTACATACCCAAAGAGCCCCGTCCACCAGATGCCACTCAGTGCAACCACCCCCCAAGACCTAATGTGTGTGTGTGTGTTTGATAAGTAGTGATGTCTAAGGTGTAATTAAAACAGGGGCGGGGAACTGCAGAGTGCAGCCAAGGGGACCACCTACGTGGCCCCATCCACTACACCCCACAGAACACACACGCCCCCCAAAACCCTTCATGTGTGAGTGTGTGCTGTGTACAGGAGCCAAAAGGGAGAGGGTATGAAGGCAGCCAGGGACTGGCTGCAATAGGCACCCCCGCTACCTGGGACCCAGCACAGGGCAGGAGGGCCTGATGTCCACCAGGCTCGGGGCTTGCAGCGACCATATTCCGGGAGCTACTGTACCCCCAGAAGGTACCCACCCCGCCCAACCCCATCCCACCCCGGAGGACCTCTACAAAAAAACAAACAAACCACCCGGTCACACCAGACGCAGCAGCCCGGGCCTGAGACCCACCATCACCCAGGCACCCCCCTCAACAGGGGAAAAGCACCCCCCCCACCGCACGCCCCAACACCCTAAAGAAAACAACCACCTGCGGACACCCTGGAGGTCCCAGAGCAACAAGCCTGGCACCAGGACCTGCACCAACCCACCCATACTGTGGCATGTCCAGGGCAACCCAGCCCCCCCGGGCGCAAGGCAGCGCCCAGCCACCAGGGCCCAGGCCCAGCACCACCACCCACGCCAGAGCGGCCCAGCCACCCGGTACAGAGCCAGCAGCCACCACCCCAAGGCCCCTAAGGGACCCCGCCCCACACAGCAAGACAGCCCCACCCGCAAGCCCCCAAAACTGCCCTCCAAGCCCGACACACAGTCCCCCCCAGCAATGACCAACCCGGTCCCCACGACCCGAGAGACCACCAGACGCCCAAAGCCACACAGCCCCCCCCCAGCACACACCCAACCGCCCAGAGCGACGGGACAGCAACCCACCACCACCACTATGTGATAAAGCTAATCAGCGGGGACCAGAGAGAATGAAATTCAGCCAATTGATGTTTTGAGGAGGCAGACATTGTTTCCATGCTAATATAATCTAAAATAACATTTCTAAACTGCTTAATACACAGACTGTTTTTCGCTTTCCAGTTCATGAGAATAGTTTTCTTTGCGATACATAACACTGCGAGGACCATGCAAACAAGCAGAGAAAAAACAAACACACAAACAAACAAAAACAAGCACAAGTAGTGGCAATCGCATACAACACAACTGTGCATATAGATGACCTGAGGCGACATGGTAATACATCAACTGCTACTGGACTAATGAATGTGTATTGTGTGTGTGTGTGTGTGTGTGAGAACATGCAACACCCATGGCACAGGACCTACATGATAACCGTTCTTACTTATGAGTGTATAAGTGTACACGGCCACAATCCACAGCCCCCCCAAGCAATCAGAAACAGGCAGAGAGGCCCACAAGACCCAGGTCACCAGCAGCCCCCACGGAGCACAGAACCCAGGATACCCACCGCAGGGACAACCACGCATCCACCCAGAAGACAGCAGTGGAAGCCCCCGGACAGAGCCCCCATAAGCATAGGGCAGAGGCGCCCGGGAGCCAGGGGCAACAGCCCACCGACCCCACCAGGCCCCAGCCGCCCAGACATGGGCCGTGCACCGGACCCGGCCCCAGGAGCCCGAGCGCCCCAAAACCCCCCGGCAGAGGCCCCACCCAATACCCGGGAGGGCCAAGCGCCCCAGACAGCCATGCAGTGGGTCAGCGCCTGCCTCAGTGCCCCTGGCCAAGAGCCCTGGCAGTCAAGACGTGCCCACAGGTGGGTGAAGTCGCGAGGAGTGGGGAGAGGCAACGCCGGCCCCCCATTGGGAGAAGCACAGGCAGGCCAGGCGACAGCAAGTCCCAGACCCAGGCCCAATCATCACCACACACACTTTCACGTCCCATACATCCACACGTCATCCCTCCCTTGACTCCGCTGGGGTCTAGCACAGTGGGCACACCATGGGGCCAGCAGCCCCCCAGCCACCACAGACCCTGAACCAGCAGAATAATTAATTCCTCCTGGCCACTCCTTCCCGAGCAGCAACCAGGAAGCAGGGGTGTGAGAAGACCCCTCCCCTCACCCTTCTGGCTCTTCAATATTTTCTAATAGTGAGCGATTAAAATTGAGGGGCAGCCAACCTTGTAGAACTGGGAGCGCGGCCCTCTGGGCAGCCTACATACCCAAAGAGCCCCGTCCACCAGATGCCACTCAGTGCAACCACCCCCCAAGACCTAATGTGTGTGTGTGTGTTTGATAAGTAGTGATGTCTAAGGTGTAATTAAAACAGGGGCGGGGAACTGCAGAGTGCAGCCAAGGGGACCACCTACGTGGCCCCATCCACTACACCCCACAGAACACACACGCCCCCCAAAACCCTTCATGTGTGAGTGTGTGCTGTGTACAGGAGCCAAAAGGGAGAGGGTATGAAGGCAGCCAGGGACTGGCTGCAATAGGCACCCCCGCTACCTGGGACCCAGCACAGGGCAGGAGGGCCTGATGTCCACCAGGCTCGGGGCTTGCAGCGACCATATTCCGGGAGCTACTGTACCCCCAGAAGGTACCCACCCCGCCCAACCCCATCCCACCCCGGAGGACCTCTACAAAAAAACAAACAAACCACCCGGTCACACCAGACGCAGCAGCCCGGGCCTGAGACCCACCATCACCCAGGCACCCCCCTCAACAGGGGAAAAGCACCCCCCCCACCGCACGCCCCAACACCCTAAAGAAAACAACCACCTGCGGACACCCTGGAGGTCCCAGAGCAACAAGCCTGGCACCAGGACCTGCACCAACCCACCCATACTGTGGCATGTCCAGGGCAACCCAGCCCCCCCGGGCGCAAGGCAGCGCCCAGCCACCAGGGCCCAGGCCCAGCACCACCACCCACGCCAGAGCGGCCCAGCCACCCGGTACAGAGCCAGCAGCCACCACCCCAAGGCCCCTAAGGGACCCCGCCCCACACAGCAAGACAGCCCCACCCGCAAGCCCCCAAAACTGCCCTCCAAGCCCGACACACAGTCCCCCCCAGCAATGACCAACCCGGTCCCCACGACCCGAGAGACCACCAGACGCCCAAAGCCACACAGCCCCCCCCCAGCACACACCCAACCGCCCAGAGCGACGGGACAGCAACCCACCACCACCACTATGTGATAAAGCTAATCAGCGGGGACCAGAGAGAATGAAATTCAGCCAATTGATGTTTTGAGGAGGCAGACATTGTTTCCATGCTAATATAATCTAAAATAACATTTCTAAACTGCTTAATACACAGACTGTTTTTCGCTTTCCAGTTCATGAGAATAGTTTTCTTTGCGATACATAACACTGCGAGGACCATGCAAACAAGCAGAGAAAAAACAAACACACAAACAAACAAAAACAAGCACAAGTAGTGGCAATCGCATACAACACAACTGTGCATATAGATGACCTGAGGCGACATGGTAATACATCAACTGCTACTGGACTAATGAATGTGTATTGTGTGTGTGTGTGTGAGAACATGCAACACCCATGGCACAGGACCTACATGATAACCGTTCTTACTTATGAGTGTATAAGTGTACACGGCCACAATCCACAGCCCCCCCAAGCAATCAGAAACAGGCAGAGAGGCCCACAAGACCCAGGCCACCAGCAGCCCCCACGGAGCACAGAACCCAGGATGCCCACCACAGGGACAACCACGCATCCACCCAGAAGACAGCAGTGGAAGCCCCCGGACAGAGCCCCCATAAGCATAGGGCAGAGGCGCCCGGGAGCCAGGGGCAACAGCCCACCGACCCCACCAGGCCCCAGCCGCCCAGACATGGGCCGTGCACCGGACCCGGCCCCAGGAGCCCGAGCGCCCCAAAACCCCCCGGCAGAGGCCCCACCCAATACCCGGGAGGGCCAAGCGCCCCAGACAGCCATGCAGTGGGTCAGCGCCTGCCTCAGTGCCCCTGGCCAAGAGCCCTGGCAGTCAAGACGTGCCCACAGGTGGGTGAAGTCGCGAGGAGTGGGGAGAGGCAACGCCGGCCCCCCATTGGGAGAAGCACAGGCAGGCCAGGCGACAGCAAGTCCCAGACCCAGGCCCAATCATCACCACACACACTTTCACGTCCCATACATCCACACGTCATCCCTCCCTTGACTCCGCTGGGGTCTAGCACAGTGGGCACACCATGGGGCCAGCAGCCCCCCAGCCACCACAGACCCTGAACCAGCAGAATAATTAATTCCTCCTGGCCACTCCTTCCCGAGCAGCAACCAGGAAGCAGGGGTGTGAGAAGACCCCTCCCCTCACCCTTCTGGCTCTTCAATATTTTCTAATAGTGAGCGATTAAAATTGAGGGGCAGCCAACCTTGTAGAACTGGGAGCGCGGCCCTCTGGGCAGCCTACATACCCAAAGAGCCCCGTCCACCAGATGCCACTCAGTGCAACCACCCCCCAAGACCTAATGTGTGTGTGTGTGTTTGATAAGTAGTGATGTCTAAGGTGTAATTAAAACAGGGGCGGGGAACTGCAGAGTGCAGCCAAGGGGACCACCTACGTGGCCCCATCCACTACACCCCACAGAACACACACGCCCCCCAAAACCCTTCATGTGTGAGTGTGTGCTGTGTACAGGAGCCAAAAGGGAGAGGGTATGAAGGCAGCCAGGGACTGGCTGCAATAGGCACCCCCGCTACCTGGGACCCAGCACAGGGCAGGAGGGCCTGATGTCCACCAGGCTCGGGGCTTGCAGCGACTATATTCCGGGAGCTACTGTACCCCCAGAAGGTACCCACCCCGCCCAACCCCATCCCACCCCGGAGGACCTCTACAAAAAAACAAACAAACCACCCGGTCACACCAGACGCAGCAGCCCGGGCCTGAGACCCACCATCACCCAGGCCCCCCCCTCAACAGAGGAAAAGCACCCCCCCACCGCACGCCCCAACACCCTAAAGAAAACAACCACCTGCGGATACCCTGGAGGTCCCAGAGCAACAAGCCTGGCACCAGGACCTGCACCAACCCACCCATACTGTGGCATGTCCAGGGCAACCCAGCCCCCCCGGGCGCAAGGCAGCGCCCAGCCACCAGGGCCCAGGCCCAGCACCACCACCCACGCCAGAGCGGCCCAGCCACCCGGTACAGAGCCAGCAGCCACCACCCCAAGGCCCCTAAGGGACCCCGCCCCACACAGCAAGACATCCCCACCCGCAAGCCCCCAAAACTGCCCTCCAAGCCCGACACACAGTCCCCCCCAGCAATGACCAACCCGGTCCCCACGACCCGAGAGACCACCAGACGCCCAAAGCCACACAGCCCCCCCCAGCACACACCCAACCGCCCAGAGCGACGGGACAGCAACCCACCACCACCACTATGTGATAAAGCTAATCAGCGGGGACCAGAGAGAATGAAATTCAGCCAATTGATGTTTTGAGGAGGCAGACATTGTTTCCATGCTAATATAATCTAAAATAACATTTCTAAACTGCTTAATACACAGACTGTTTTTCGCTTTCCAGGTCATGAGAATAGTTTTCTTTGCGATACATAACACTGCGAGGACCATGCAAACAAGCAGAGAAAAAACAAACACACAAACAAACAAAAACAAGCACAAGTAGTGGCAGTCGCATACAACACAACTGTGCATATAGATGACCTGAGGCGACATGGTAATACATCAACTGCTACTGGACTAATGAATGTGTATTGTGTGTGTGTGTGTGTGTGTGAGAACATGCAACACCCATGGCACAGGACCTACATGATAACCGTTCTTACTTATGAGTGTATAAGTGTACACGGCCACAATCCACAGCCCCCCCAAGCAATCAGAAACAGGCAGAGAGGCCCACAAGACCCAGGCCACCAGCAGCCCCCACGGAGCACAGAACCCAGGATACCCACCGCAGGGACAACCACGCATCCACCCAGAAGACAGCAGTGGAAGCCCCCGGACAGAGCCCCCATAAGCATAGGGCAGAGGCGCCCGGGAGCCAGGGGCAACAGCCCACCGACCCCACCAGGCCCCAGCCGCCCAGACATGGGCCGTGCACCGGACCCGGCCCCAGGAGCCCGAGCGCCCCAAAACCCCCCGGCAGAGGCCCCACCCAATACCCGGGAGGGCCAAGCGCCCCAGACAGCCATGCAGTGGGTCAGCGCCTGCCTCAGTGCCCCTGGCCAAGAGCCCTGGCAGTCAAGACGTGCCCACAGGTGGGTGAAGTCGCGAGGAGTGGGGAGAGGCAACGCCGGCCCCCCATTGGGAGAAGCACAGGCAGGCCAGGCGACAGCAAGTCCCAGACCCAGGCCCAATCATCACCACACACACTTTCACGTCCCATACATCCACACGTCATCCCTCCCTTGACTCCGCTGGGGTCTAGCACAGTGGGCACACCATGGGGCCAGCAGCCCCCCAGCCACCACAGACCCTGAACCAGCAGAATAATTAATTCCTCCTGGCCACTCCTTCCCGAGCAGCAACCAGGAAGCAGGGGTGTGAGAAGACCCCTCCCCTCACCCTTCTGGCTCTTCAATATTTTCTAATAGTGAGCGATTAAAATTGAGGGGCAGCCAACCTTGTAGAACTGGGAGCGCGGCCCTCTGGGCAGCCTACATACCCAAAGAGCCCCGTCCACCAGATGCCACTCAGTGCAACCACCCCCCAAGACCTAATGTGTGTGTGTGTGTTTGATAAGTAGTGATGTCTAAGGTGTAATTAAAACAGGGGCGGGGAACTGCAGAGTGCAGCCAAGGGGACCACCTACGTGGCCCCATCCACTACACCCCACAGAACACACACGCCCCCCAAAACCCTTCATGTGTGAGTGTGTGCTGTGTACAGGAGCCAAAAGGGAGAGGGTATGAAGGCAGCCAGGGACTGGCTGCAATAGGCACCCCCGCTACCTGGGACCCAGCACAGGGCAGGAGGGCCTGATGTCCACCAGGCTCGGGGCTTGCAGCGACTATATTCCGGGAGCTACTGTACCCCCAGAAGGTACCCACCCCGCCCAACCCCATCCCACCCCGGAGGACCTCTACAAAAAAACAAACAAACCACCCGGTCACACCAGACGCAGCAGCCCGGGCCTGAGACCCACCATCACCCAGGCACCCCCCTCAACAGGGGAAAAGCACCCCCCCCACCGCACGCCCCAACACCCTAAAGAAAACAACCACCTGCGGACACCCTGGAGGTCCCAGAGCAACAAGCCTGGCACCAGGACCTGCACCAACCCACCCATACTGTGGCATGTCCAGGGCAACCCAGCCCCCCCGGGCGCAAGGCAGCGCCCAGCCACCAGGGCCCAGGCCCAGCACCACCACCCACGCCAGAGCGGCCCAGCCACCCGGTACAGAGCCAGCAGCCACCACCCCAAGGCCCCTAAGGGACCCCGCCCCACACAGCAAGACAGCCCCACCCGCAAGCCCCCAAAACTGCCCTCCAAGCCCGACACACAGTCCCCCCCAGCAATGACCAACCCGGTCCCCACGACCCGAGAGACCACCAGACGCCCAAAGCCACACAGCCCCCCCCCAGCACACACCCAACCGCCCAGAGCGACGGGACAGCAACCCACCACCACCACTATGTGATAAAGCTAATCAGCGGGGACCAGAGAGAATGAAATTCAGCCAATTGATGTTTTGAGGAGGCAGACATTGTTTCCATGCTAATATAATCTAAAATAACATTTCTAAACTGCTTAATACACAGACTGTTTTTCGCTTTCCAGTTCATGAGAATAGTTTTCTTTGCGATACATAACACTGCGAGGACCATGCAAACAAGCAGAGAAAAAACAAACACACAAACAAACAAAAACAAGCACAAGTAGTGGCAATCGCATACAACACAACTGTGCATATAGATGACCTGAGGCGACATGGTAATACATCAACTGCTACTGGACTAATGAATGTGTATTGTGTGTGTGTGTGTGTGTGTGAGAACATGCAACACCCATGGCACAGGACCTACATGATAACCGTTCTTACTTATGAGTGTATAAGTGTACACGGCCACAATCCACAGCCCCCCCAAGCAATCAGAAACAGGCAGAGAGGCCCACAAGACCCAGGCCACCAGCAGCCCCCACGGAGCACAGAACCCAGGATACCCACCGCAGGGACAACCACGCATCCACCCAGAAGACAGCAGTGGAAGCCCCCGGACAGAGCCCCCATAAGCATAGGGCAGAGGCGCCCGGGAGCCAGGGGCAACAGCCCACCGACCCCACCAGGCCCCAGCCGCCCAGACATGGGCCGTGCACCGGACCCGGCCCCAGGAGCCCGAGCGCCCCAAAACCCCCCGGCAGAGGCCCCACCCAATACCCGGGAGGGCCAAGCGCCCCAGACAGCCATGCAGTGGGTCAGCGCCTGCCTCAGTGCCCCTGGCCAAGAGCCCTGGCAGTCAAGACGTGCCCACAGGTGGGTGAAGTCGCGAGGAGTGGGGAGAGGCAACGCCGGCCCCCCATTGGGAGAAGCACAGGCAGGCCAGGCGACAGCAAGTCCCAGACCCAGGCCCAATCATCACCACACACACTTTCACGTCCCATACATCCACACGTCATCCCTCCCTTGACTCCGCTGGGGTCTAGCACAGTGGGCACACCATGGGGCCAGCAGCCCCCCAGCCACCACAGACCCTGAACCAGCAGAATAATTAATTCCTCCTGGCCACTCCTTCCCGAGCAGCAACCAGGAAGCAGGGGTGTGAGAAGACCCCTCCCCTCACCCTTCTGGCTCTTCAATATTTTCTAATAGTGAGCGATTAAAATTGAGGGGCAGCCAACCTTGTAGAACTGGGAGCGCGGCCCTCTGGGCAGCCTACATACCCAAAGAGCCCCGTCCACCAGATGCCACTCAGTGCAACCACCCCCCAAGACCTAATGTGTGTGTGTGTGTTTGATAAGTAGTGATGTCTAAGGTGTAATTAAAACAGGGGCGGGGAACTGCAGAGTGCAGCCAAGGGGACCACCTACGTGGCCCCATCCACTACACCCCACAGAACACACACGCCCCCCAAAACCCTTCATGTGTGAGTGTGTGCTGTGTACAGGAGCCAAAAGGGAGAGGGTATGAAGGCAGCCAGGGACTGGCTGCAATAGGCACCCCCGCTACCTGGGACCCAGCACAGGGCAGGAGGGCCTGATGTCCACCAGGCTCGGGGCTTGCAGCGACCATATTCCGGGAGCTACTGTACCCCCAGAAGGTACCCACCCCGCCCAACCCCATCCCACCCCGGAGGACCTCTACAAAAAAACAAACAAACCACCCGGTCACACCAGACGCAGCAGCCCGGGCCTGAGACCCACCATCACCCAGGCACCCCCCTCAACAGGGGAAAAGCACCCCCCCCACCGCACGCCCCAACACCCTAAAGAAAACAACCACCTGCGGACACCCTGGAGGTCCCAGAGCAACAAGCCTGGCACCAGGACCTGCACCAACCCACCCATACTGTGGCATGTCCAGGGCAACCCAGCCCCCCCGGGCGCAAGGCAGCGCCCAGCCACCAGGGCCCAGGCCCAGCACCACCACCCACGCCAGAGCGGCCCAGCCACCCGGTACAGAGCCAGCAGCCACCACCCCAAGGCCCCTAAGGGACCCCGCCCCACACAGCAAGACAGCCCCACCCGCAAGCCCCCAAAACTGCCCTCCAAGCCCGACACACAGTCCCCCCCAGCAATGACCAACCCGGTCCCCACGACCCGAGAGACCACCAGACGCCCAAAGCCACACAGCCCCCCCCCAGCACACACCCAACCGCCCAGAGCGACGGGACAGCAACCCACCACCACCACTATGTGATAAAGCTAATCAGCGGGGACCAGAGAGAATGAAATTCAGCCAATTGATGTTTTGAGGAGGCAGACATTGTTTCCATGCTAATATAATCTAAAATAACATTTCTAAACTGCTTAATACACAGACTGTTTTTCGCTTTCCAGTTCATGAGAATAGTTTTCTTTGCGATACATAACACTGCGAGGACCATGCAAACAAGCAGAGAAAAAACAAACACACAAACAAACAAAAACAAGCACAAGTAGTGGCAATCGCATACAACACAACTGTGCATATAGATGACCTGAGGCGACATGGTAATACATCAACTGCTACTGGACTAATGAATGTGTATTGTGTGTGTGTGTGTGTGTGTGAGAACATGCAACACCCATGGCACAGGACCTACATGATAACCGTTCTTACTTATGAGTGTATAAGTGTACACGGCCACAATCCACAGCCCCCCCAAGCAATCAGAAACAGGCAGAGAGGCCCACAAGACCCAGGCCACCAGCAGCCCCCACGGAGCACAGAACCCAGGATACCCACCGCAGGGACAACCACGCATCCACCCAGAAGACAGCAGTGGAAGCCCCCGGACAGAGCCCCCATAAGCATAGGGCAGAGGCGCCCGGGAGCCAGGGGCAACAGCCCACCGACCCCACCAGGCCCCAGCCGCCCAGACATGGGCCGTGCACCGGACCCGGCCCCAGGAGCCCGAGCGCCCCAAAACCCCCCGGCAGAGGCCCCACCCAATACCCGGGAGGGCCAAGCGCCCCAGACAGCCATGCAGTGGGTCAGCGCCTGCCTCAGTGCCCCTGGCCAAGAGCCCTGGCAGTCAAGACGTGCCCACAGGTGGGTGAAGTCGCGAGGAGTGGGGAGAGGCAACGCCGGCCCCCCATTGGGAGAAGCACAGGCAGGCCAGGCGACAGCAAGTCCCAGACCCAGGCCCAATCATCACCACACACACTTTCACGTCCCATACATCCACACGTCATCCCTCCCTTGACTCCGCTGGGGTCTAGCACAGTGGGCACACCATGGGGCCAGCAGCCCCCCAGCCACCACAGACCCTGAACCAGCAGAATAATTAATTCCTCCTGGCCACTCCTTCCCGAGCAGCAACCAGGAAGCAGGGGTGTGAGAAGACCCCTCCCCTCACCCTTCTGGCTCTTCAATATTTTCTAATAGTGAGCGATTAAAATTGAGGGGCAGCCAACCTTGTAGAACTGGGAGCGCGGCCCTCTGGGCAGCCTACATACCCAAAGAGCCCCGTCCACCAGATGCCACTCAGTGCAACCACCCCCCAAGACCTAATATGTGTGTGTGTGTTTGATAAGTAGTGATGTCTAAGGTGTAATTAAAACAGGGGCGGGGAACTGCAGAGTGCAGCCAAGGGGACCACCTACGTGGCCCCATCCACTACACCCCACAGAACACACACGCCCCCCAAAACCCTTCATGTGTGAGTGTGTGCTGTGTACAGGAGCCAAAAGGGAGAGGGTATGAAGGCAGCCAGGGACTGGCTGCAATAGGCACCCCCGCTACCTGGGACCCAGCACAGGGCAGGAGGGCCTGATGTCCACCAGGCTCGGGGCTTGCAGCGACCATATTCCGGGAGCTACTGTACCCCCAGAAGGTACCCACCCCGCCCAACCCCATCCCACCCCGGAGGACCTCTACAAAAAAACAAACAAACCACCCGGTCACACCAGACGCAGCAGCCCGGGCCTGAGACCCACCATCACCCAGGCACCCCCCTCAACAGGGGAAAAGCACCCCCCCCACCGCACGCCCCAACACCCTAAAGAAAACAACCACCTGCGGACACCCTGGAGGTCCCAGAGCAACAAGCCTGGCACCAGGACCTGCACCAACCCACCCATACTGTGGCATGTCCAGGGCAACCCAGCCCCCCCGGGCGCAAGGCAGCGCCCAGCCACCAGGGCCCAGGCCCAGCACCACCACCCACGCCAGAGCGGCCCAGCCACCCGGTACAGAGCCAGCAGCCACCACCCCAAGGCCCCTAAGGGACCCCGCCCCACACAGCAAGACAGCCCCACCCGCAAGCCCCCAAAACTGCCCTCCAAGCCCGACACACAGTCCCCCCCAGCAATGACCAACCCGGTCCCCACGACCCGAGAGACCACCAGACGCCCAAAGCCACACAGCCCCCCCCCAGCACACACCCAACCGCCCAGAGCGACGGGACAGCAACCCACCACCACCACTATGTGATAAAGCTAATCAGCGGGGACCAGAGAGAATGAAATTCAGCCAATTGATGTTTTGAGGAGGCAGACATTGTTTCCATGCTAATATAATCTAAAATAACATTTCTAAACTGCTTAATACACAGACTGTTTTTCGCTTTCCAGTTCATGAGAATAGTTTTCTTTGCGATACATAACACTGCGAGGACCATGCAAACAAGCAGAGAAAAAACAAACACACAAACAAACAAAAACAAGCACAAGTAGTGGCAATCGCATACAACACAACTGTGCATATAGATGACCTGAGACGACATGGTAATACATCAACTGCTACTGGACTAATGAATGTGTATTGTGTGTGTGTGTGTGTGTGTGAGAACATGCAACACCCATGGCACAGGACCTACATGATAACCGTTCTTACTTATGAGTGTATAAGTGTACACGGCCACAATCCACAGCCCCCCCAAGCAATCAGAAACAGGCAGAGAGGCCCACAAGACCCAGGCCACCAGCAGCCCCCACGGAGCACAGAACCCAGGATGCCCACCACAGGGACAACCACGCATCCACCCAGAAGACAGCAGTGGAAGCCCCCGGACAGAGCCCCCATAAGCATAGGGCAGAGGCGCCCGGGAGCCAGGGGCAACAGCCCACCGACCCCACCAGGCCCCAGCCGCCCAGACATGGGCCGTGCACCGGACCCGGCCCCAGGAGCCCGAGCGCCCCAAAACCCCCCGGCAGAGGCCCCACCCAATACCCGGGAGGGCCAAGCGCCCCAGACAGCCATGCAGTGGGTCAGCGCCTGCCTCAGTGCCCCTGGCCAAGAGCCCTGGCAGTCAAGACGTGCCCACAGGTGGGTGAAGTCGCGAGGAGTGGGGAGAGGCAACGCCGGCCCCCCATTGGGAGAAGCACAGGCAGGCCAGGCGACAGCAAGTCCCAGACCCAGGCCCAATCATCACCACACACACTTTCACGTCCCATACATCCACACGTCATCCCTCCCTTGACTCCGCTGGGGTCTAGCACAGTGGGCACACCATGGGGCCAGCAGCCCCCCAGCCACCACAGACCCTGAACCAGCAGAATAATTAATTCCTCCTGGCCACTCCTTCCCGAGCAGCAACCAGGAAGCAGGGGTGTGAGAAGACCCCTCCCCTCACCCTTCTGGCTCTTCAATATTTTCTAATAGTGAGCGATTAAAATTGAGGGGCAGCCAACCTTGTAGAACTGGGAGCGCGGCCCTCTGGGCAGCCTACATACCCAAAGAGCCCCGTCCACCAGATGCCACTCAGTGCAACCACCCCCCAAGACCTAATGTGTGTGTGTGTGTTTGATAAGTAGTGATGTCTAAGGTGTAATTAAAACAGGGGCGGGGAACTGCAGAGTGCAGCCAAGGGGACCACCTACGTGGCCCCATCCACTACACCCCACAGAACACACACGCCCCCCAAAACCCTTCATGTGTGAGTGTGTGCTGTGTACAGGAGCCAAAAGGGAGAGGGTATGAAGGCAGCCAGGGACTGGCTGCAATAGGCACCCCCGCTACCTGGGACCCAGCACAGGGCAGGAGGGCCTGATGTCCACCAGGCTCGGGGCTTGCAGCGACCATATTCCGGGAGCTACTGTACCCCCAGAAGGTACCCACCCCGCCCAACCCCATCCCACCCCGGAGGACCTCTACAAAAAAACAAACAAACCACCCGGTCACACCAGACGCAGCAGCCCGGGCCTGAGACCCACCATCACCCAGGCACCCCCCTCAACAGGGGAAAAGCACCCCCCCCACCGCACGCCCCAACACCCTAAAGAAAACAACCACCTGCGGACACCCTGGAGGTCCCAGAGCAACAAGCCTGGCACCAGGACCTGCACCAACCCACCCATACTGTGGCATGTCCAGGGCAACCCAGCCCCCCCGGGCGCAAGGCAGCGCCCAGCCACCAGGGCCCAGGCCCAGCACCACCACCCACGCCAGAGCGGCCCAGCCACCCGGTACAGAGCCAGCAGCCACCACCCCAAGGCCCCTAAGGGACCCCGCCCCACACAGCAAGACAGCCCCACCCGCAAGCCCCCAAAACTGCCCTCCAAGCCCGACACACAGTCCCCCCCAGCAATGACCAACCCGGTCCCCACGACCCGAGAGACCACCAGACGCCCAAAGCCACACAGCCCCCCCCCAGCACACACCCAACCGCCCAGAGCGACGGGACAGCAACCCACCACCACCACTATGTGATAAAGCTAATCAGCGGGGACCAGAGAGAATGAAATTCAGCCAATTGATGTTTTGAGGAGGCAGACATTGTTTCCATGCTAATATAATCTAAAATAACATTTCTAAACTGCTTAATACACAGACTGTTTTTCGCTTTCCAGTTCATGAGAATAGTTTTCTTTGCGATACATAACACTGCGAGGACCATGCAAACAAGCAGAGAAAAAACAAACACACAAACAAACAAAAACAAGCACAAGTAGTGGCAATCGCATACAACACAACTGTGCATATAGATGACCTGAGGCGACATGGTAATACATTAACTGCTACTGGACTAATGAATGTGTATTGTGTGTGTGAGAACATGCAACACCCATGGCACAGGACCTACATGATAACCGTGCTTAGTTATGAGTGTATAAGTGTACACGGCCACAATCCACAGCCCCCCCAAGCAATCAGAAACAGGCAGAGAGGCCCATAAGACCCAGGCCACCAGCAGCCCCCACGGAGCACAGAACCCAGGATGCCCACCGCAGGGACAACCACGCATCCACCCAGAAGACAGCAGTGGAAGCCCCCGGACTGAGCCCCCATAAGCATAGGGCAGAGGCGCCCGGGAGCCAAGGGCAACAGCCCACCGACCGCACCAGGCCCCAGCCGCCCAGACATGGGCCGTGCACCGGACCCGGCCCCAGGAGCCCGAGCGCCCCAAAACCCCCCGGCAGAGGCCCCACCCAATACCCGGGAGGGCCAAGCGCCCCAGACAGCCACGCAGTGGGTCAGCGCCTGCCCCAGTGCCCCTGGCCAAGAGCCCTGGCAGTCAAGACGTGCCCACAGGTGGGTGAAGTCGCGAGGAGTGGGGCGAGGCAACGCCGCCCCCCCATTGGGAGAAGCACAGGCAGGCCAGGCGACAGCAAGTCCCAGACCCAGGCCCAATCATCACCACACACACTTTCACGTCCCATACATCCACACATCCACACGTCATCCCTCCCTTGACTCTGCTGGGGTCTAGCACAGTGGGCACACCATGGGGCCAGCAGCCCCCCAGCCACCACAGACCCTGAACCAGCAGAATAATTAATTCCTCCTGGCCACTCCTTCCCGAGCAGCAACCAGGAAGCAGGGGTGTGAGAAGACCCCTCCCCTCACACTTCTGGCTCTTCAATATTTTCTAATAGTGAGCGATTAAAATTGAGGGGCAGCCAACCTTGTAGAACTGGGAGCGCAGCCCTCTGGGCAGCCTACATACCCAAAGAGCCCCGTCCACCAGATGCCACTCAGTGCAACCACCCCCCAAGACCTAATGTGTGTGTGTGTGTGTGTTTGATAAGTAGTGATGTCTAAGGTGTAATTAAAACAGGGGCGGGGAACTGCAGAGTGCAGCCAAGGGGACCACCTACGTGGCCCCATCCACTACACCCCACAGAACACACACGCCCCCCAAAACCCTTCATGTGTGAGTGTGTGCTGTGTACAGGAGCCAAAAGGGAGAGGGGTATGGGGATATACACCGGGAGAGCTAGTCTCCCCCAGAGAGGGCAGCCAGGGACTGGCTGCAATAGGCACCCCCGCTACCTGGGACCCAGCACAGGGCAGGAGGGCCTGATGTCCACCAGGCTCGGGGCTTGCAGCGACCATATTCCGGGAGCTACTGTACCCCCAGAAGGTACCCACCCCGCCCAACCCCACTCAACCCAACCCCATCCCACCCCGGAGGACCTCTACAAAAAAACAAACAAACCACCCGGTCACACCAGACGCAGCAGCCCGGGCCTGAGACCCACCATCACCCAGGCCCCCCCCTCAACAGGGGAAAAGCACCCCCCCCACCGCACGCCCCAACACCCTAAAGAAAACAACCACCTGCGGACACCCTGGAGGTCCCAGAGCAACAAGCCTGGCACCAGGACCTGCACCAACCCACCCATACTGTGGCATGTCCAGGGCAACCCAGCCCCCCCGGGCGCAAGGCAGCGCCCAGCCACCAGGGCCCAGGCCCAGCACCACCACCCACGCCAGAGCGGCCCAGCCACCCGGTACAGAGCCAGCAGCCACCACCCCAAGGCCCCTAAGGGACCCCGCCCCACACAGCAAGACAGCCCCACCCGCAAGCCCCCAAAACTGCCCTCCAAGCCCGACACACAGTCCCCCCCAGCAATGACCAACCCGGTCCCCACGACCCGAGAGACCACCAGACGCCCAAAGCCACACAGCCCCCCCCCCCAGCACACACCCAACCGCCCAGAGCGATGGGACAGCAACCCACCACCACCACTATGTGATAAAGCTAATCAGCGGGGACCAGAGAGAATGAAATTCAGCCAATTGATGTTTTGAGGAGGCAGACATTGTTTCCATGCTAATATAACTCTCCCAGTGTATATCCCCATACCCCTCTCCCTTTTGGCTCCTGTACACAGCACGCTGTGTGCCCGCTGCGCTACACCCCAGCGGAGTCAAGGGAGGGAGGACGTGTGGATGTGTGGATGTATGGGACGTCAAAGTGTGTGTGGTGATGATTGGGCCTGGGTCTGGGACTTGCCGTCGCCTAGTCTGCCTGTGCTTCTCCCAATAGGGGGGCGGCGTTGCCTCTCCCCACTGCTCGCAACTTCACCCACCTGTGGGCACGTCGTGACTCCCAGTAACTTGGCCAGGGAAGCTGGGGCAGGCGCTTGACCCACTGCGTGGCTGTCTGTGGTGCTTGGCCCTCCCGGGTATTGGGTGGGGCCTCTGCCGGGGGGTTTTGGGGCGTTTTGGGTTCCTGGGGCCCGGGTCCGTGGCCTGGTGGGGTCGGTGGGCTGTTGTCCCTGGCTCCCGGGGGGCCTCTGCCCTATGCTTATGGGGGCTCTGTCCGGGGGCTTCCACTGCTGTCTACTGGGTGGATGCGTGGTTGTCCCTGCGGTGGGCATCCTGGGTTCTGTGCTGCGTGGGGGCTGCTGGTGGCCTGGGTCTTGTGGGCCTCTCTGCCTGTTTCTGATTGCTTGGGGGGGGCTGTGGATTGTGGCACTCATAACTAAGCACGGTTATCATGTAGGTCCTGTGCCATGGGTGTTGCATGTTCCCCCCACACACACACACACAACACACATTCATTAGTCCAGTAGCAGTTGATGTATTACCATGTCGCCTCAGGTCATCTATATCCACAGTTGTGTTGTATGCGATTGCCACTACTTGTGCTTGTTGTTGTTTGTTTGTGTGTTTGTTTGTTCTCTGCTTGTCTGCTTTCAGGTGCTCCTGGTGGCGCAAAGGCTGGATTCGCAACAGAGACCATGGATTATTGTCTGTTTTGTTTTTTTACAGGTGTAGCAGCTGGTTGTCTGGTTTTTGTTTCTTTTTTTGTTCTGTTTCCTCTTCTTTCCTTTTCCCCCGGTCCGGTTCAGTTCCATTACATGTTATATATAACAAGAAATAAATAAATGGGCATCAAGGGGAGCTTTACATTTATAAAACTTCCCTTGGCAAAGCAAATCAGTTTGGCATAAAAGGTATTCACAATTCTGCTGCCATAATGCTGAACAGAACAAGGGAAAAAAGTGAAGGAATTCATTTTACAGCTAAATCCTCATAAAGAGCGTATTGCTCAACCATAAGTGTGGTTCTTTCTCATACAAGGTTATACAAAGAAGTTTATGTTTGAAACCAGCTTAAACATGGACAAATATGAAGGACAAAGCAGTTTTAACTTGGTTTGAGTGAAGCAATTCATTTTATGGCAATATCTGAAATCTTGACTATCTCCTTAAAAGAAAGCGAATTTCGGATTCCAGAAGAACAAGTGTGGTTCTTTTTCATATAAGGTAATATAAAGAAGTTTATACTCGAAACCAGCTTAGACATGGATAAATAAGAAGGACAAAGCCGTTTTAACTTGGTTGAAGTGAAGGATTTCATTTTACAGCAAAATCCTGAAACGTGCATTACTCCTCATAAGGAGTGTATTGCTCAAACATGTGTTGTTTTTTTCTCATACAAGATTATAAAAAGAAATTTATGTTTGAAACCATCTTAAACATGGACAAATATGAAGGACAAAGCAGTTTTAACTTGGTTTGAGTGAAGCAATTCATTTTATGGCAATATCTGAAATCTTGACTATCTACTTAAAAGAAAGCGAATTTCGGATTCCAGAAGAACAAGTGTGGTTCTTTCTCATATAAGGTAATATAAAGAAGTTTATACTCGAAACCAGCTTAGACATGGATAAATAAGAAGGACAAAGCAGTTTTAACTTGGTTGAAGTGAAGGATTTCATTTTACAGCAAAATCCTGAAACGTGCATTACTCCTCATAAGGAGTGTATTGCTCAAACATGTGTTTTTTTCTCATACAAGATTATAAAAAGAAATTTATGTTTGAAACCATCTTAGACATGGATAAATAAGAAGGACAAAGCAGTTTTAACTTGGTTGAAGTGAAGGATTTCATTTTACAGCAAAATCCTGAAACGTGCATTACTCCTCATAAGGAGTGTATTGCTCAAACATGTGTTGTTTTTTTCTCATACAAGATTATAAAAAGAAATTTATGTTTGAAACCATCTTAAACATGGACAAATATGAAGGACAAAGCAGTTTTAACTTGGTTTGAGTGAAGCAATTCATTTTATGGCAATATCTGAAATCTTGACTATCTACTTAAAAGAAAGCGAATTTCGGATTCCAGAAGAACAAGTGTGGTTCTTTCTCATATAAGGTAATATAAAGAAGTTTATACTCGAAACCAGCTTAGACATGGATAAATAAGAAGGACAAAGCAGTTTTAACTTGGTTGAAGTGAAGGATTTAATTTTAAAGCAAAATCCTGAAACGTGCATTACTCCTCATAAGGAGTGTATTGCTCAAACATGTGTTTTTTTCTCATACAAGATTATAAAAAGAAATTTATGTTTGAAACCATCTTAAACATTGACAAATATGAAGGACAAAGCAGTTTTAACTTGGTTTGAGTGAAGCAATTCATTTTATGGCAATATCTGAAATCTTCACTATCTCCTTGAAAGAAAGCGAATTTCGGATTCTAGAAGAACAAGTGTGGTTCTTTCTCATATAAGGTAATATAAAGAAGTTTATACTCGAAACCAGCTTAGACATGGATAAATAAGAAGGACAAAGCAGTTTTAACTTGGTTGAAGTGAAGGATTTCATTTTACAGCAAAATCCTGAAACGTGCATTACTCCTCATAAGGAGTGTATTGCTCAAACATGTGTTTTTTTCTCATACAAGATTATAAAAAGAAATTTATGTTTGAAACCATCTTAAACATTGACAAATATGAAGGACAAAGCAGTTTTAACTTGGTTTGAGTGAAGCAATTCATTTTATGGCAATATCTGAAATCTTCACTATCTCCTTGAAAGAAAGCGAATTTCGGATTCTAGAAGAACAAGTGTGGTTCTTTCTCATATAAGGTAATATAAAGAAGTTTATACTCGAAACCAGCTTAGACATGGATAAATAAGAAGGACAAAGCAGTTTTAACTTGGTTGAAGTAAAGGATTTCATTTTACAGCAAAATCCTGAAACGTGCATTACTCCTCATAAGGAGTGTATTGCTCAAACATGTTTTTTTCTCATACAAGATTATAAAAAGAAATTTATGTTTGAAACCATCTTAAACATTGACAAATATGAAGGACAAAGCAGTTTTAACTTGGTTTGAGTGAAGCAATTCATTTTATGGCAATATCTGAAATCTTCACTATCTCCTTGAAAGAAAGCGAATTTCGGATTCTAGAAGAACAAGTGTGGTTCTTTCTCATATAAGGTAATATAAAGAAGTTTATACTCGAAACCAGCTTAGACATGGATAAATAAGAAGGACAAAGCAGTTTTAACTTGGTTGAAGTAAAGGATTTCATTTTACAGCAAAATCCTGAAACGTGCATTACTCCTCATAAGGAGTGTATTGCTCAAACATGTGTTTTTTTCTCATACAAGATTATAAAAAGAAATTTATGTTTGAAACCATCTTAAACATTGACAAATATGAAGGACAAAGCAGTTTTAACTTGGTTTGAGTGAAGCAATTCATTTTATGGCAATATCTGAAATCTTCACTATCTCCTTGAAAGAAAGCGAATTTCGGATTCTAGAAGAACAAGTGTGGTTCTTTCTCATATAAGGTAATATAAAGAAGTTTATACTCGAAACCAGCTTAGACATGGATAAATAAGAAGGACAAAGCAGTTTTAACTTGGTTGAAGTGAAGGATTTCATTTTACAGCAAAATCCTGAAACGTGCATTACTCCTCATAAGGAGTGTATTGCTCATACAAGAGTGTATTTTCTCATACAAGATTATAAAAAGAAATTTATGTTTGAAACCATCTTAAACATTGACAAATATGAAGGACAAAGCAGTTTTAACTTGGTTTGAGTGAAGCAATTCATTTTATGGCAATATCTGAAATCTTCACTATCTCCTTGAAAGAAAGCGAATTTCGGATTCTAGAAGAACAAGTGTGGTTCTTTCTCATATAAGGTAATATAAAGAAGTTTATCATTGAAACCAGCGTAGACGTGGATAAATATGAAGGACAAAGCAGTTTTAACTTGGTTTAAGTGAAGGAATTCATAGTTAGCAGTTCCTTGATGAGGGATATTTCAGATACCAAAATCCATTTTCTAAAGAGAAATAAAGAGAAAACAACAATCACTTCTGTTAAAGACTGAAAAAGAAATGTCACCCATGAAATCAACAATGCTTTTAGGGACTTCTATAAAACCTTATATTCATCACAAAATGATCCATCAGACAGTAACATAGATCAGTTTCTTAGTAATATCAACCTTCCAAAATTACAAACCGAACAGGCAATGGCTCTGGATTCACCTCTCTCAATAGGAGAACTCCATGAAGCCCTTCAACATATGCCTAGTAACAAAGCCCCGGGTGGCCACCAGATGGTTTTCCAGCAGAGTTCTACAAAGAATTGTGGACTGTTTTGGCACTGCATTTCACAAAATGGTATTACAAGTTAAGCAGAATGGCAGATTATCCCCACACATGAACTCTGCTAACATTATCCTGCTACAGAAACCAGGAAAAGACCCCATACTTCCATCCAGCTACCGCCCAATATCTCTAATAAATGCAGACCTCAAAATAATTTGTAAAGTCCTCGCCAAAAGAATAGAAAAAATAACTCCACTTATAATACATCCTGACCAGACAGGTTTCATAAAGGGTAGACGATCATCCACTAACACTCGCAGGCTAATTAATCTCATAGACTATTCTACCATCGACAACCTGGAAACCACAATAGTCTCTCTAGATGCAGAAAAAGCATTTGATCGAGTGAACTGGAAATTTTTATTCGCAGCATTAAAAAAATTCGGGTTTGGGTCACACTTCATCAACTGGATAAGGATATTATAAAGCTCCCCAAATGCAAGTGTCAGGACAAATGATCAAACTTCTCCAAGCTTCAGTCTGCAGAGAGGTACAAGACAGGGTTGCCCACTTTCTCCATCACTTTTTGCTATTTTCATCGAACCTTTTGCAGCTGCTATCAGACAAGATAGAAATATTAAAGGCATCCAACCCCAAAATATTGAGCATAAAATAAGTCTTTATGCTGATGATGTATTACTTTTCCTCCACAACTCACAGACATCTCTCACTCACACGATCACACTCATAAATAAATTCTCAGCACTTTCTGACTACTCTATCAATTGGTCTAAGACCACAGTTCTGCCCATTAACTGTAGGGTCCAGAATATACCTGCGATCACTTTACAGTCAGGAAATATTAGATATTTAGGCATAAACATTTCCTCCAGGCTCTCAGAGCTAACAAAGCTAAATTATGTGCAATTATTAAAGACAGTAGAGGACGATCTCTCTCGTTGGAAGTCCTTACCTATATCACTTATGGGGAGAGTTACAACCATTAAAATGATGATACTACCAAAAGTTAACTATTTGTTCTCAATGATCCCCATAAAACCATCTGCTACTTGGTTTAAGTCACTAGATTAATGCATCTCCAAATTTCTGTGGAAAAACAAACCACCACGTATTAGTTTAAAAACGCTACAGAAAACCAAGGAAAGTGGTTGATTAGATTTACCTCATTTTCAGCGCTATTCCTTAGCCAATAGGTTACAGTATATATCAAAATGGTTTAAACCTCCCCCCTGAGCTGTCACCTTATCGTGGTGGGGGAGTTTGCGTGCCCCAATGAGTCTGGGAGCTATGTTGCCCGGGGCTTTAAGCCCCTGGTAGGGTCACCCAAGGCAAACAGATCCTAGATGAGGGACCAGACAAAGAACAGCTCAAAAGACTCCTTATGATGAACAAAAAATTTGGACCTCGTGATCCCTTGCCCGGATATGGGACACCGGGGCCTCCCCTCGGAGCCAGGCCCGGGGGTGGGGCCCGGCAGCGGGCGCCTGGTGGCCGGGTCTGTGCCCATGGGGCTCGGTCGGGCATAGCCCGAAATGATTACGTGGGTCCCCCTTCCGACGGGCTCACCACCCGTGGGAGGGGCCAAGGGGGTCGGGTGCGATGTGAGCTGGGTAGCAGCCGAAGGCAGAGGCCTTGGCGGTCTGATCCTCGGCTACTGAAGCTAGCTCTTGGGACGTGGAATGTCACCTCTCTGTTGGGGAAGGAGCCGGAGCTGGTGCGCGAGGCTGAGCGGTTCCGGCTAGATATAGTCGGACTCGCCTCGACGCACGGCTTGGGCTCTGGAACCAGTCCTCTTGAGAGGGGTTGGACTCTCTTCCACTCTGGAGTTGCCCGTGGTGAGAGGCGCAGAGCAGGTGTGGGCATACTTATTGCCCCCCGGCTGTGTGCCAGTACATTGGGGTTTACCCCAGTGAACGAGAGGGTAGCCTCCCTCCGCCTTCGGGTGGGGGGACGAGTCCTGACTGTTGTTTGTGCCTATGCGCCAAACAGCAGTTCAGAGTACCCACCCTTTTTGGAGTCTCTGGGGGAGGCACTGGAGAATGCTCCTACCGGAGACTCCCTCGTTCTGCTGGGGGACTTCAATGCTCACGTGGGCAATGACAGTGAGACCTGGAGGGGTGTGATTGGGAGGAACGGCCCCCCCGATCTGAACCAGAGTGGTGTTATGTTGTTGGACTTCTGTGCTGGTCATGGACTGTCCATAACGAACACCATGTTCAGACATAAGGGTGTCCATATGTGCACTTGGCACCAGGACACCCTTGGCCGCAGTTCGATGATCGACTTTGTGGTTGTATCATCGGACTTGCGGCCGTATGTCCTGGACACTCGGGTGAAGAGAGGGGCGGAGCTGTCAACTGATCACCACCTGGTGGTGAGTTGGCTCCGCTGGTGGGGGAGGATGCCGATCAGACCTGGCAGGCCCAAACGTATTGTGAGGGTCTGCTGGGAGCGTTTGTCAGAATCCCCCGTCAGAAGGAGCTTTAACTCCCACCTCCGGCAGAGCTTCAACCATATCCCGGGGGAGGTGGGGGACATTGAGTCCGAATGGGCCATGTTCCGTGACTCCATTGCCGAGGCAGCTGATCGGAGTTGTGGCCGTAAGGTGGTCGGTGCCTGTCGTGGCGGCAACCCTCGAACCTGCTGGTGGACACCAGTGGTGAGGGAGGCCGTCAAGCTGAAGAAGGAGTCCTATCGGGCCTTTTTGGCCAGTGGGACCCTGGAAGCAGCTGATAGGTACCGACAGGCCAGACGGGCTGCGGCTTCGGCGGTTGCTGAGGCAAAAACTCGGGCCTGGGAGGAGTTCGGTGAGACCATGGAGAACGATTTCCGGACGGCCTCGAAGAGATTCTGGTCCACCATCCGGCGTCTCAGGGGGGGGAAGCGGCTCACAGTCAACACTGTTTACAGTGGGGACGGGGCTTTGCTGACCTCAACTAGGGATGTTGTGAGTCGGTGGGGGGAGTACTTCGAGGAACTCCTCAATCCTACCAACACGTGCTCGGAAGAGGCAGAGTCGGAGAGCTCGGAGACGGGGCCTCCCATTTCTGGGGCTGAGGTTGCCGAGGTGGTCAAAAAGCTCCTCGGTGGCAAGGCCCCGGGGGTGGATGAGGTCCGTCCTGAGTTTCTCAAGGCTCTGGATGTTGTAGGGCTGTCTTGGCTGACACGCCTCTGCAGCATCGCGTGGACATCGGGGACAGTGCCTCTGGACTGGCAGATTGGGGTGGTGGTCCCCCTCTTTAAAAAGGGGGACCGGAGGGTGTGTTCCAACTATAGGGGTATCACACTCCTCAGCCTCCCTGGTAAGGTCTATTCGGGGGTATTGGAGAGGAGGATCCGTCGGATAATTGAGCCTCGGATTCAGGAGATGCAGTGTGGCTTTCGTCCTGGCCGTGGAACAGTGGACCAGCTCTATACCCTCGGCAGGATCCTGGAGGGTGCATGGGAGTTCGCCCAACCAGTCTACATGTGTTTTGTGGACTTGGAGAAAGCGTTCGACCGTGTCCCTCGTGGAGTCCTGTGGGGGGTGCTCCGGGAATATGGAGTGCCGGACCCCTTGATAGGGGCCGTTCGGTCTCTGTATGACCGGTGCCAGAGTTTGGTCCGCATTGCCGGCAGTAAGTCGGATACGTTTCCGGTGAGAGTTGGACTCCGTCAGGGCTGCCCTTTGTCACCGATTCTGTTCCTAACTTTTATGGACAGAATTTCTAGGCGCAGCCAGGGTGTTGAGGGTGTCCGATTTGGCGACCTCAGAATCGGGTCTCTGCTTTTTGCAGATGATGTGGTTCTGTTAGCGTCGTCAGGCCGTGACCTTCAACTCTCACTGGAGCGATTCGCAGCCGAGTGTGAAGCGGCTGGGATGAGAATCAGCACCTCCAAATCCGAGACTATGGTTCTCAGCCGGAAAAGGGTGGAATGCTCTCTCCGGGTCGGGAATGAGATCCTTCCCCAAGTGGAGGAGTTCAAGTATCTCGGGGTCTTGTTCACGAGTGAGGGACGAATGGAGCGGGAGATTGACGGGCGGATCGGTGCGGCGTCTGCAGTGTTGCGGGCTCTGCACCGACCCGTCGTTGTGAAGAGGGAGCTGAGCCAGAAGGCAAAGCTCTCTACTTACTGGTCAATCTACGTTCCCATCCTCACCTATGGTCACGAGTTGTGGGTAGTGACCGAAAGAACAAGATCGCGAATACAAGCGGCCGAAATGGGTTTCCTCCGCAGGGTGTCTGGGCTCTCCCTTAGAGATAGGGTGAGAAGCTCAGTCATCCGGGAGGGGCTCGGAGTAGAACCGCTGCTCCTCCGCATTGAGAGGAGTCAGATGAGGTGGCTCGGGCATCTGGTTAGGATGCCCCCTGGGCGCCTCCCTGGGGAGGTGTTCCGGGCACGTCCCACTGGGAGGAGACCCCGGGGAAGACCCAGGACACGCTGGAGAGACTATGTCTCTCGGCTGGCCTGGGAACGCCTCGGGGTCCCCCCGGAAGAGCTGGAAGAAGTGGCCGGGGACAGAGACGTCTGGGTTTCTCTGCTCAAGCTGCTGCCCCCGCGACCCGACCCCCGGATAAGCGGCAGATGATGGATGGATGGATGGATGGTTTAAACCTAGCCCAATAGATGAACCACACAGCTTCTGGCCACAAATATGTTTGAACACCTTTAGAATGACTCGAAATCCTAATTTACAGCTCATACAATACAAAATTCTTCATAGAACACACTATACAGGACAAAGGATGTTCAGGATGGGTCTAACACACTCTAACATCTGCTCACATTGCACAGATAACACACCTGATGATTATGCACACGCTTTGTGGTTTTGTGCGCCTGTCCAGAAGTTCTGGTTTGAAGTGTGTACGGACCTATCAACGTGGCTAAAGTGTAGCATTCCTGCATGCTGGGTGACTTAGACAACATCAACATGGAAATTAACTCAGCACACATGGTCCTCACAGTGTTATGTATCGCAAAGAAAACTATTGTCATGAACTGGAAAGTGAAGAATAATCTGTGTATTAACCTGTTTAGAAATGTTCTTTTAGATTATATTAGCATGGAAACAATGTCTGCCTCCTTAAAACATCAATTGGCTGAATTTCATTCTCTCTGGTCCCCGCTGATTAACTGTGTGGCTTCGGGCGTCTGGTGGTCTCTCGGGTCGTGGGGACCGGGTTGGTCATTGCTGGGGGGGACTGTGTGTCGGGCTTGGAGGGCAGTTTTGGGGGCTTGCGGGTGGGGCTGTCTTGCTGTGTGGGGCGGGGTCCCTTAGGGGCCTTGGGGTGGTGGCTGCTGGCTCTGTACCGGGTGGCCGGGCCGCTCTGGCGTGGGTGGTAGTGCTGGGCCTGGGCCCTGGTGGCTGGGCGCTGCCTTGCGCCCGGGGGGGCTGGGTTGCCCTGGACATGCCACAGTATGGGTGGGTTAGTGCAGGTCCTGGTGCCAGGCTTGTTGCTCTGGGACCTCCAGGGTGTCCGCAGGTGGTTGTTTTCTTTAGGGTGTTGGGGCCTGGGTGATGGTGGATCTCAGGCCCGGGCTGCTGCGTCTGGTGTGACCGGGTGGTTTGTTTGTTGTTGTTTGTTTGTTTTTTTGTAGAGGTCCTCCGGGGTGGGATGGGGTTGGTTGAGTGGGGTTGGACGGGGTGGGTACTTTCTGGGGGTACAGTAGCTCCCGGAATATGGTCGCTGCAAGGCCCGAGCCTGGTGGACATCAGGCCCTCTTGATGTCCTGATGTGTTGGGTCCGAGGTAGCGGGGTGCCTATTGCAGCCAGTCCCTGGCTGCCCTCTCTGGGGGAGACTAGCTCTCCCGGTGTATATCCCCATACCCCTCTCCCTTTTGGCTCCTGTACACAGCACACACTCACACATGAAGGGTTTTGGGGGCGTGTGTGTTCTGTGGGGTGTAGTGGATGGGGCCACGTAGGCGGTCCCCTTGGCTGCACTCTGCAGTTCCCCACCCCTGTTTTAATTACACCTTAGACATCACTACTTATCAAACACACACACACACACACATTAGGTCTTGGGGGGTGGTTGCACTGAGTGGCATCTGGTGGACGGGGCTCTTTGGGTATGTAGGCTGCCCAGAGGGCCGCGCTCCCAGTTCTACAAGGTTGGCTGCCCCTCAATTTTAATCGCTCACTATTAGAAAATATTGAAGAGCCAGAAGGGTGAGGGGAGGGGTCTTCTCACACCCCTGCTTCCTGGTTGCTGCTCGGGAAGGAGTGGCCAGGAGGAATTAATTATTCTGCTGGTTCAGGGTCTGTGGTGGCTGGGGGGCTGCTGGCCCCATGGTGTGCCCACTGTGCTAGACCCCAGCGGAGTCAAGGGAGGGATGACGTGTGGATGTATGGGACGTGAAAGTGTGTGTGGTGATGATTGGGCCTGGGTCTGGGACTTGCTGTCGCCTGGCCTGCCTGTGCTTCTCCCAATGGGGGGGCGGCGTTGCCTCTCCCCACTCCTCGCGACTTCACCCACCTGTGGGCACGTCTTGACTGCCAGGGCTCTTGGCCAGGGGCACTGGGACAGGCGCTGACCCACTGCGTGGCTGTCTGGGGCGCTTGGCCCTCCCGGGTATTGGGTGGGGCCTCTGCCGGGGGGTTTTGGGGCGCTCGGGCTCCTGGGGCCGGGTCCGGTGCACGGCCCATGTCTGGGCGGCTGGGGCCTGGTGGGGTCGGTGGGCTGTTGCCCCTGGCTCCCGGGCGCCTCTGCCCTATGCTTATGGGGGCTCTGTCCGGGGGCTTCCACTGCTGTCTTCTGGGTGGATGCATGGTTGTCCCTGCGGTGGGCATCCTGGGTTCTGTGCTCCGTGGGGGCTGCTGGTGGCCTGGGTCTTGTGGGCCTCTCTGCCTGTTTCTGATTGCTTGGGGGGGCTGTGGATTGTGGCCGTGTACACTTATACACTCATAAGTAAGAACGGTTATCATGTAGGTCCTGTGCCATGGGTGTTGCATGTTCTCACACACACACACACAATACACATTCATTAGTCCAGTAGCAGTTGATGTATTACCATGTCGCCTCAGGTCATCTATATGCACAGTTGTGATGTATGCGATTGCCACTACTTGTGCTTGTTTTTGTTTGTTTGTGTGTTTGTTTTTTCTCTGCTTGTTTGCATGGTCCTCGCAGTGTTATGTATCGCAAAGAAAACTATTCTCATGAACTGGAAAGCGAAAAACAGTCTGTGTATTAAGCAGTTTAGAAATGTTATTTTAGATCATATTAGCATGGAAACAATGTCTGCCTCCTCAAAACATCAATTGGCTGAATTTCATTCTCTCTGGTCCCCGCTGATTAGCTTTATCACATAGTGGTGGTGGTGGGTTGCTGTACCGTCGCTCTGGGCGGTTGGGTGTGTGCTGGGGGGGGGCTGTGTGGCTTTGGGCATCTGGTGGTCTCTCGGGTCGTGGGGACCGGGTTGGTCATTGCTGGGGGGGACTGTGTGTCGGGCTTGGAGGGCAGTTTTGGGGGCTTGCGGGTGGGGCTGTCTTGCAGTGTGGGGCGGGGTCCCTTAGGGGCCTTGGGGTGGTGGCTGCTGGCTCTGTACCGGGTGGCTGGGCCGCTCTGGCGTGGGTGGTGGTGCTGGGCCTGGGCCCTGGTGGCTGGGTTGCCCTGGACATGCCACAGTATGGGTGGGTTGGTGCAGGTCCTGGTGCCAGGCTTGTTGCTCTGGGACCTCCAGGGTGTCCGCAGGTGGTTGTTTTCTTTAGGGTGTTGGGGCGTGCGGTGGGGGGGGTGCTTTTCCCCTGTTGAGGGGGGGGCCTGGGTGATGGTGGGTCTCAGGCCCGGGCTGCTGCGTCTGGTGTGACCGGGTGGTTTGTTTGTTGTTGTTTGTTTGTTTTTTTGTAGAGGTCCTCCGGGCTGGGATGGGGTTGGGTTGAGTGGGGTTGGACGGGGTGGGTACTTTCTGGGGGTACAGTAGCTCCCGGAATATGGTCGCTGCAAGCCCCGAGCCTGGTGGACATCAGGCCCTCTTGATGTCTTGATGTGTTGGGTCCGAGGTAGCGGGTGCCTATTGCAGCCAGTCCCTGGCTGCCCTCTCTGGGGGAGACTAGCTCTCCCAGTGTATATCCCCATACCCCTCTCCCTTTTGGCTCCTGTACACAGCACACACTCACACATGAAGAGTTTTGGGGGCGTGTGTGTTCTGTGGGGTGTATTGGATGGGGCCACGTAGGTGGTCCCCTTGGCTGCACTCTGCAGTTCCCCGCCCCTGTTTTAATTACACCTTAGACATCACTACTTATCAAACACACACACACACACACATTAGGTCTTGGGGGGTGGTTGCACTGAGTGGCATCTGGTGGACGGGGCTCTTTGGGTATGTAGGCTGCCCAGAGGGCCGCGCTCCCAGTTCTACAAGGTTGGCTGCCCCTCAATTTTAATCGCTCACTATTAGAAAATATTGAAGAGCCAGAAGGGTGAGGGGAGGGGTCTTCTCACACCCCTGCTTCCTGGTTGCTGCTCGGGAAGGAGTGGCCAGGAGGAATTAATTATTCTGCTGGTTCAGGGTCTGTGGTGGCTGGGGGGCTGCTGGCCCCATGGTGTGCCCACTGTGCTAGACCCCAGCGGAGTCAAGGGAGGGATGACGTGTGGATGTATGGGACGTGAAAGTGTGTGTGGTGATGATTGGGCCTGGGTCTGGGACTTGCTGTCGCCTGGCCTGCCTGTGCTTCTCCCAATGGGGGGGCGGCGTTGCCTCTCCCCACTCCTCGCGACTTCACCCACCTGTGGGCACGTCTTGACTGCCAGGGCTCTTGGCCAGGGGCACTGGGACAGGCGCTGACCCACTGCGTGGCTGTCTGGGGCGCTTGGCCCTCCCGGGTATTGGGTGGGGCCTCTGCCGGGGGGTTTTGGGGCGCTCGGGCTCCTGGGGCCGGGTCCGGTGCACGGCCCATGTCTGGGCGGCTGGGGCCTGGTGGGGTCGGTGGGCTGTTGCCCCTGGCTCCCGGGCGCCTCTGCCCTATGCTTATGGGGGCTCTGTCCGGGGGCTTCCACTGCTGTCTTCTGGGTGGATGCATGGTTGTCCCTGCGGTGGGCATCCTGGGTTCTGTGCTCCGTGGGGGCTGCTGGTGGCCTGGGTCTTGTGGGCCTCTCTGCCTGTTTCTGATTGCTTGGGGGGGCTGTGGATTGTGGCCGTGTACACTTATACACTCATAAGTAAGAACGGTTATCATGTAGGTCCTGTGCCATGGGTGTTGCATGTTCTCACACACACACACACAATACACATTCATTAGTCCAGTAGCAGTTGATGTATTACCATGTCGCCTCAGGTCATCTATATGCACAGTTGTGATGTATGCGATTGCCACTACTTGTGCTTGTTTTTGTTTGTTTGTGTGTTTGTTTTTTCTCTGCTTGTTTGCATGGTCCTCGCAGTGTTATGTATCGCAAAGAAAACTATTCTCATGAACTGGAAAGCGAAAAACAGTCTGTGTATTAAGCAGTTTAGAAATGTTATTTTAGATCATATTAGCATGGAAACAATGTCTGCCTCCTCAAAACATCAATTGGCTGAATTTCATTCTCTCTGGTCCCCGCTGATTAGCTTTATCACATAGTGGTGGTGGTGGGTTGCTGTACCGTCGCTCTGGGCGGTTGGGTGTGTGCTGGGGGGGGGCTGTGTGGCTTTGGGCATCTGGTGGTCTCTCGGGTCGTGGGGACCGGGTTGGTCATTGCTGGGGGGGACTGTGTGTCGGGCTTGGAGGGCAGTTTTGGGGGCTTGCGGGTGGGGCTGTCTTGCAGTGTGGGGCGGGGTCCCTTAGGGGCCTTGGGGTGGTGGCTGCTGGCTCTGTACCGGGTGGCTGGGCCGCTCTGGCGTGGGTGGTGGTGCTGGGCCTGGGCCCTGGTGGCTGGGTTGCCCTGGACATGCCACAGTATGGGTGGGTTGGTGCAGGTCCTGGTGCCAGGCTTGTTGCTCTGGGACCTCCAGGGTGTCCGCAGGTGGTTGTTTTCTTTAGGGTGTTGGGGCGTGCGGTGGGGGGGGTGCTTTTCCCCTGTTGAGGGGGGGGCCTGGGTGATGGTGGGTCTCAGGCCCGGGCTGCTGCGTCTGGTGTGACCGGGTGGTTTGTTTGTTGTTGTTTGTTTGTTTTTTTGTAGAGGTCCTCCGGGCTGGGATGGGGTTGGGTTGAGTGGGGTTGGACGGGGTGGGTACTTTCTGGGGGTACAGTAGCTCCCGGAATATGGTCGCTGCAAGCCCCGAGCCTGGTGGACATCAGGCCCTCTTGATGTCTTGATGTGTTGGGTCCGAGGTAGCGGGTGCCTATTGCAGCCAGTCCCTGGCTGCCCTCTCTGGGGGAGACTAGCTCTCCCAGTGTATATCCCCATACCCCTCTCCCTTTTGGCTCCTGTACACAGCACACACTCACACATGAAGAGTTTTGGGGGCGTGTGTGTTCTGTGGGGTGTATTGGATGGGGCCACGTAGGTGGTCCCCTTGGCTGCACTCTGCAGTTCCCCGCCCCTGTTTTAATTACACCTTAGACATCACTACTTATCAAACACACACACACACACACATTAGGTCTTGGGGGGTGGTTGCACTGAGTGGCATCTGGTGGACGGGGCTCTTTGGGTATGTAGGCTGCCCAGAGGGCCGCGCTCCCAGTTCTACAAGGTTGGCTGCCCCTCAATTTTAATCGCTCACTATTAGAAAATATTGAAGAGCCAGAAGGGTGAGGGGAGGGGTCTTCTCACACCCCTGCTTCCTGGTTGCTGCTCGGGAAGGAGTGGCCAGGAGGAATTAATTATTCTGCTGGTTCAGGGTCTGTGGTGGCTGGGGGGCTGCTGGCCCCATGGTGTGCCCACTGTGCTAGACCCCAGCGGAGTCAAGGGAGGGATGACGTGTGGATGTGTGGGACGTGAAAGTGTGTGTGGTGATGATTGGGCCTGGGTCTGGGACTTGCTGTCGCCTGGCCTGCCTGTGCTTCTCCCAATGGGGGGGCGGCGTTGCCTCTCCCCACTCCTCGCGACTTCACCCACCTGTGGGCACGTCTTGACTGCCAGGGCTCTTGGCCAGGGGCACTGGGGCAGGCGCTGACCCACTGCGTGGCTGTCTGGGGCGCTTGGCCCTCCCGGGTATTGGGTGGGGCCTCTGCCGGGGGGTTTTGGGGCGCTCGGGCTCCTGGGGCCGGGTCCGGTGCACGGCCCATGTCTGGGCGGCTGGGGCCTGGTGGGGTCGGTGGGCTGTTGCCCCTGGCTCCCGGGCGCCTCTGCCCTATGCTTATGGGGGCTCTGTCCGGGGGCTTCCACTGCTGTCTTCTGGGTGGATGCGTGGTTGTCCCTGTGGTGGGCATCCTGGGTTCTGTGCTCCGTGGGGGCTGCTGGTGGCCTGGGTCTTGTGGGCCTCTCTGCCTGTTTCTGATTGCTTGGGGGGGCTGTGGATTGTGGCCGTGTACACTTATACACTCATAAGTAAGAACGGTTATCATGTAGGTCCTGTGCCATGGGTGTTGCATGTTCTCACACACACACACACAATACACATTCATTAGTCCAGTAGCAGTTGATGTATTACCATGTCGCCTCAGGTCATCTATATGCACAGTTGTGATGTATGCGATTGCCACTACTTGTGCTTGTTTTTGTTTGTTTGTGTGTTTGTTTTTTCTCTGCTTGTTTGCATGGTCCTCGCAGTGTTATGTATCGCAAAGAAAACTATTCTCATGAACTGGAAAGCGAAAAACAGTCTGTGTATTAAGCAGTTTAGAAATGTTATTTTAGATCATATTAGCATGGAAACAATGTCTGCCTCCTCAAAACATCAATTGGCTGAATTTCATTCTCTCTGGTCCCCGCTGATTAGCTTTATCACATAGTGGTGGTGGTGGGTTGCTGTCCCGTCGCTCTGGGCGGTTGGGTGTGTGCTGGGGGGGGGCTGTGTGGCTTTGGGCATCTGGTGGTCTCTCGGGTCGTGGGGACCGGGTTGGTCATTGCTGGGGGGGACTGTGTGTCGGGCTTGGAGGGCAGTTTTGGGGGCTTGCGGGTGGGGCTGTCTTGCTGTGTGGGGCGGGGTCCCTTAGGGGCCTTGGGGTGGTGGCTGCTGGCTCTGTACCGGGTGGCTGGGCCGCTCTGGCGTGGGTGGTGGTGCTGGGCCTGGGCCCTGGTGGCTGGGTTGCCCTGGACATGCCACAGTATGGGTGGGTTGGTGCAGGTCCTGGTGCCAGGCTTGTTGCTCTGGGACCTCCAGGGTGTCCGCAGGTGGTTGTTTTCTTTAGGGTGTTGGGGCGTGCGGTGGGGGGGGTGCTTTTCCCCTGTTGAGGGGGGGGCCTGGGTGATGGTGGGTCTCAGGCCCGGGCTGCTGCGTCTGGTGTGACCGGGTGGTTTGTTTGTTGTTGTTTGTTTGTTTTTTTGTAGAGGTCCTCCGGGCTGGGATGGGGTTGGGTTGAGTGGGGTTGGACGGGGTGGGTACTTTCTGGGGGTACAGTAGCTCCCGGAATATGGTCGCTGCAAGCCCCGAGCCTGGTGGACATCAGGCCCTCTTGATGTCTTGATGTGTTGGGTCCGAGGTAGCGGGTGCCTATTGCAGCCAGTCCCTGGCTGCCCTCTCTGGGGGAGACTAGCTCTCCCAGTGTATATCCCCATACCCCTCTCCCTTTTGGCTCCTGTACACAGCACACACTCACACATGAAGAGTTTTGGGGGCGTGTGTGTTCTGTGGGGTGTATTGGATGGGGCCACGTAGGTGGTCCCCTTGGCTGCACTCTGCAGTTCCCCGCCCCTGTTTTAATTACACCTTAGACATCACTACTTATCAAACACACACACACACACACATTAGGTCTTGGGGGGTGGTTGCACTGAGTGGCATCTGGTGGACGGGGCTCTTTGGGTATGTAGGCTGCCCAGAGGGCCGCGCTCCCAGTTCTACAAGGTTGGCTGCCCCTCAATTTTAATCGCTCACTATTAGAAAATATTGAAGAGCCAGAAGGGTGAGGGGAGGGGTCTTCTCACACCCCTGCTTCCTGGTTGCTGCTCGGGAAGGAGTGGCCAGGAGGAATTAATTATTCTGCTGGTTCAGGGTCTGTGGTGGCTGGGGGGCTGCTGGCCCCATGGTGTGCCCACTGTGCTAGACCCCAGCGGAGTCAAGGGAGGGATGACGTGTGGATGTGTGGATGTATGGGACGTGAAAGTGTGTGTGGTGATGATTGGGCCTGGGTCTGGGACTTGCTGTCGCCTGGCCTGCCTGTGCTTCTCCCAATGGGGGGGCGGCGTTGCCTCTCCCCACTCCTCGCGACTTCACCCACCTGTGGGCACGTCTTGACTGCCAGGGCTCTTGGCCGGGGGCACTGGGGCAGGCGCTGACCCACTGCGTGGCTGTCTGGGGCGCTTGGCCCTCCCGGGTATTGGGTGGGGCCTCTGCCGGGGGGTTTTGGGGCGCTCGGGCTCCTGGGGCCGGGTCCGGTGCACGGCCCATGTCTGGGCGGCTGGGGCCTGGTGGGGTCGGTGGGCTGTTGCCCCTGGCTCCCGGGCGCCTCTGCCCTATGCTTATGGGGGCTCTGTCCGGGGGCTTCCACTGCTGTCTTCTGGGTGGATGCGTGGTTGTCCCTGTGGTGGGCATCCTGGGTTCTGTGCTCCGTGGGGGCTGCTGGTGGCCTGGGTCTTGTGGGCCTCTCTGCCTGTTTCTGATTGCTTGGGGGGGCTGTGGATTGTGGCCGTGTACACTTATACACTCATAAGTAAGAACGGTTATCATGTAGGTCCTGTGCCATGGGTGTTGCATGTTCTCACACACACACACACAATACACATTCATTAGTCCAGTAGCAGTTGATGTATTACCATGTCGCCTCAGGTCATCTATATGCACAGTTGTGTTGTATGCGATTGCCACTACTTGTGCTTGTTTTTGTTTGTTTGTGTGTTTGTTTTTTCTCTGCTTGTTTGCATGGTCCTCGCAGTGTTATGTATCGCAAAGAAAACTATTCTCATGAACTGGAAAGCGAAAAACAGTCTGTGTATTAAGCAGTTTAGAAATGTTATTTTAGATTATATTAGCATGGAAACAATGTCTGCCTCCTCAAAACATCAATTGGCTGAATTTCATTCTCTCTGGTCCCCGCTGATTAGCTTTATCACATAGTGGTGGTGGTGGGTTGCTGTCCCGTCGCTCTGGGCGGTTGGGTGTGTGCTGGGGGGGGGGGCTGTGTGGCTTTGGGTGTCTGGTGGTCTCTCGGGTCGTGGGGACCGGGTTGGTCATTGCTGGGGGGGACTGTGTGTCGGGCTTGGAGGGCAGTTTTGGGGGCTTGCGGGTGGGGCTGTCTTGCTGTGTGGGGCGGGGTCCCTTAGGGGCCTTGGGGTGGTGGCTGCTGGCTCTGTACCGGGTGGCTGGGCCGCTCTGGCGTGGGTGGTGGTGCTGGGCCTGGGCCCTGGTGGCTGGGCGCTGCCTTGCGCCCGGGGGGGCTGGGTTGCCCTGGGCATGCCACAGTATGGGTGGGTTGGTGCAGGTCCTGGTGCCAGGCTTGTTGCTCTGGGACCTCCAGGGTATCCGCAGGTGGTTGTTTTCTTTAGGGTGTTGGGGCGTGCGGTGGGGGGGGGGTCCTTTTCCCCTGTTGAGGGGGGGGCCTGGGTGATGGTGGGTCTCAGGCCCGGGCTGCTGCGTCTGGTGTGACCGGGTGGTTTGTTTGTTGTTGTTTGTTTGTTTTTTTGTAAAGGTCCTCCGGGGTGGGATGGTGTTGGGTTGAGTGGGGTTGGACGGGGTGGGTACTTTCTGGGGGTACAGTAGCTCCCGGAATATGGTCGCTGCAAGCCCCGAGCCTGGTGGACATCAGGCCCTCTTGATGTCCTGATGTGTTGGGTCCGAGGTAGCGGGTGCCTATTGCAGCCAGTCCCTGGCTGCCCTCTCTGGGGGAGACTAGCTCTCCCAGTGTATATTCCCATACCCCTCTCCCTTTTGGCTCCTGTACACAGCACACACTCACACATGAAGGGTTTTGGGGGCGTGTGTGTTCTGTGGGGTGTAGTGGATGGGGCCACGTAGGCGGTCCCCTTGGCTGCACTCTGCAGTTCCCCACCCCTGTTTTAATTACACCTTAGACATCACTACTTATCAAACACACACACACATTAGGTCTTGGGGGGTGGTTGCACTGAGTGGCATCTGGTGGACGGGGCTCTTTGGGTATGTAGGCTGCCCAGAGGGCCGCGCTCCCAGTTCTACAAGGTTGGCTGCCCCTCAATTTTAATCGCTCACTATTAGAAAATATTGAAGAGCCAGAAGGGTGAGGGGAGGGGTCTTCTCACACCCCTGCTTCCTGGTTGCTGCTCGGGAAGGAGTGGCCAGGAGGAATTCATTATTCTGCTGGTTCAGGGTCTGTGGTGGCTGGGGGGCTGCTGGCCCCATGGTGTGCCCACTGTGCTAGACCCCAGCGGAGTCAAGGGAGGGATGACGTGTGGATGTGTGGATGTATGGGACGTGAAAGTGTGTGTGGTGATGATTGGGCCTGGGTCTGGGACTTGCTGTCGCCTGGCCTGCCTGTGCTTCTCCCAATGGGGGGGCGGCGTTGCCTCTCCCCACTCCTCGCGACTTCACCCACCTGTGGGCACGTCTTGACTGCCAGGGCTCTTGGCCAGGGGCACTGGGACAGGCGCTGACCCACTGCGTGGCTGTCTGGGGCGCTTGGCCCTCCCGGGTATTGGGTGGGGCCTCTGCCGGGGGGTTTTGGGGCGCTCGGGCTCCTGGGGCCGGGTCCGGTGCACGGCCCATGTCTGGGCGGCTGGGGCCTGGTGGGGTCGGTGGGCTGTTGCCCCTGGCTCCCGGGCGCCTCTGCCCTATGCTTATGGGGGCTCTGTCCGGGGGCTTCCACTGCTGTCTTCTGGGTGGATGCGTGGTTGTCCCTGCGGTGGGTATCCTGGGTTCTGTGCTCCGTGGGGGCTGCTGGTGGCCTGGGTCTTGTGGGCCTCTCTGCCTGTTTCTGATTGCTTGGGGGGGCTGTGGATTGTGGCCGTGTACACTTATACACTCATAAGTAAGAACGGTTATCATGTAGGTCCTGTGCCATGGGTGTTGCATGTTCTCACACACACACACACAATACACATTCATTAGTCCAGTAGCAGTTGATGTATTACCATGTCGCCTCAGGTCATCTATATGCACAGTTGTGATGTATGCGATTGCCACTACTTGTGCTTGTTTTTGTTTGTTTGTGTGTTTGTTTTTTCTCTGCTTGTTTGCATGGTCCTCGCAGTGTTATGTATCGCAAAGAAAACTATTCTCATGAACTGGAAAGCGAAAAACAGTCTGTGTATTAAGCAGTTTAGAAATGTTATTTTAGATCATATTAGCATGGAAACAATGTCTGCCTCCTCAAAACATCAATTGGCTGAATTTCATTCTCTCTGGTCCCCGCTGATTAGCTTTATCACATAGTGGTGGTGGTGGGTTGCTGTCCCGTCGCTCTGGGCGGTTGGGTGTGTGCTGGGGGGGGGCTGTGTGGCTTTGGGCATCTGGTGGTCTCTCGGGTCGTGGGGACCGGGTTGGTCATTGCTGGGGGGGACTGTGTGTCGGGCTTGGAGGGCAGTTTTGGGGGCTTGCGGGTGGGGCTGTCTTGCTGTGTGGGGCGGGGTCCCTTAGGGGCCTTGGGGTGGTGGCTGCTGGCTCTGTACCGGGTGGCTGGGCCGCTCTGGCGTGGGTGGTGGTGCTGGGCCTGGGCCCTGGTGGCTGGGTTGCCCTGGACATGCCACAGTATGGGTGGGTTGGTGCAGGTCCTGGTGCCAGGCTTGTTGCTCTGGGACCTCCAGGGTGTCCGCAGGTGGTTGTTTTCTTTAGGGTGTTGGGGCGTGCGGTGGGGGGGGTGCTTTTCCCCTGTTGAGGGGGGGGGCCTGGGTGATGGTGGGTCTCAGGCCCGGGCTGCTGCGTCTGGTGTGACCGGGTGGTTTGTTTGTTGTTGTTTGTTTGTTTTTTTGTAGAGGTCCTCCGGGCTGGGATGGGGTTGGGTTGAGTGGGGTTGGACGGGGTGGGTACTTTCTGGGGGTACAGTAGCTCCCGGAATATGGTCGCTGCAAGCCCCGAGCCTGGTGGACATCAGGCCCTCTTGATGTCTTGATGTGTTGGGTCCGAGGTAGCGGGTGCCTATTGCAGCCAGTCCCTGGCTGCCCTCTCTGGGGGAGACTAGCTCTCCCAGTGTATATCCCCATACCCCTCTCCCTTTTGGCTCCTGTACACAGCACACACTCACACATGAAGAGTTTTGGGGGCGTGTGTGTTCTGTGGGGTGTATTGGATGGGGCCACGTAGGTGGTCCCCTTGGCTGCACTCTGCAGTTCCCCGCCCCTGTTTTAATTACACCTTAGACATCACTACTTATCAAACACACACACACACACACATTAGGTCTTGGGGGGTGGTTGCACTGAGTGGCATCTGGTGGACGGGGCTCTTTGGGTATGTAGGCTGCCCAGAGGGCCGCGCTCCCAGTTCTACAAGGTTGGCTGCCCCTCAATTTTAATCGCTCACTATTAGAAAATATTGAAGAGCCAGAAGGGTGAGGGGAGGGGTCTTCTCACACCCCTGCTTCCTGGTTGCTGCTCGGGAAGGAGTGGCCAGGAGGAATTAATTATTCTGCTGGTTCAGGGTCTGTGGTGGCTGGGGGGCTGCTGGCCCCATGGTGTGCCCACTGTGCTAGACCCCAGCGGAGTCAAGGGAGGGATGACGTGTGGATGTGTGGATGTATGGGACGTGAAAGTGTGTGTGGTGATGATTGGGCCTGGGTCTGGGACTTGCTGTCGCCTGGCCTGCCTGTGCTTCTCCCAATGGGGGGGCGGCGTTGCCTCTCCCCACTCCTCGCGACTTCACCCACCTGTGGGCACGTCTTGACTGCCAGGGCTCTTGGCCAGGGGCACTGGGGCAGGCGCTGACCCACTGCGTGGCTGTCTGGGGCGCTTGGCCCTCCCGGGTATTGGGTGGGGCCTCTGCCGGGGGGTTTTGGGGCGCTCGGGCTCCTGGGGCCGGGTCCGGTGCACGGCCCATGTCTGGGCGGCTGGGGCCTGGTGGGGTCGGTGGGCTGTTGCCCCTGGCTCCCGGGCGCCTCTGCCCTATGCTTATGGGGGCTCTGTCCGGGGGCTTCCACTGCTGTCTTCTGGGTGGATGCGTGGTTGTCCCTGTGGTGGGCATCCTGGGTTCTGTGCTCCGTGGGGGCTGCTGGTGGCCTGGGTCTTGTGGGCCTCTCTGCCTGTTTCTGATTGCTTGGGGGGGCTGTGGATTGTGGCCGTGTACACTTATACACTCATAAGTAAGAACGGTTATCATGTAGGTCCTGTGCCATGGGTGTTGCATGTTCTCACACACACACACACAATACACATTCATTAGTCCAGTAGCAGTTGATGTATTACCATGTCGCCTCAGGTCATCTATATGCACAGTTGTGTTGTATGCGATTGCCACTACTTGTGCTTGTTTTTGTTTGTTTGTGTGTTTGTTTTTTCTCTGCTTGTTTGCATGGTCCTCGCAGTGTTATGTATCGCAAAGAAAACTATTCTCATGAACTGGAAAGCGAAAAACAGTCTGTGTATTAAGCAGTTTAGAAATGTTATTTTAGATTATATTAGCATGGAAACAATGTCTGCCTCCTCAAAACATCAATTGGCTGAATTTCATTCTCTCTGGTCCCCGTTGATTAGCTTTATCACATAGTGGTGGTGGTGGGTTGCTGTACCGTCGCTCTGGGCGGTTGGGTGTGTGCTGGGGGGGGGGGGGCTGTGTGGCTTTGGGTGTCTGGTGGTCTCTCGGGTCGTGGGGACCGGGTTGGTCATTGCTGGGGGGGACTGTGTGTCGGGCTTGGAGGGCAGTTTTGGGGGCTTGCGGGTGGGGCTGTCTTGCTGTGTGGGGCGGGGTCCCTTAGGGGCCTTGGGGTGGTGGCTGCTGGCTCTGTACCGGGTGGCTGGGCCGCTCTGGCGTGGGTGGTGGTGCTGGGCCTGGGCCCTGGTGGCTGGGCGCTGCCTTGCGCCCGGGGGGGCTGGGTTGCCCTGGACATGCCACAGTATGGGTGGGTTGGTGCAGGTCCTGGTGCCAGGCTTGTTGCTCTGGGACCTCCAGGGTATCCGCAGGTGGTTGTTTTCTTTAGGGTGTTGGGGCGTGCGGTGGGGGGGGGTGCTTTTCCCCTGTTGAGGGGGGGGCCTGGGTGATGGTGGGTCTCAGGCCCGGGCTGCTGCGTCTGGTGTGACCGGGTGGTTTGTTTGTTGTTGTTTGTTTGTTTTTTTGTAGAGGTCCTCCGGGGTGGGATGGTGTTGGGTTGAGTGGGGTTGGACGGGGTGGGTACTTTCTGGGGGTACAGTAGCTCCCGGAATATGGTCGCTGCAAGCCCCGAGCCTGGTGGACATCAGGCCCTCTTGATGTCCTGATGTGTTGGGTCCGAGGTAGCGGGTGCCTATTGCAGCCAGTCCCTGGCTGCCCTCTCTGGGGGAGACTAGCTGTCCCAGTGTATATCCCCATACCCCTCTCCCTTTTGGCTCCTGTACACAGCACACACTTACACCTGAAGGGTTTTGGGGGCGTGTGTGTTCTGTGGGGTGTAGTGGATGGGGCCACGTAGGCGGTCCCCTTGGCTGCACTCTGCAGTTCCCCACCCCTGTTTTAATTACACCTTAGACATCACTACTTATCAAACACACACATACACATTAGGTCTTGCGGGGTGGTTGCACTGAGTTGCATCTGGTGGGCGGGGCTCTTTGGGTATGTAGGCTGCCCAGAGGGCCGTGCTCCCAGTTCTACCAGTTCGGGTTTGGGTCACACTTCATCAACTGGATAAGGATATTATATAGCTCCCCAAATGCAAGTGTCAGGACAAATGATCAAACTTCTCCAAGCTTCAGTCTGCAGAGAGGTACAAGACCGGGTTGCCCACTTTCTCCCTCACAATACTTTATATATTTTTGATAGTAGTTTTGGGGTGCAGATGCTTAGAAATTCTGCTACCCTAATCGGGAGTTGTAAGTCTGGTTGGTGGAGGATATATTTCTTTCTTATTATAGACTTAAGTTGTTGATATTCTAGGAATTTATTGCTGCCTATCTCATGTTGTGATATGAGCTCATCAAATGAAATAAAATTTCCATTTTGGATTATATGTTCCAGATGTTTGATTCCTTTGATCTTCCACAGAGTAAAGTTTAGCATTTTTTTGTTTTGCAGGATGTCAGGATTGTTCCAGATGGGTGTAAGCTTACACGGGACAAGTGAAGACTTTGTTATTTTTAGAAATTCCCACCAGGCTGTCAGAGAGGTGCTGATGTTAATGCTTTTAAAACATTTGTGATTTTTTTACGTTTTGACTAATAAGTGGCAGGTCAGAGATTTCCAGATTATCACACAATGCTTGTTCTATATTTATCCATGGTTCATCTATTGGGCTAGGTTTAAACCATTTTGATATATACTGTAACCTATTGGCTAAGGAATAGCGCTGAAAATGAGGTAAATCTAATCCACCACTTTCCTTGGTTTTCTGTAGCGTTTTTAAACTAATACGTGGTGGTTTGTTTTTCCACAGAAATTTGGAGATGCATGAATCTAGTGACTTAAACCAAGTAGCAGGTGGTTTTATGGGGATCATTGAGAACAAATAGTTAACTTTTGGTAGTATCATCATTTTAATGGTTGTAACTCTCCCCATAAGTGATATAGCTAAGAACTTCCAACAAGAGAGATCGTCCTCTACTGTCTTTAATAATTGCACATAATTTAGCTTTGTTAGCTCTGAGAGCCTGGAGGAAATGTTTATGCCTAAATATCTAATATTTCCTGACTGTAAAGTGATCGCATGTATATTCTGGACCCTACAGTTAATGGGCAGAACTGTGGTCTTAGACCAATTGATAGAGTAGTCAGAAAGTGCTGAGAATTTATTTATGAGTGTGATCGTGTGAGTGAGAGACGTCTGTGAGTTGTGGAGGAAAAGTAATACATCATCAGCATAAAGACTTATTTTATGCTCAATTATTTTGGGGTTGGATGCCTTTAATATTTCTATCTTGTCTGTTAGCAGCTGCTAAAGGTTCGATGAAAATAGCAAAAAGTGATGGAGAAAGTGGGCAACCCTGTCTTGTACCTCTCTGCAGACTGAAGCTTGGAGAAGTTTGATCATTTGTCCTGACACTTGCATTTGAGGAGCTATATAATATCCTTATCCAGTTGATGAAGTGTGACCCAAACCCGAATTTTTTTAATGCTGCGAATAAAAATTTCCAGTTCACTCGATCAAATGCTTTTTCTGCATCTAGAGAGACTATTGTGGTTTCCAGGTTGTCGATGGTAGAATCGTCTATGAGATTAATTAGCCTGTGAGTGTTAGTGGATGAGTGTCTACCCTTTATGAAACCTGTCTAGTCAGGATGTATTATAAGTGCAGTTATTTTTTCTATTCTTTTGGCGAGGGCTTTACAAATTATTTTGAGGTCTGCATTTATTAGAGTTATTGGGCGGTAGCTGGATGGAAGTATGGGGTCTTTTCCTAGTTTCTGTAGCAGGATAATGTTAGCAGAGTTCATGTGTGGGGATAATCTGCCATTCTGCTTAACTTGTAATACCATTTTGTGAAATGCAGGTGCCAAAACAGTCCAAAATTCTTTGTAGAACTCTGCTGGAAAACCATCTGGTGGCCACCCGGGGCTTTGTTACTAGGCATATGTTGAAGGGCTTCATGGAGTATGGGTGGGTTGGTGCAGGTCCTGGTGCCAGGCTTGTTGCTCTGGGACCTCCAGGGTGTCCGCAGGTGGTTGTTTTCTTTAGGGTGTTGGGGCGTGCGGTGGGCGTTGTGCTTTTCCCCTGTTGGGGGGGTGGCCTGGGTGATGGTGGATCTCAGGCCCGGGCTGCTGCGTCTGGTGTGACCGGGTGGTTTGTTTGTTGTTGTTTGTTTGTTTGTTTGTAGAGGTCCTCCGGAGTGGGGTGGGGTTGGGTTGAGTGGGGTGGGGTTGGGTGCGTACCTTCTGGGGATACAGTCGCTGCAGGCCCCGAGCCTGGTGGACATCAGGCCCTCCTGCCCTGTGTTGGGTCCCAGGTAGTGGGGGTGCATATTGCAGCCAGTCCCCCGGTGTATATCCCCATACCCCTCTCCCTTTTGGCTCCTGTACACAGCACGCTGTGTGCCCGCTGCGCTACACCCCAGCGGAGTCAAGGGAGGGAGGACGTGTGGATGTGTGGATGTATGGGACGTCAAAGTGTGTGTGGTGATGATTGGGCCTGGGTCTGGGACTTGCCATCGCCTAGCCTGCCTGTGCTTCTCCCAATAGGGGGGCGGCGTTGCCTCTCCCCACTGCTCGCAACTTCACCCACCTGTGGGCACGTCGTGACTCCCAGTAACTTGGCCAGGGAAGCTGGGGCAGGCGCTTGACCCACTGCGTGGCTGTCTGTGGTGCTTGGCCCTCCCGGGTATTGGGTGGGGCCTCTGCCGGGGGGTTTTGGGGCGTTTTGGGTTCCTGGGGCCCGGGTCCGTGGCCTGGTGGGGTCGGTGGGCTGTTGTCCCTGGTTCCCGGGGGGCCTCTGCCCTATGCTTATGGGGGCTCTGTCCGGGGGCTTCCACTGCTGTCTACTGGGTGGATCCGTGGTTGTCCCTGCGGTGGGCATCCTGGGTTCTGTGCTCCGTGGGGGCTGCTGGTGGCCTGGGTCTTGTGGGCCTCTCTGCCTGCTTCTGATTGCTTGGGGGGGGCTGTGGATTGTGGCACTCATAACTAAGCACGGTTATCATGTAGGTCCTGTGCCATGGGTGTTGCATGTTCCCCCCACACACACACACACAACACACATTCATTAGTCCAGTAGCAGTTGATGTATTACCATGTCGCCTCAGGTCATCTATATCCACAGTTGTGTTGTATGCGATTGCCACTACTTGTGCTTGTTGTTGTTTGTTCTCTGCTTGTCTGCTTTCAGGTGCTCCTGGTGGCGCAAAGGCTGGATTCGCAACAGAGACCATGGATTATTGTCTGTTTTGTTTTTTTACAGGTGTAGCAGCTGGTTGTCTGGTTTTTGTTTCTTTTTTTGTTCTGTTTCCTCTTCTTTCCTTTTCCCCCGGTCCGGTTCAGTTCCATTACATGTTATATATAACAAGAAATAAATAAATGGGCATCAAGGGGAGCTTTACATTTATAAAACTTCCCTTGGCAAAGCAAATCAGTTTGGCATAAAAGGTATTCACAATTCTGCTGCCATAATGCTGAACAGAACAAGGGAAAAAAGTGAAGGAATTCATTTTACAGCTAAATCCTCATAAAGAGCGTATTGCTCAACCACAAGTGTGGTTCTTTCTCATACAAGGTTATACAAAGAAGTTTATGTTTGAAACCAGCTTAAACATGGACAAATATGAAGGACAAAGCAGTTTTAACTTGGTTTGAGTGAAGCAATTAATTTTATGGCAATATCTGAAATCTTGACTATCTACTTAAAAGAAAGCGAATTTCGGATTCCAGAAGAACAAGTGTGGTTCTTTCTCATATAAGGTAATATAAAGAAGTTTATACTTGAAACCAGCTTAGACATGGATAAATAAGAAGGACAAAGCAGTTTTAACTTGGTTGAAGTGAAGGAATTCATTTTACAGCAAAATCCTGAATCGTGCATAACTCCTCATAAGGAGTGTATTGCTCAAACATGTGTTGTTTTTTTCTCATACAAGATTATAAAAAGAAATTTATGTTTGAAACCATCTTAAACATTGACAAATATGAAGGACAAAGCAGTTTTAACTTGGTTTGAGTGAAGCAATTCATTTTATGGCAATATCTGAAATCTTCACTATCTCCTTGAAAGAAAGCGAATTTCGGATTCTAGAAGAACAAGTGTGGTTCTTTCTCATATAAGGTAATATAAAGAAGTTTATACTCGAAACCAGCTTAGACATGGATAAATAAGAAGGACAAAGCAGTTTTAACTTGGTTGAAGTGAAGGATTTCATTTTACAGCAAAATCCTGAAACGTGCATTACTCCTCATAAGGAGTGTATTGCTCAAACATGTGTTTTTTTCTCATACAAGATTATAAAAAGAAATTTATGTTTGAAACCATCTTAAACATTGACAAATATGAAGGACAAAGCAGTTTTAACTTGGTTTGAGTGAAGCAATTCATTTTATGGCAATATCTGAAATCTTCACTATCTCCTTGAAAGAAAGCGAATTTCGGATTCTAGAAGAACAAGTGTGGTTCTTTCTCATATAAGGTAATATAAAGAAGTTTATCATTGAAAGCAGCGTAGACGTGGATAAATATGAAGGACAAAGCAGTTTTAACTTGGTTTAAGTGAAGGAATTCATAGTTAGCAGTTCCTTGATGAGGGATATTTCAGACACCAAAATCCATTTTCTAAAGAGAAATAAAGAGAAAACAACAATCACTTCTGTTAAAGACTGAAAAAGAAATGTCACCCATGAAATCAACAATGCTTTTAGGGACTTCTATAAAACCTTATATTCATCACAAAATGATCCATCAGACAGTAACATAGATCAGTTTCTTAGTAATATCAACCTTCCAAAATTACAAACCGAACAGGCAATGGCTCTGGATTCACCTCTCTCAATAGGAGAACTCCATGAAGCCCTTCAACATATGCCTAGTAACAAAGCCCCGGGTGGCCACCAGATGATTTTCCAGCAGAGTTCTACAAAGAATTGTGGACTGTTTTGGCACTGCATTTCACAAAATGGTATTACAAGTTAAGCAGAATGGCAGATTATCCCCACACATGAACTCTGCTAACATTATCCTGCTACAGAAACCAGGAAAAGACCCCATACTTCCATCCAGCTACCGCCCAATATCTCTAATAAATGCAGACCTCAAAATAATTTGTAAAGTCCTCGCCAAAAGAATAGAAAAAATAACTCCACTTATAATACATCCTGACCAGACAGGTTTCATAAAGGGTAGACGATCATCCACTAACACTCGCAGGCTAATTAATCTCATAGACTATTCTACCATCGACAACCTGGAAACCACAATAGTCTCTCTAGATGCAGAAAAAGCATTTGATCGAGTGAACTGGAAATTTTTATTCGCAGCATTAAAAAAATTCGGGTTTGGGTCACACTTCATCAACTGGATAAGGATATTATATAGCTCCCCAAATGCAAGTGTCAGGACAAATGATCAAACTTCTCCAAGCTTCAGTCTGCAGAGAGGTACAAGACAGGGTTGCCCACTTTCTCCATCACTTTTTGCTATTTTCATCGAACCTTTTGCAGCTGCTATCAGACAAGATAGAAATATTAAAGGCATCCAACCCCAAAATATTGAGCATAAAATAAGTCTTTATGCTGATGATGTATTACTTTTCCTCCACAACTCACAGACATCTCTCACTCACACGATCACACTCATAAATAAATTCTCAGCACTTTCTGACTACTCTATCAATTGGTCTAAGACCACAGTTCTGCCCATTAACTGTAGGGTCCAGAATATACCTGCGATCACTTTACAGTCAGGAAATATTAGATATTTAGGCATAAACATTTCCTCCAGGCTCTCAGAGCTAACAAAGCTAAATTATGTGCAATTATTAAAGACAGTAGAGGACGATCTCTCTCGTTGGAAGTCCTTACCTATATCACTTATGGGGAGAGTTACAACCATTAAAATGATGATACTACCAAAAGTTAACTATTTGTTCTCAATGATCCCCATAAAACCATCTGCTACTTGGTTTAAGTCACTAGATTAATGCATCTCCAAATTTCTGTGGAAAAACAAACCACCACGTATTAGTTTAAAAACGCTACAGAAAACCAAGGAAAGTGGTTGATTAGATTTACCTCATTTTCAGCGCTATTCCTTAGCCAATAGGTTACAGTATATATCAAAATGGTTTAAACCTAGCCCAATAGATGAACCACACAGCTTCTGGCCACAAATATGTTTGAACACCTTTAGAATGACTCGAAATCCTAATTTACAGCTCATACAATACAAAATTCTTCATAGAACACACTATACAGGACAAAGGATGTTCAGGATGGGTCTAACACACTCTAACATCTGCTCACATTGCACAGATAACACACCTGATGATTATGCACACGCTTTGTGGTTTTGTGCGCCTGTCCAGAAGTTCTGGTTTGAAGTGTGTACGGACCTATCAACGTGGCTAAAGTGTAGCATTCCTGCATGCTGGGTGACTTAGACAACATCAACATGGAAATTAACTCAGCACACATGGTCCTCACAGTGTTATGTATCGCAAAGAAAACTATTCTCATGAACTGGAAAGTGAAGAATAATCTGTGTATTAACCTGTTTAGAAATGTTCTTTTAGATTATATTAGCATGGAAACAATGTCTGCCTCCTTAAAACATCAATTGGCTGAATTTCATTCTCTCTGGTCCCCGCTGATTAACTGTGTGGCTTCGGGCGTCTGGTGGTCTCTCGGGTCGTGGGGACCGGGTTGGTCATTGCTGGGGGGGACTGTGTGTCGGGCTTGGAGGGCAGTTTTGGGGGCTTGCGGGTGGGGCTGTCTTGCTGTGTGGGGCGGGGTCCCTTAGGGGCCTTGGGGTGGTGGCTGCTGGCTCTATACCGGGTGGCTGGGCCGCTCTGGCGTGGGTGGTGGTGCTGGGCCTGGGCCCTGGTGGCTGGGCGCTGCCTTGCGCCCGGGGGGGCTGGGTTGCCCTGGACATGCCACAGTATGGGTGGGTTAGTGCAGGTCCTGGTGCCAGGCTTGTTGCTCTGGGACCTCCAGGGTGTCCGCAGGTGGTTGTTTTCTTTAGGGTGTTGGGGCGTGCGGTGGGGGGGTTGCTTTTCCCCTGATGGGGGGGGGCCAGGGTGATGGTGGGTCTCAGGCCCGGGCTGCTGCGTCTGGTGTGACCGGGTGGTTTGTTTGTTGTTGTTTGTGTGTTTGTTTGTAGAGGTCCTCCGGGGTGGGGTTGGGTTGAGTGGGGTGGGGCGGGGTGGGTACCTTCTGGGGGTACAGTAGCTCCCGGAATATGGTCGCTGCAGGCCCCGAGCCTGGTGGACATCAGGCCCTCCTGCCCTGTGCTGGGTCCCAGGTAGCGGGGGTGCCTATTGCTGCCAGTCCCTGGCTGCCCTCTCCGGGGGAGAGTAGCTCTCCCGGTGTATATCCCCATACCCTCTCCCTTTTGGCTCCTGTACACAGCACACACTCACACATGAAGGGTTTTGGGGGGCGTGTGTGTTCTGTGGGGTGTAGTGGATGGGGCCACGTAGGTGGTCCCCTTGGCTGCACTCTGCAGTTCCCCGCCCCTGTTTTAATTACACCTTAGACATCACTACTTATCAAACACACACACACACACACATTACGTCTTGGGGGGTGGTTGCACTGAGTGGCATCTGGTGGACGGGGCTCTTTGGGTATGTAGGCTGCCCAGAGGGCCGCCCTCCCAGTTCTACAAGGTTGGCTGCCCCTCAATTTTAATCGCTCACTATTAGAAAATATTGAAGAGCCAGAAGGGTGAGGGGAGGGGTCTTCTCACACCCCTGCTTCCTGGTTGCTGCTCGGGAAGGAGTGGCCAGGAGGAATTAATTATTCTGCTGGTTCAGGGTCTGTGGTGGCTGGGGGGCTGCTGGCCCCATGGTGTGCCCACTGTGCTAGACCCCAGCGGAGTCAAGGGAGGGATGACGTGTGGATGTATGGGACGTGAAAGTGTGTGTGGTGATGATTGGGCCTGGGTCTGGGACTTGCTGTCGCCTGGCCTGCCTGTGCTTCTCCCAATGGGGGGGCGGCGTTGCCTCTCCCCACTCCTCGCGACTTCACCCACCTGTGGGCACGTCCTGACTGCCAGGGCTCTTGGCCAGGGGCACTGGGGCAGGCGCTGACCCACTGCGTGGCTGTCTGGGGCGCTTGGCCCTCCCGGGTATTGGGTGGGGCCTCTGCCGGGGGGTTTTGGGGCGCTCGGGCTCCTGGGGCCGGGTCCGGTGCACGGCCCATGTCTGGGCGGCTGGGGCCTGGTGGGGTCGGTGGGCTGTTGCCCCTGGCTCCCGGGCGCCTCTGCCCTATGCTTATGGGGGCTCTGTCCGGGGGCTTCCACTGCTGTCTTCTGGGTGGATGCGTGGTTGTCCCTGCGGTGGGCATCCTGGGTTCTGTGCTCCGTGGGGGCTGCTGGTGGCCTGGGTCTTGTGGGCCTCTCTGCCTGTTTCTGATTGCTTGGGGGGGCTGTGGATTGTGGCCGTGTACACTTATACACTCATAAGTAAGAACGGTTATCATGTAGGTCCTGTGCCATGGGTGTTGCATGTTCTCACACACACACACACACACACACAATACACATTCATTAGTCCAGTAGCAGTTGATGTATTACCATGTCGCCTCAGGTCATCTATATGCACAGTTGTGTTGTATGCGATTGCCACTACTTGTGCTTGTTTTTGTTTGTTTGTGTGTTTGTTTTTTCTCTGCTTGTTTGCATGGTCCTCGCAGTGTTATGTATCGCAAAGAAAACTATTCTCATGAACTGGAAAGCGAAAAACAGTCTGTGTATTAAGCAGTTTAGAAATGTTGTTTTAGATTATATTAGCATGGAAACAATGTCTGCCTCCTCAAAACATCAATTGGCTGAATTTCATTCTCTCTGGTCCCCGCTGATTAGCTTTATCACATAGTGGTGGTGGTGGGTTGCTGTCCCGTCGCTCTGGGCGGTTGGGTGTGTGCTGGGGGGGGGCTGTGTGGCTTTGGGCGTCTGGTGGTCTCACGGGTCGTGGGGACCGGGTTGGTCATTGCTGGGGGGGACTGTGTGTCGGGCTTGGAGGGCAGTTTTGGGGGCTTGCGGGTGGGGCTGTCTTGCTGTGTGGGGCGGGGTCCCTTAGGGGCCTTGGGGTGGTGGCTGCTGGCTCTGTACCGGGTGGCTGGGCCGCTCTGGCATGGGTGGTGGTGCTGGGCCTGGGCCCTGGTGGCTGGGCGCTGCCTTGCGCCCGGGGGGGCTGGGTTGCCCTGGACATGCCACAGTATGGGTGGGTTGGTGCAGGTCCTGGTGCCAGGCTTGTTGCTCTGGGACCTCCAGGGTATCCGCAGGTGGTTGTTTTCTTTAGGGTGTTGGGGCGTGCGGTGGGGGGGGGTGCTTTTCCCCTGTTGAGGGGGGGGCCTGGGTGATGGTGGGTCTCAGGCCCGGGCTGCTGCGTCTGGTGTGACCGGGTGGTTTGTTTGTTGTTGTTTGTTTGTTTTTTTGTAGAGGTCCTCCGGGGTGGGATGGGGTTGGTTGAGTGGGGTTGGACGGGGTGGGTACTTTCTGGGGGTACAGTAGCTCCCGGAATATGGTCGCTGCAAGCCCCGAGCCTGGTGGACATCAGGCCCTCTTGATGTCCTGATGTGTTGGGTCCGAGGTAGCGGGTGCCTATTGCAGCCAGTCCCTGGCTGCCCTCTCTGGGGGAGACTAGCTCTCCCGGTGTATATCCCCATACCCCTCTCCCTTTTGGCTCCTGTACACAGCACACACTCACACATGAAGGGTTTTGGGGGCGTGTGTGTTCTGTGGGGTGTAGTGGATGGGGCCACGTAGGCGGTCCCCTTGGCTGCACTCTGCAGTTCCCCACCCCTTTTTTAATTACACCTTAGACATCACTACTTATCAAACACACACATACACACTAGGTGGTTGCACTGAGTGGCATCTGGTGGGCGGGGCTCTTTGGGTATGTAGGCTGCCCAGAGGGCCGTGCTCCCAGTTCTACCAGTTCGGGTTTGGGTCACACTTCATCAACTGGATAAGGATATTATATAGCTCCCCAAATGCAAGTGTCAGGACAAATGATCAAACTTCTCCAAGCTTCAGTCTGCAGAGAGGTACAAGACCGGGTTGCCCACTTTCTCCCTCACAATACTTTATATATTTTTGATAGTAGTTTTGGGGTGCAGATGCTTAGAAATTCTGCTACCCTAATCGGGAGTTGTAAGTCTGGTTGGTGGAGGATATATTTCTTTCTTATTATAGACTTAAGTTGTTGATATTCTAGGAATTTATTGCTGCCTATCTCATGTTGTGATATGAGCTCATCAAATGAAATAAAATTTCCATTTTGGATTATATGTTCCAGATGTTTGATTCCTTTGATCTTCCACAGAGTAAAGTTTAGCATTTTTTTGTTTTGCAGGATGTCAGGATTGTTCCAGATGGGTGTAAGCTTACACGGGACAAGTGAAGACTTTGTTATTTTTAGAAATTCCCACCAGGCTGTCAGAGAGGTGCTGATGTTAATGCTTTTAAAACATTTGTGATTTTTTTACGTTTTGACTAATAAGTGGCAGGTCAGAGATTTCCAGATTATCACACAATGCTTGTTCTATATTCATCCATGGTTCATCTATTGGGCTAGGTTTAAACCATTTTGATATATACTGTAACCTATTGGCTTACAACTCCCGATTAGAGTAGCAGAATTTCTAAGCATCTGCATCCCAAAACTACTATCAAAAATACATAAATTATTGTCTAAGATAGATGACACAATGTCTTTACCATCCTAAAAATGGGAGGCAGATTTATCCATCAGTTCTAGTCATAGCTTCTGGCCACAAATATGTTTGAACACCTTCAGAATGACTCGAAATCCTAATTTACAGCTCATACAATACAAAATTCTTCATAGAACACACTATACAGGACAAAGGATGTTAAGGATGGGTCTAACACGCTCAAACATCTGCTCACATTGCACAGATAACACACCTGATGATTATGCACACGCTTTGTGGTTTTGTGCGCCTGTCCAGAAGGTCTGGTTTGAAGTCTGTACGGACCTATCAACATGGCTAAAGTGTAGCATTCCTGCATGCCCCACACTGTGCATACTGGGTGACTTAGACAACATCAACATGGAAATGAACTCAGCACACATGGTCATCACAGTGTTATGTATCGCAAAGAAAACTATTCTCATGAACTGGAAAGCGAAGAACAATCTGTGTATTAACCAGTTTAGAAATGTTCTTTTAGATTACATTAGCATGGAAACAATGTCTGCCTCTTTCAAACATCAATTGGCTGAATTTCATTCTCTCTGGTCCCCGCTGATTAGCTTTATCACATAGTGGTGGTGGTGGGTTGCTGTCCCGTCGCTCTGGGCGGTTGGGTGTGTGCTGGGGGGGGGCTGTGTGGCTTCGGGCGTCTGGTGGTCTCTCGGGTCGTGGGGACTGGGTTGGTGATTGCTGGGGGGGACTGTGTGTCGGGCTTGGAGGGCAGTTTTGGGGGCTTGCAGGTGGGGCTGTCTTGCGGTGTGGGGCGGGGTCCCTTAGGGGCCTTGGGGTGGTGGCTGCTAAGTACTGGAATCATACACTTCCTCTATGTAACCAGATAATTGCCGAGAAAGGCTGACTTGTAGTGGGCACATCTTCCTCCCTGATGTGATTATTCTCTGCAGCTGAAACTGAGACTCTCAGATCACTTCGTGTCTGCCAACAAAGAAGCAGCAGCTGCTGAAGATGACCAACTTCCTCATGTGTCACAGGATGATCAGACGTTGCAACAAAAGACATGCAGGTGGTCGAGAGAAGAGAAGAAGCTTACAGCACCTGGTATTCCCAAGAGATTTCCCATCCAAGTACTAACCAGGCCCAACACTGCTTGGCTTCCGAGATCAGACGAGGTCAGGCATGTTCAGGGTGGTGTGGCCGTAAGCAACAATGTCTCTGACAAATGTGCATTATATAGGTACTGGAATCATACGGTTCCTCTATGCAACCAGATAATTGCCGAGAAAGGCTGATGTGTAGCGGGCATATCATCTTCTCTGATGTGGTCATTCTCTGCAACTGAAACTGAGACTCTCAGATCACTTCGTGTCTTCCAACAAAGCAGCAGCAGCTGAAGATGACCAACTTCCTCATGTGTCACAGGGTGATCAGACGTTGCAACAAAAGACATGCAGGTTGTAGAGAGAAGAGAAAACGCTTACAGCACCTGGTATTCCCAAGCAGTCTCCCATTAAAGTACTAACCAGGACCAACCCTCCTTGGCTTCCGAGATCAGACGAGGTCGGGCATATTCAGGGTGGTGTGGCCGTAAGGAACAATTTCTGTGACAAATGTGCATTATATAGGTACTGGAATCATACACTTCCTCTATGTAACCAGATAATTGCAGAGAAAGGCTGACTTGTTATGGGCACATCTTCTTCCCTGATGTGATTATTCTCTGCAGCTGAAACTGAGACTCTCAGATCACTTGGTGTCTGCCAACAAAGCAGCAGCAGCTGAAGATGACCAACTTCCTCATGTGTCACAGGGTGATCAGGCGTTGCAACAAAAGACATGCAGGTTGTAGAGAGAAGAGAAAACGCTTACAGCACCTGGTATTCCCAAGCAGTCTACCATCCAAGTACTAACCAGGCTCAAACCTGCTTGGCTTCCGAGATCAGACGAGGTCGGGTATATTCAGGGTGGTGTGGCCGTAAGCAACAATAACTGTGACAAATGTGCATTATATAAGTACTGGAATCATTCACTTCCTCTATGTAACCAGATAATTTCCGAGAAAGGCTCACTTGTTATGGGCACATCTTCTTCCCTGATGTGATCATTCTCTGCAGCTGAAACTGAGACTCTCAGATCACTTCGTGTCTGCCAACAAAGCAGCAGCAGCTGCTGAAGATGACCAACTTCCTCATGTGTCACAGGGTGATCAGACGTTGCAACAAAAGACATGCAGGTGGTAGAGAGAAGAGAAAAAGCTTACCATACCTGGCATTCCCAAGAGGTCTTCCATCCAAGTACTAACCAGGCCCAAACCTCCTTGGCTTCCGAGATCAGACGAGGTCGAGCATGTTCAGGGTGGTGTGGCCGTAAGCAACAGTGTCTCTGACAAATGTGCATTATATAGGTACTGGAATCATACGGTTCCTCTATGCAACCAGATCATTTCCGAGAAAGGCTGATGTGTAGTGGGCACATCTTCTTCCCTGACGTGATTATTCTCTGCAGCTGAAACTGAGACTCTCAGATCACTTTGTGTCTGCCAACAAAGCAGCAGCAGCTGAAGATGACCAACTTCCTCATGTGTCACAGGGTGATCAGACGTTGCAACAAAAGACATGCAGGTGGTAGAGAGAAGAGAAAAAGCTTACAGCACCTGGTATTCCCAGAGAGTCTATCATCCAAGTACTAACCAGGCCCAAACCTGCTTGGCTTCCGAGATCAGACGTGGTCAGGCATATTCAGGGTGGTGTGGCGGTAAGCAACCATAACTGTGACAAATGTGCATTATAAAGATATTGGAATCATACAGTTCCTCTATGTAACCAGATAATTGCCAAGAAAAGCTGATAAGTAGTGGGCACATCTTCTTCCCTGACGTGATTATTCTCTCGAGCTGAAACTGAGACTCTCAGATCACTTTGTGTCTGCCAACAAAGCAGCAGAAGCTGAAGATGACCAACTTCCTCATGTGTCACAGGGTGATCAGACGTTGCAACAAAAGACATGCAGGTGGTAGAGAGAAGAGAAAAAGCTTACAGCACCTCGTATTCCCAAGAGGTCTTCCATCCAAGTCCAAACCAGGCCCAACTGTGCTTGGCTTCCGAGATCAGACGAGGTCGGGCATGTTCAGGGTTGTGTGGCCGTAAGCAACAATGTCTCTGACAAATGTGCATTATATAGGTACTGGAATCATATGGTTCCTCTATGCAACCAGATAATTGCCGAGAAAGGCTGATGTGTAGCGGGCATATCATCTTCTCTGATGTGATCATTCTCTTCAGCTGAAACTGAGACTCTCAGATCACTTCGTGTCTGCCAACAAAGCAGCAGCAGCTGAAGATGACCACCTTCCTCATGTGTCACAGGGTGATCAGACGTTGCAACAAAAGACATGCAGGTGGTAGAGAGAAGAAAAAAAGCTTACAGCACCTGGTATTCCCAAGCGGTCTCCCATCAAAGTACTAACCAGGCCCAACCCTCCTTGGCTTCCGAGATCAGACGAGGTTGGACATATTCAGGGTGGTTTGGCCGTAAGCAACAGTCTCTGTGACAAATGCGCATTATATAGGCAATCAAATCATATGGTTCCTCTATGTAACCAGATAATTGCAGAGAAAGGCTAACTTGTTGTGTGCACATCTTCTTCCCTGACGTGATAATTCTCTCCAGCTGAAAATGAGACTCTCAGATCACTTCGTGTCTGCCAACAAAGCAGCAGCAGCTGAAGATGACCAACTTCCTCATGTGTCACAGGGTGATCAGACATTGCAACAAAAGACATGCAGGTGGTTGAGAGAAGAGAAAAAGCTTAAAGCACCTGGTATTCCCAAAAGGTCTTCCATCCAAGTACAAACCAGGCCCAACTGTGCTTGGCTTCCGAGATCAGACGAGGGCGGGCATGTTCAGGGTGGTGTGGCCGTAAGCAACAATGTCTCTGAAAAATGTGCATTATATAGGTACTGGAATCATACGGTTCCTCTATGCAACCAGATAATTGCAGAGAAAGACTGATGTGTAGTGGGCACATCTTGTTCCCTGACGTGATCATTCTCTTCAGCTGAAACTGAGACTCTCAGATCACTTCGTGTTTGCCAACAAAGCAGCCGCAGCTGAAGATGACCAAATACCTCATGTGTCACAGGGTGATCAGACGTTGCAACAAAACACATGCAGGTGGTAGAGAGAAGAGAAAAACCTTACAGCACCTGGTATTCCCAAAAGGTCTCCCACCCAAGTACTAACCAGGCCCAACACTGCTTGGCTTCCGAGATCAGACGAGGTCAGGCAAATTCAGGGTGGTGTGGCCGTAAGTAACAATGTCTGTGACAAATGTGCATTATATAGGTACAGGAATCATACGGTTCCTCTATGTAACCAGATAATTGCTGAGAAAGGCTGATGTGTAGTGGGCACATCTTCTTCCCTGACGTGATTATTCTCTTCAGCTGAAACTGAGACTCTCAGATCACTTCGTGTCTTCCAACAAAGCAGCAGCAGCTGAAGATGGCCAACTTCCTCATGTGTCACAGGGTGATCAGACGTTGCAACAAAAGACATGCAGGTTGTAGAGAGAAGAGAAAACGCTTACAGCACCTGGTATTCCCAAGCAGTCTCCCATTAAAGTACTAACCAGGCCCAACCCTCCTTGGCTTCCGAGATCAGACGAGGTCAGGCTTATTCAGGGTGGTGTGGCCGTAAGGAACAATTTCTGTGACACATGTGCATTATATAGGTACTGGAATCATACACTTCCTCTATGAAACCAGATAATTGCCGAGAAAGGCTGACTTGTAGTGGGCACATATTCTTCCCTGATGTGATTATTCTCTGCAACTGAAACTGAGACTCTCAGATCACTCTGTGTCTGCCAACAAAGCAGCAGCAGCTGAAGATGACCAACTTCCTCATGTGTCACAGGGTGATCAGACGTTGCAAAAAAAGACATGCAGGTGGTAGAGAGAAGAGAAAAAGCTTACAGCACCTGGTATTTTCAAGCGGTCTCCCACCAAAGTACTAACCAGGCCCAACTCTTCTTGGCTTCCGAGATCAGACGAGGTCAGGCATATTGAGGGTGGTGTGGCCGTAAGCAACAATGTCTGTGACAAATGTGCATTATATAAGTACAGGAATCATACGGTTCCTCTATGTAACCAGATAATTGCTGAGAAAGGCTGATGTGTAGTGGGCACATCTTCTTCCCTGACGTGATTATTCTCTTCAGCTGAAACTGAGACTCTCAGATCACTTCGTGTCTGCCAACAAAGCAGCAGAAGCTGAAGATGACCAACTTCCTCATGTGTCACAGGGAGATCAGACGTTGCAACAAAAGACATGCAGGTTGTTGAGAGAAGAGAAAACGCTTACAGCACCTGGTATTCCCAAGCAGTCTCCCATTAAAGTACTAACCAGGCCCAACCCTCCTTGGCTTCCGAGATCAGACGAGGTCGGGCATATTCAGGGTGGTGTGGCCGTATGGAACAATTTCTGTGACAAATGTGCATTATATAGGTACTGGAATCATACACTTCCTCTATGTAACCAGATAATTGCAGAGAAAGGCTGACTTGTTATGGGCACATCTTCTTCCCTGATGTGATTATTCTCTGCAGCTGAAACTGAGACTCTCAGATCACTTGGTGTCTGCCAACAAAGCAGCAGCAGCTGAAGATCACCAACTTCCTCATGTGTCACAGGGTGATCAGACGTTGCAACAAAAGACATGCAGGTTGTAGAGAGAAGAGAAAACGCTTACAGCACCTGGTATTCCCAAGCAGTCTACCATCCAAGTACTAACCAGGCTCAAACGTGCTTGGCTTCCGAGATCAGACGAGGTCGGGTATATTCAGGGTGGTGTGGCCGTAAGCAACAATAACTGTGACAAATGTGCATTATATAAGTACTGGAATCATACACTTCCTCTATGTAACCAGATAATTTCCGAGAAAGGCTCACTTGTTATGGGCATATCTTCTTCCCTGATGTGATCATTCTCTGCAACTTAAACTGAGACTCTCAGATCACTTCGTGTCTGCCAACAAAGCAGCAGCAGCTGCTGAAGATGACCAACTTCCTCATGTGTCACAGGGTGATCAGACGTTGCAACAAAAGACATGCAGGTGGTAGAGAGAAGAGAAAAAGCTTACCACACCTGGTATTCCCAAGAGGTCTCCTATCCAAGTACTAACCAGGCCCAAACCTCCTTGGCTTCCGAGATCAGACGAGGTCGAGCATGTTCAGGGTGGTGTGGCCGTAAGCAACAATGTCTCTGACAAATGTGCATTATATAGGTACTGGAATCATACGGTTCCTCTATGCAACCAGATCATTTCCGAGAAAGGCTGATATGTAGTGGGCACATCTTCTTCCCTGACGTGATTATTCTCTGCAGCTGAAACTGAGACTCTCAGATCACTTTGTGTCTGCCAACAAAGCAGCAGTAGCTGAAGATGACCAACTTCCTCATGTGTCACAGGGTGATCAGACGTTGCAACAAAAGACATGCAGGTGGTAGAGAGAAGAGAAAAAGCTTACAGCACCTGGCATTCCCAGAGAGTCTACCATCCAAGTACAAACCAGGCCCAAACCTGCTTGGCTTCCGAGATCAGACGTGGTCGGGCATATTCAGGGTGGTGTGGCGGTAAGCAACCATAACTGTGACAAATGTGCATTATAAAGGTACTGGAATCATACAGTTCCTCTATGTAACCAGATAATTGCCGAGAAAAGCTGATAAGTAGTGGGCACATCTTCTTCCCTGACGTGATTATTCTCTCGAGCTGAAACTGAGACTCTCAGATCACTTTGTGTCTGCCAACAAAGCAGCAGAAGCTGAAGATGACCAACTTCCTCATGTGTCACAGGGTGATCAGACGTTGCAACAAAAGACATGCAGGTGGTAGAGAGAAGAGAAAAAGCTTACAGCACCTCGTATTCCCAAGAGGTCTTCCATCCAAGTACAAACCAGGCCCAACTGTGCTTGGCTTCCGAGATCAGACGAGGTCGGGCATGTTCAGGGTTGTGTGGCCGTAAGCAACAATGTCTCTGACAAATGTGCATTATATAGGTACTGGAATCATACGGTTCTTCTATGCAACCAGATAATTGCCGAGAAAGGCTGATGTGTAGCGGGTAAATCATCTTCTCTGATGTGATCATTCTCTGCAACTGAAACTGAGACTCTCAGATCACTTCGTGTCTGCCAACAAAGCAGCAGAAGCTGAAGATGACCAACTTCCTCATGTGTCACAGGGTGATCAGACGTTGCAACAAAAGACATGCAGGTGGTAGAGAGAAGAGAAAAAGCTTACAGCACCTGGTATTCCCAAGCGGTCTCCCATCAAAGTACTAACCAGGCCCAACCCTCCTTGGCTTCCGAGATCAGACGAGGTTGGACATATTCAGGGTGGTTTGGCCGTAAGCAACAATCTCTGTGACAAATGCGCATTATATAGGTAATCAAATCATATGGTTCCTCTATGTAACCAGATATTTGCAGAGAAAGGCTGATATGTAGCGGGCATATCTTGTTCCCTGACGTGATAATTCTCTCCAGCTGAAAATGAGACTCTCAGATCACTTCGTGTCTGCCAACAAAGCAGCAGCAGCTGAAGATGACCAACTTCCTCATGTGTCACAGGGTGATCAGACATTGCAACAAAAGACATGCAGGTGGTTGAGAGAAGAGAAAAAGCTTAAAGCACCTGGTATTCCCAAGAGGTCTTCCATCCAAGTACAAACCAGGCCCAACTGTGCTTGGCTTCCGAGATCAGACGAGGAAGGGGATGTTCAGGGTGGTGTGGCCGTAAGCAACAATATCTCTGAAAAATGTGCATTATATAGGTACTGGAATCATACGGTTCCTCTATGCAACCAGATAATTGCAGAGAAAGGCTGATGTGTAGTGGGCACATCTTGTTCCCTGACGTGATCATTCTCTTCAGCTGAAACTGAGACTCTCAGATCACTTTGTGTTTGCCAACAAAGCAGCCGCAGCTGAAGATGACCAAATACCTCATGTGTCACAGGGTGATCAGACGTTGCAACAAAAGACATGTAGGTTGTAGAGAGAAGAGAAAACGCTTACAGCACCTGGTATTCCCAAGCAGTCTCCCATTAAAGTACTAACCAGGCCCAACCCTCCTCGGCTTCCGAGATCAGACGAGGTCAGGCTTATTCAGGGTGGTGTGGCCGTAAGGAACAATTTCTGTGACAAATGTGCATTATATAGGTACTGGAATCATACACTTCCTCTATGAAACCAGATAATTGCCGAGAAAGGCTGACTTGTAGTGGGCACATATTCTTCCCTGATGTGATTATTCTCTGCAGCTGAAACTGAGACTCTCAGATCACTCTGTGTCTGCCAACAAAGCAGCAGCAGCTGAAGATGACCAACTTCCTCATGTGTCACAGGGTGATCAGACGTTGCAAAAAAAGACATGCAGGTGGTAGAGAGAAGAGAAAAAGCTTACAGCACCTGGTATTTTCAAGCGGTCTCCCACCCAAGTACTAACCAGGCCCAACTCTGCTTGGCTTCCGAGATCAGACGAGGTCAGGCATATTCAGGGTGGTGTGGCCGTAAGCAACAATGTCTGTGACAAATGTGCATTATATAAGTACAGGAATCATACGGTTCCTCTATGTAACCAGATAATTGCTGAGAAAGGCTGATGTGTAGTGGGCACATCTTCTTCCCTGACGTGATTATTCTCTTCAGCTGAAACTGAGACTCTCAGATCACTTCGTGTCTTCCAACAAAGCAGCAACAGCTGAAGATGACCAACTTCCTCATGTGTCACAGGGTGATCAGACGTTGCAACAAAACACATGCAGGTGGTAGAGAGAAGAGAAAAAGCTTACAGCACCTGGTACTCCCAAGCTGTCTCCCATCCAAGTACTAACCAGGTACAACCCTGCTTGGCGTCCGAGATCAGACGAGGTCAGGCTTCTTCAGGGTGGTGTGGCCGTAAGCAACAATGTCTCTGACAAATGTGCATTATATAGGTACTGGAATCATACGGTTCCTCTATGCAACCAGATAATTGCCGAGAAAGGCTGATGTGTAGCGGGCAAATAATCTTCTCTGATGTGATCATTCTCTGCAACTGAAACTGAGACTCTCAGATCACTTCGTGTCTGCCAACAAAGCAGCAGCAGCTGCTGAAGATGACCAACTTCCTCATGTGTCATAGGGTGATCAGACGTTGCAACAAAAGACATGCAGGTGGTAGAGAGCAGAGAAAAAGCTTAAAGCACCTGGTATTCCCAAAAGGTCTTCCATCCAAGTACAAACCAGGCCCAACTGTGCTTGGCTTCCGAGATCAGACGAGGGCGGGCATGTTCAGGGTGGTGTGGCCGTAAGCAACAATATCTCTGAAAAATGTGCATTATATAGGTACTGGAATCATACGGTTCCTCTATGCAACCAGATAATTGCAGAGAAAGACTGATGTGTAGTGGGCACATCTTGTTCCCTGACGTGATCATTCTCTTCAGCTGAAACTGAGACTCTCAGATCACTTCGTGTCTGCCAACAAAGCAGCCGCAGCTGAAGATGACCAAATACCTCATGTGTCACAGGGTGATCAGACGTTGCAACAAAACACATGCAGGTGGTAGAGAGAAGAGAAAAACCTTACAGCACCTGGTATTCCCAAAAGGTCTCCCACCCAAGTACTAACCAGGCCCAACACTGCTTGGCTTCCGAGATCAGACGAGGTCAGGCAAATTCAGGGTGGTGTGGCCGTAAGTAACAATGTCTGTGACAAATGTGCATTATATAGGTACAGGAATCATACGGTTCCTCTATGTAACCAGATAATTGCTGAGAAAGGCTGATGTGTAGTGGGCACATCTTCTTCCCTGACGTGATTATTCTCTTCAGCTGAAACTGAGACTCTCAGATCACTTCGTGTCTTCCAACAAAGCAGCAGCAGCTGAAGATGGCCAACTTCCTCATGTGTCACAGGGTGATCAGACGTTGCAACAAAAGACATGCAGGTTGTAGAGAGAAGAGAAAACGCTTACAGCACCTGGTATTCCCAAGCAGTCTCCCATTAAAGTACTAACCAGGCCCAACCCTCCTTGGCTTCCGAGATCAGACGAGGTCAGGCTTATTCAGGGTGGTGTGGCCGTAAGGAACAATTTCTGTGACACATGTGCATTATATAGGTACTGGAATCATACGGTTCCTCTATGAAACCAGATAATTGCCGAGAAAGGCTGACTTGTAGTGGGCACATATTCTTCCCTGATGTGATTATTCTCTGCAACTTAAACTGAGACTCTCAGATCACTCTGTGTCTGCCAACAAAGCAGCAGCAGCTGAAGATGACCAACTTCCTCATGTGTCACAGGGTGATCAGACGTTGCAAAAAAAGACATGCAGGTGGTAGAGAGAAGAGAAAAAGCTTACAGCACCTGGTATTTTCAAGCGGTCTCCCACCAAAGTACTAACCAGGCCCAACTCTTCTTGGCTTCCGAGATCAGACGAGGTCAGGCATATTGAGGGTGGTGTGGCCGTAAGCAACAATGTCTGTGACAAATGTGCATTATATAAGTACAGGAATCATACGGTTCCTCTATGTAACCAGATAATTGCTGAGAAAGGCTGATGTGTAGTGGGCACATCTTCTTCCCTGACGTGATTATTCTCTTCAGCTGAAACTGAGACTCTCAGATCACTTCGTGTCTGCCAACAAAGCAGCAGCAGCTGAAGATGACCAACTTCCTCATGTGTCACAGGGAGATCAGACGTTGCAACAAAAGACATGCAGGTTGTTGAGAGAAGAGAAAACGCTTACAGCACCTGGTATTCCCAAGCAGTCTCCCATTAAAGTACTAACCAGGCCCAACCCTCCTTGGCTTCCGAGATCAGACGAGGTCGGGCATATTCAGGGTGGTGTGGCCGTAAGGAACAATTTCTGTGACAAATGTGCATTATATAGGTACTGGAATCATACACTTCCTCTATGTAACCAGATAATTGCAGAGAAAGGCTGACTTGTTATGGGCACATCTTCTTCCCTGATGTGATTATTCTCTGCAGCTGAAACTGAGACTCTCAGATCACTTGGTGTCTGCCAACAAAGCAGCAGCAGCTGAAGATCACCAACTTCCTCATGTGTCACAGGGTGATCAGACGTTGCAACAAAAGACATGCAGGTTGTAGAGAGAAGAGAAAACGCTTACAGCACCTGGTATTCCCAAGCAGTCTACCATCCAAGTACTAACCAGGCTCAAACGTGCTTGGCTTCCGAGATCAGACGAGGTCGGGTATATTCAGGGTGGTGTGGCCGTAAGCAACAATAACTGTGACAAATGTGCATTATATAAGTACTGGAATCATACACTTCCTCTATGTAACCAGATAATTTCCGAGAAAGGCTCACTTGTTATGGGCATATCTTCTTCCCTGATGTGATCATTCTCTGCAACTTAAACTGAGACTCTCAGATCACTTCGTGTCTGCCAACAAAGCAGCAGCAGCTGCTGAAGATGACCAACTTCCTCATGTGTCACAGGGTGATCAGACGTTGCAACAAAAGACATGCAGGTGGTAGAGAGAAGAGAAAAAGCTTACCACACCTGGTATTCCCAAGAGATCTCCTATCCAAGTACTAACCAGGCCCAAACCTCCTTGGCTTCCGAGATCAGACGAGGTCGAGCATGTTCAGGGTGGTGTGGCCGTAAGCAACAATGTCTCTGACAAATGTGCATTATATAGGTACTGGAATCATACGGTTCCTCTATGCAACCAGATCATTTCCGAGAAAGGCTGATGTGTAGTGGGCACATCTTCTTCCCTGACGTGATTATTCTCTGCAGCTGAAACTGAGACTCTCAGATCACTTTGTGTCTGCCAACAAAGCAGCAGCAGCTGAAGATGACCAACTTCCTCATGTGTCACAGGGTGATCAGACGTTGCAAAAAAAGACATGCAGGTTGTAGAGAGAAGAGAAAAAGCTTACAGCACCTGGTATTTTCAAGCGGTCTCCCACCAAAGTACTAACCAGGCCCAACTCTTCTTGGCTTCTGAGATCAGACGAGGTCAGGCATATTGAGGGTGGTGTGGCCGTAAGCAACAATGTCTGTGACAAATGTGCATTATATAAGTACAGGAATCATACGGTTCCTCTATGTAACCAGATAATTGCTGAGAAAGGCTGATGTGTAGTGGGCACATCTTCTTCCCTGACGTGATTATTCTCTTCAGCTGAAACTGAGACTCTCAGATCACTTCGTGTCTGCCAACAAAGCAGCAGCAGCTGAAGATGACCAACTTCCTCATGTGTCACAGGGTGATCAGACGTTGCAACAAAAGACATGCAGGTTGTTGAGAGAAGAGAAAACGCTTACAGCACCTGGTATTCCCAAGCAGTCTCCCATTAAAGTACTAACCAGGCCCAACCCTCCTTGGCTTCCGAGATCAGACGAGGTCGGGCATATTCAGGGTGGTGTGGCCGTAAGGAACAATTTCTGTGACAAATGTGCATTATATAGGTACTGGAATCATACACTTCCTCTATGTAACCAGATAATTGCAGAGAAAGGCTGACTTGTTATGGGCACATCTTCTTCCCTGATGTGATTATTCTCTGCAGCTGAAACTGAGACTCTCAGATCACTTGGTGTCTGCCAACAAAGCAGCAGCAGCTGAAGATCACCAACTTCCTCATGTGTCACAGGGTGATCAGACGTTGCAACAAAAGACATGCAGGTTGTAGAGAGAAGAGAAAACGCTTACAGCACCTGGTATTCCCAAGCAGTCTACCATCCAAGTACTAACCAGGCTCAAACGTGCTTGGCTTCCGAGATCAGACGAGGTCGGGTATATTCAGGGTGGTGTGGCCGTAAGCAACAATAACTGTGACAAATGTGCATTATATAAGTACTGGAATCATACACTTCCTCTATGTAACCAGATAATTTCCGAGAAAGGCTCACTTGTTATGGGCATATCTTCTTCCCTGATGTGATCATTCTCTGCAACTTAAACTGAGACTCTCAGATCACTTCGTGTCTGCCAACAAAGCAGCAGCAGCTGCTGAAGATGACCAACTTCCTCATGTGTCACAGGGTGATCAGACGTTGCAACAAAAGACATGCAGGTGGTAGAGAGAAGAGAAAAAGCTTACCACACCTGGTATTCCCAAGAGGTCTCCTATCCAAGTACTAACCAGGCCCAAACCTCCTTGGCTTCCGAGATCAGACGAGGTCGAGCATGTTCAGGGTGGTGTGGCCGTAAGCAACAATGTCTCTGACAAATGTGCATTATATAGGTACTGGAATCATACGGTTCCTCTATGCAACCAGATCATTTCCGAGAAAGGCTGATGTGTAGTGGGCACATCTTCTTCCCTGACGTGATTATTCTCTGCAGCTGAAACTGAGACTCTCAGATCACTTTGTGTCTGCCAACAAAGCAGCAGTAGCTGAAGATGACCAACTTCCTCATGTGTCACAGGGTGATCAGACGTTGCAACAAAAGACATGCAGGTGGTAGAGAGAAGAGAAAAAGCTTACAGCACCTGGCATTCCCAGAGAGTCTACCATCCAAGTACAAACCAGGCCCAAACCTGCTTGGCTTCCGAGATCAGACGTGGTCGGGCATATTCAGGGTGGTGTGGCGGTAAGCAACCATAACTGTGACAAATGTGCATTATAAAGGTACTGGAATCATACAGTTCCTCTATGTAACCAGATAATTGCCGAGAAAAGCTGATAAGTAGTGGGCACATCTTCTTCCCTGACGTGATTATTCTCTCGAGCTGAAACTGAGACTCTCAGATCACTTTGTGTCTGCCAACAAAGCAGCAGAAGCTGAAGATGACCAACTTCCTCATGTGTCACAGGGTGATCAGACGTTGCAACAAAAGACATGCAGGTGGTAGAGAGAAGAGAAAAAGCTTACAGCACCTCCTATTCCCAAGAGGTCTTCCATCCAAGTACAAACCAGGCCCAACTGTGCTTGGCTTCCGAGATCAGACGAGGTCGGGCATGTTCAGGGTTGTGTGGCCGTAAGCAACAATGTCTCTGACAAATGTGCATTATATAGGTACTGGAATCATACGGTTCTTCTATGCAACCAGATAATTGCCGAGAAAGGCTGATGTGTAGCGGGTAAATCATCTTCTCTGATGTGATCATTCTCTGCAACTGAAACTGAGACTCTCAGATCACTTCGTGTCTGCCAACAAAGCAGCAGAAGCTGAAGATGACCAACTTCCTCATGTGTCACAGGGTGATCAGACGTTGCAACAAAAGACATGCAGGTGGTAGAGAGAAGAGAAAAAGCTTACAGCACCTGGTATTCCCAAGCGGTCTCCCATCAAAGTACTAACCAGGCCCAACCCTCCTTGGCTTCCGAGATCAGACGAGGTTGGACATATTCAGGGTGGTTTGGCCGTAAGCAACAATCTCTGTGACAAATGCGCATTATATAGGTAATCAAATCATATGGTTCCTCTATGTAACCAGATATTTGCAGAGAAAGGCTGATATGTAGCGGGCATATCTTGTTCCCTGACGTGATAATTCTCTCCAGCTGAAAATGAGACTCTCAGATCACTTCGTGTCTGCCAACAAAGCAGCAGCAGCTGAAGATGACCAACTTCCTCATGTGTCACAGGGTGATCAGACATTGCAACAAAAGACATGCAGGTGGTTGAGAGAAGAGAAAAAGCTTAAAGCACCTGGTATTCCCAAGAGGTCTTCCATCCAAGTACAAACCAGGCCCAACTGTGCTTGGCTTCCGAGATCAGACGAGGAAGGGGATGTTCAGGGTGGTGTGGCCGTAAGCAACAATATCTCTGAAAAATGTGCATTATATAGGTACTGGAATCATACGGTTCCTCTATGCAACCAGATAATTGCAGAGAAAGGCTGATGTGTAGTGGGCACATCTTGTTCCCTGACGTGATCATTCTCTTCAGCTGAAACTGAGACTCTCAGATCACTTTGTGTTTGCCAACAAAGCAGCCGCAGCTGAAGATGGCCAACTTCCTCATGTGTCACAGGGTGATCAGACGTTGCAACAAAAGACATGCAGGTTGTAGAGAGAAGAGAAAACGCTTACAGCACCTGGTATTCCCAAGCAGTCTCCCATTAAAGTACTAACCAGGCCCAACCCTCCTCGGCTTCCGAGATCAGACGAGGTCAGGCTTATTCAGGGTGGTGTGGCCGTAAGGAACAATTTCTGTGACAAATGTGCATTATATAGGTACTGGAATCATACACTTCCTCTATGAAACCAGATAATTGCCGAGAAAGGCTGACTTGTAGTGGGCACATATTCTTCCCTGATGTGATTATTCTCTGCAGCTGAAACTGAGACTCTCAGATCACTCTGTGTCTGCCAACAAAGCAGCAGCAGCTGAAGATGACCAACTTCCTCATGTGTCACAGGGTGATCAGACGTTGCAAAAAAAGACATGCAGGTGGTAGAGAGAAGAGAAAAAGCTTACAGCACCTGGTATTTTCAAGCGGTCTCCCACCCAAGTACTAACCAGGCCCAACTCTGCTTGGCTTCCGAGATCAGACGAGGTCAGGCATATTCAGGGTGGTGTGGCCGTAAGCAACAATGTCTGTGACAAATGTGCATTATATAAGTACAGGAATCATACGGTTCCTCTATGTAACCAGATAATTGCTGAGAAAGGCTGATGTGTAGTGGGCACATCTTCTTCCCTGACGTGATTATTCTCTTCAGCTGAAACTGAGACTCTCAGATCACTTCGTGTCTTCCAACAAAGCAGCAACAGCTGAAGATGACCAACTTCCTCATGTGTCACAGGGTGATCAGACGTTGCAACAAAACACATGCAGGTGGTAGAGAGAAGAGAAAAAGCTTACAGCACCTGGTACTCCCAAGCTGTCTCCCATCCAAGTACTAACCAGGTACAACCCTGCTTGGCGTCCAAGATCAGACGAGGTCAGGCTTCTTCAGGGTGGTGTGGCCGTAAGCAACAATGTCTCTGACAAATGTGCATTATATAGGTACTGGAATCATACGGTTCCTCTATGCAACCAGATAATTGCCGAGAAAGGCTGATGTGTAGCGGGCAAATAATCTTCTCTGATGTGATCATTCTCTGCAACTGAAACTGAGACTCTCAGATCACTTCGTGTCTGCCAACAAAGCAGCAGCAGCTGCTGAAGATGACCAACTTCCTCATGTGTCATAGGGTGATCAGACGTTGCAACAAAAGACATGCAGGTGGTAGAGAGAAGAGAAAAAGCTTAAAGCACCTGGTATTCCCAAGAGGTCTTCCATCCAAGTACTAACTAGGCCCAACCCTCCTTGGCTTCCGAGATCAGACGAGGTCGGGCATGTTCAGGGTGGTGTGGCCGTAAGCAACAATGTCTCTGACAAATGTGCATTATATAGGTACTGGAATCATACGGTTCCTCTATGCAACCAGATCATTTCCGAGAAAGGCTGATGTGTAGTGGGCACATCTTCTTCCCTGACGTGATTATTCTCTGCAGCTGAAACTGAGACTCTCAGATCACTTCGTGTCTGCCAACTACGGTTCCTCTATGCAACCAGATAATTGCCGAGAAAGGCTGATGTGTAGCGGGCAAATCATCTTCTCTGATGTGATCATTCTCTGCAACTGAAACTGAGACTCTCAGATCACTTCGTGTCAGCCAACAAAGCAGCAGCAGCTGAAGATGACCAACTTCCTCATGTGTCACAGGGTGATCAGACGTTGCAACAAAAGACATGCAGGTGGTAGAGAGAAGAGAAAAAGCTTACAGCACCTGGTATTCCCAAGCTGTCTCCCATCCAAGTACTAAGGAGGCTCAACCCTGCTTGGCTTCCGAGATCAGACGAGGTCGGGCATGTTCAGGGTGGTGTGGCCGTAAGCAACAATGTGTCTGACAAATGTGCATTATATAAGTACAGGAATCATACGGTTCCTCTATGTAACCAGATAATTGCTGAGAAAGGCTGATCTGTAGTGGGCACATCTTCTTCCCTGAAGTGATTATTCTCTTTAGCTGAAACTGAGACTCTCAGATCACTTCGTGTCTTCCAACAAAGCAGCAGCAGCTGAAGATGGCCAACTTCCTCATGTGTCACAGGGTGATCAGACGTTGCAACAAAAGACATGCAGGTGGTAGAGAGAAGAGAAAAAGCTTAAGGCACCTGGTATTCCCAAGCGGTCTCCCATTCAAGTACTAACCAGGCCCAACCCTGCTTGGCTTCCGAGATCAGACGAGGTTGGGCTTATTCAGGGTGGTGTGGCCGTAAGCAACAACATCGGTGACAAATGTGCATTATATAGGTACTGGAATCATACGGTTCCTCTATGCAACCAGATAATTGCCGAGAAAGGCTGATGTGTAGCGGGCAAATAATCTTCTTCCCTGACGTGATAATTTTCTCCAGCTGAACATGAGACTCTCAGATCACTTCGTGTCTGCCAACAAAGCAGCAGAAGCTGAAGATGACCAACTTCCTCATGTGTCACAGGGTGATCAGACGTTGCAACAAAAGACATGCAGGTGGTAGAGAGAAGAGAAAAAGCTTAAGGTACCTGGTATTCCCAAGCGGTCTCCCATTCAAGTACTAACCAGGCCCAACCGTGCTTGGCTTCCGAGATCAGACGAGGTCGGGCTTATTCAGGGTGGTGTGGCCGTAAGCAACAATATCGGTGACAAATGTGCATTATATAGGTACTGGAATCATACACTTCCTCTGTATAACCAGATAATTGCCGAAAAAGGCTGACTTGTAGTGGGTTCATCTTCCTCCTTGATGTGATTATTCTCTGGAGCTGAAACTGAGACTCTCAGATCACCTCGTGTCTATCAACAAAGCAGCAGCAGCTGAAGATGACCAACTTCTTCACGTGTCACAGGGTGATCAGACGTTGCAACAAAAGACATGCAGGTGGTAGAGAGAAGAGAAAAAGCTTACAGCACCTGGTATTCCCAAGCTGTCTCCCATCCAAGTACTAACCAGGTACAACCCTGCTTGGCGTCCGAGATCAGACGAGGTCGGGCTTATTCAGGGTGGTGTGGCCGTAAGCAACAACGTCTCTGACAAATGTGCATTATATAGGTACTGGAATCATACGGTTCCTCTATGTAACCAGATAATTGCTGAGAAAGGCTGATGTGTAGTGGGCACATCTTCTTCCCTGACGTGATTATTCTCTGCAGCTGAAACTGAGACTCTCAGATCACTTCGTGTCTGCCAACTACGGTTCCTCTATGCAACCAGATAATTGCCGAGAAAGGCTGATGTGTAGCGGGCAAATCATCTTCTCTGATGTGATCATTCTCTGCAACTTAAACTGAGACTCTCAGATCACTTCGTGTCAGCCAACAAAGCAGCCGCAGCTGAAGATGACCAACTTCCTCATGTGTCACAGGGTGATCAGACGTTGCAACAAAAGACATGCAGGTGGTAGAGAGAAGAGAAAAAGCTTACAGCACCTGGTATTCCCAAGCTGTCTCCCATCCAAGTACTAAGGAGGCTCAACCCTGCTTGGCTTCCGAGATCAGACGAGGTCGGGCATGTTCAGGGTGGTGTGGCCGTAAGCAACAATGTGTCTGACAAATGTGCATTATATAAGTACAGGAATCATACGGTTCCTCTATGTAACCAGATAATTGCTGAGAAAGGCTGATCTGTAGTGGGCACATCTTCTTCTCTGATGTGATTATTCTCTCCAGCTGAAACTGAGACTCTCAGATTACCTCATGTCTGCCAACAAAGCAGCAGGAGCTGAAGATGACCAACTTCCTCATGTGTCACAGGGTGATCAGACGTTGCAACAAAAGACATGCAGGTGGTCAAGAGAAGACAAAAAGCTTACAGCACCTGGTATTCCCAAGCAGTCTCCCATCTAAGTACTAACCAGGCCCAACCCTACTTGGCTTCCGAGATAAGACAAGGTGGGGCTTATTCAGGGTGGTTTGGCCGTAAGCAAATATATTTGTTACAAATGTGAATTATATAGGTACTGGAATCATACACTTCCTCTATGAAACCAGATAATTGCCGAGAAAGGCTGATGTGTAGTGGGCATATCATCTTCTCTGATGTGATCATTCTCTTCAGCTGAAACTGAGACTCTCAGATCACTTCGTGTCTGCCAACAAAGCAGCAGCAGCTGAAGATGACCAACTTCCTCATGTGTCACAGGGTGATCAGACGTTGCAACAAAACACATGCAGGTGGTAGAGAGAAGAGAAACAGCTTACAGTACCTGGTATTCCCAAGCAGTCTCCCATTGAAGTACAAACCAGACCCAACCCTGCTTGGCTTCCGAGATAAGACAAGGTGGGGCTTATTCAGGGTGGTGTGGCGGTAAGCGACAATATCTGTTACAAATGTGAATTATATAGGTACTGGAATCATACACTTGCTCTATGAAACCAGATAATTGCCGAGAAAGGCTGACTTGTAGTGGGTTCATCTTCCTCCTTGATGTGATTATTCTCTGCAGCTGAAACTGAGACTCTCAGATCACTTCGTGTCTGCCAACAAAGCAGCAGCTGCTGAAGATGACCAACTTCCTCATGTGTCACAGGGTGATCAGACGTTGCAACAAAAGACATGCAGGTTGTGGAGAGAAGAGAAAACGCTTACAGCCCCTGGTATTCCCAAGCAGTCTCCCATTAAAGTACTAACCAGGCCCAACCCTCCTTGGCTTCCGAGATCAGACGAGGTCGGGCTTATTCAGGGTGGTGTGGCCGTAAGGAACAATTTCTGTGACAAATGTGCATTATATAGGTACTGGAATCATACACTTCCTCTATGTAACCAGATAATTGCAGAGAAAGGCTGACTTGTTATGGAAACATCTTCTTCCCTGATGTGATTATTCTCTGCAGCTGAAACTGAGACTCTCAGATCACTTCGTGTCTGCCAACAAAGCAGCAGCTGCTGAAGATGACCAACTTCCTCATGTGTCACAGGGTGATCAGACGTTGCAACAAAAGACATGCAGGTTGTAGAGAGAAGAGAAAACGCTTACAGAACCTGGTATTCCCAAGCAGTCTCCCATTAAAGTACTAACCAGGCCCAACACTGCTTGGCTTCCGAGATCAGGCTTATTCAGGGTGGTGTGGCCGTAAGCAACAATATTGGTGACAAATGTGCATTATATAGGTACTGGAATCATACACTTCCTCTGTATAACTAGATAATTGCCGAAAAAGGCTGACTTGTAGTGGGTTCATCTTCCTCCTTGATGTGATTATTCTCTGCAGCTGAAACTGAGACTCTCAGATCACCTCGTGTCTATCAACAAAGCAGCAGCAGCTGAAGATGACTAACTTCTTCACGTGTCACAGGGTGATCAGACGTTGCAACAAAAGACATGCAGGTGGTAGAGAGAAGAGAAAAAGCTTACAGCACCTGGTATTCCCAAGCTGTCTCCCATCCAAGTACTAAGGAGGCTCAACCCTGCTTGGCTTCCGAGATCAGACGAGGTCGGGCATGTTCAGGGTGGTGTGGCCGTAAGCAACAATGTGTCTGACAAATGTGCATTATATAAGTACAGGAATCATACGGTTCCTCTATGTAACCAGATAATTGCTGAGAAAGGCTGATGTGTAGTCGGCACATCTTCTTCCCTGACGTCATTATTCTCTTCAGTTGAAACTGAGACTCTCAGATCACTTCGTGTTTGCCAACAAAGCAGCCGCAGCTGAAGATGACCAAATACCTCATGTGTCACAGGGTGATCAGACGTTGCAACAAAAGACATGTAGGTTGTAGAGAGAAGAGAAAACGCTTACAGCACCTGGTATTCCCAAGCAGTCTCCCATTAAAGTACTAACCAGGCCCAACCCTCCTCGGCTTCCGAGATCAGACGAGGTCAGGCTTATTCAGGGTGGTGTGGCCGTAAGGAACAATTTCTGTGACAAATGTGCATTATATAGGTACTGGAATCATACACTTCCTCTATGAAACCAGATAATTGCCGAGAAAGGCTGACTTGTAGTGGGCACATATTCTTCCCTGATGTGATTATTCTCTGCAGCTGAAACTGAGACTCTCAGATCACTCTGTGTCTGCCAACAAAGCAGCAGCAGCTGAAGATGACCAACTTCCTCATGTGTCACAGGGTGATCAGACGTTGCAAAAAAAGACATGCAGGTGGTAGAGAGAAGAGAAAAAGCTTACAGCACCTGGTATTTTCAAGCGGTCTCCCACCCAAGTGCTAACCAGGCCCAACTCTGCTTGGCTTCCGAGATCAGACGAGGTCAGGCATATTCAGGGTGGTGTGGCCGTAAGCAACAATGTCTGTGACAAATGTGCATTATATAAGTACAGGAATCATACGGTTCCTCTATGTAACCAGATAATTGCTGAGAAAGGCTGATGTGTAGTGGGCACATCTTCTTCCCTGACGTGATTATTCTCTTCAGCTGAAACTGAGACTCTCAGATCACTTCGTGTCTTCCAACAAAGCAGCAACAGCTGAAGATGACCAACTTCCTCATGTGTCACAGGGTGATCAGACGTTGCAACAAAAGACATGCAGGTTGTAGAGAGAAGAGAAAACGCTTACAGCACCTGGTATTCCCAAGCAGTCTCCCATTAAAGTACTAACCAGGCCCAACCCTGCTTGGCTTCCGAGATCAGACGAGGTCGGGCTTATTCAGGGTGGTGTGGCCGTAAGCAACAATATCGGTGACAAATGTGCATTATATAGGTACTGGAATCATACACTTCCTCTGTGTAACCAGATAATTGCCGAAAAAGGCTGACTTGTAGTGGGCTCATCTTCCTCCTTGATGTGATTATTCTCTTCAGCTGAAACTGAGACTCTCAGATCACCTCGTGTCTATCAACAAAGCAGCAGCAGCTGAAGATGACCAACTTCTTCACGTGTCACAGGGTGATCAGACGTTGCAACAAAACACATGCAGGTGGTAGAGAGAAGAGAAAAAGCTTACAGCACCTGGTACTCCCAAGCTGTCTCCCATCCAAGTACTAACCAGGTACAACCCTGCTTGGCGTCCGAGATCAGACGAGGTCAGGCTTCTTCAGGGTGGTGTGGCCGTAAGCAACAATGTCTCTGACAAATGTGCATTATATAGGTACTGGAATCATACGGTTCCTCTATGCAACCAGATAATTGCCGAGAAAGGCTGATGTGTAGCGGGCAAATAATCTTCTCTGATGTGATCATTCTCTGCAACTGAAACTGAGACTCTCAGATCACTTCGTGTCTGCCAACAAAGCAGCAGCAGCTGCTGAAGATGACCAACTTCCTCATGTGTCATAGGGTGATCAGACGTTGCAACAAAAGACATGCAGGTGGTAGAGAGAAGAGAAAAAGCTTAAAGCACCTGGTATTCCCAAGAGGTCTTCCATCCAAGTACTAACTAGGCCCAACCCTCCTTGGCTTCCGAGATCAGACGAGGTCGGGCATGTTCAGGGTGGTGTGGCCGTAAGCAACAATGTCTCTGACAAATGTGCATTATATAGGTACTGGAATCATACGGTTCCTCTATGCAACCAGATCATTTCCGAGAAAGGCTGATGTGTAGTGGGCACATCTTCTTCCCTGACGTGATTATTCTCTGCAGCTGAAACTGAGACTCTCAGATCACTTCGTGTCTGCCAACTACGGTTCCTCTATGCAACCAGATAATTGCCGAGAAAGGCTGATGTGTAGCGGGCAAATCATCTTCTCTGATGTGATCATTCTCTGCAACTGAAACTGAGACTCTCAGATCACTTCGTGTCAGCCAACAAAGCAGCAGCAGCTGAAGATGACCAACTTCCTCATGTGTCACAGGGTGATCAGACGTTGCAACAAAAGACATGCAGGTGGTAGAGAGAAGAGAAAAAGCTTACAGCACCTGGTATTCCCAAGCTGTCTCCCATCCAAGTACTAAGGAGGCTCAACCCTGCTTGGCTTCCGAGATCAGACGAGGTCGGGCATGTTCAGGGTGGTGTGGCCGTAAGCAACAATGTGTCTGACAAATGTGCATTATATAAGTACAGGAATCATACGGTTCCTCTATGTAACCAGATAATTGCTGAGAAAGGCTGATCTGTAGTGGGCACATCTTCTTCCCTGAAGTGATTATTCTCTTTAGCTGAAACTGAGACTCTCAGATCACTTCGTGTCTTCCAACAAAGCAGCAGCAGCTGAAGATGGCCAACTTCCTCATGTGTCACAGGGTGATCAGACGTTGCAACAAAAGACATGCAGGTGGTAGAGAGAAGAGAAAAAGCTTAAGGCACCTGGTATTCCCAAGCGGTCTCCCATTGAAGTACTAACCAGGCCCAACCCTGCTTGGCTTCCGAGATCAGACGAGGTTGGGCTTATTCAGGGTGGTGTGGCCATAAGCAACAACATCGGTGACAAATGTGCATTATATAGGTACTGGAATCATACGGTTCCTCTATGCAACCAGATAATTGCCGAGAAAGGCTGATGTGTAGCGGGCAAATCATCTTCTTCCCTGACGTGATAATTTTCTCCAGCTGAACATGAGACTCTCAGATCACTTCGTGTCTGCCAACAAAGCAGCAGAAGCTGAAGATGACCAACTTCCTCATGTGTCACAGGGTGATCAGACGTTGCAACAAAAGACATGCAGGTGGTAGAGAGAAGAGAAAAAGCTTAAGGTACCTGGTATTCCCAAGCGGTCTCCCATTCAAGTACTAACCAGGCCCAACCGTGCTTGGCTTCCGAGATCAGACGAGGTCGGGCTTATTCAGGGTGGTGTGGCCGTAAGCAACAATATCGGTGACAAATGTGCATTATATAGGTACTGGAATCATACACTTCCTCTGTATAACCAGATAATTGCCGAAAAAGGCTGACTTGTAGTGGGTTCATCTTCCTCCTTGATGTGATTATTCTCTGGAGCTGAAACTGAGACTCTCAGATCACCTCGTGTCTATCAACAAAGCAGCAGCAGCTGAAGATGACCAACTTCTTCACGTGTCACAGGGTGATCAGACGTTGCAACAAAAGACATGCAGGTGGTAGAGAGAAGAGAAAAAGCTTACAGCACCTGGTATTCCCAAGCTGACTCCTATCCAAGTACTAACCAGGTACAACCCTGCTTGGCGTCCGAGATCAGACGAGGTCGGGCTTATTCAGGGTGGTGTGGCCGTAAGCAACAATGTCTCTGACAAATGTGCATTATATAGGTACTGGAATCATACGGTTCCTCTATGCAACCAGATAATTGCCGAGAAAGGCTGATGTGTAGCGGACAAATCATCTTCTCTGATGTGATCATTCTCTGCAACTGAAACTGAGACTCTCAGATCACCTCGTGTCTATCAACAAAGCAGCAGCAGCTGAAGATGACCAACTTCTTCACGTGTCACAGGGTGATCAGACGTTGCAACAAAAGACATGCAGGTGGTAGAGAGAAGAGAAAAAGCTTACAGCACCTGGTATTCCAAAGCTGTCTCCTATCCAAGTACTAACCAGGTACAACCCTGCTTGGCGTCCGAGATCAGACGAGGTCGGGCTTATTCAGGGTGGTGTGGCCGTAAGCAACAATGTCTCTGACAAATGTGCATTATATAGGTACTGGAATCATACGGTTCCTCTATGCAACCAGATAATTGCCGAGAAAGGCTGATGTGTAGCGGGCAAATCATCTTCTTCCCTGACGTGATAATTTTCTCCAGCTGAACATGAGACTCTCAGATCACTTCGTGTCTGCCAACAAAGCAGCAGAAGCTGAAGATGACCAACTTCCTCATGTGTCACAGGGTGATCAGACGTTGCAACAAAAGACATGCAGGTGGTAGAGAGAAGAGAAAAAGCTTACAGCACCTGGTATTCCCAAGCTGACTCCTATCCAAGTACTAACCAGGTACAACCCTGCTTGGCGTCCGAGATCAGACGAGGTCGGGCTTATTCAGGGTGGTGTGGCCGTAAGCAACAATGTCTCTGACAAATGTGCATTATATAGGTACTGGAATCATACGGTTCCTCTATGCAACCAGATAATTGCCGAGAAAGGCTGATGTGTAGCGGACAAATCATCTTCTCTGATGTGATCATTCTCTGCAACTGAAACTGAGACTCTCAGATCACCTCGTGTCTATCAACAAAGCAGCAGCAGCTGAAGATGACCAACTTCTTCACGTGTCACAGGGTGATCAGACGTTGCAACAAAAGACATGCAGGTGGTAGAGAGAAGAGAAAAAGCTTACAGCACCTGGTATTCCCAAGCTGTCTCCTATCCAAGTACTAACCAGGTACAACCCTGCTTGGCGTCGGAGATCAGACGAGGTCGGGCTTATTCAGGGTGGTGTGGCCGTAAGCAACAATGTCTCTGACAAATGTGCATTATATAGGTACTGGAATCATACGGTTCCTCTATGCAACCAGATAATTGCCGAGAAAGGCTGATGTGTAGCGGGCAAATCATCTTCTTCCCTGACGTGATAATTTTCTCCAGCTGAACATGAGACTCTCAGATCACTTCGTGTCTGCCAACAAAGCAGCAGAAGCTGAAGATGACCAACTTCCTCATGTGTCACAGGGTGATCAGACGTTGCAACAAAAGACATGCAGGTGGTAGAGAGAAGAGAAAAAGCTTAAGGTACCTGGTATTCCCAAGCGGTCTCCCATTCAAGTACTAACCAGGCCCAACCGTGCTTGGCTTCCGAGATCAGACGAGGTCGGGCTTATTCAGGGTGGTGTGGCCGTAAGCAACAATATCGGTGACAAATGTGCATTATATAGGTACTGGAATCATACACTTCCTCTGTATAACCAGATAATTGCCGAAAAAGGCTGACTTGTAGTGGATTCATCTTCCTCCTTGATGTGATTATTCTCTGGAGCTGAAACTGAGACTCTCAGATCACCTTGTGTCTATCAACAAAGCAGCAGCAGCTGAAGATGACCAACTTCTTCACGTGTCACAGGGTGATCAGACGTTGCAACAAAAGACATGCAGGTGGTAGAGAGAAGAGAAAAAGCTTACAGCACCTGGTATTCCCAAGCTGACTCCTATCCAAGTACTAACCAGGTACAACCCTGCTTGGCGTCCGAGATCAGACGAGGTCGGGCTTATTCAGGGTGGTGTGGCCGTAAGCAACAATGTCTCTGACAAATGTGCATTATATAGGTACTGGAATCATACGGTTCCTCTATGCAACCAGATAATTGCCGAGAAAGGCTGATGTGTAGCGGGGAAATCATCTTCTCTGATGTGATCATTATCTGCAACTGAAACTGAGACTCTCAGATCACTTCGTGTCAGCCAACAAAGCAGCAGCAGCTGAAGATGACCAACTTCTTCACGTGTCACAGGGTGATCAGACGTTGCAACAAAAGACATGCAGGTGGTAGAGAGAAGAGAAAAAGCTTACAGAACCTGGTATTCCCAAGCTGTCTCCTATCCAAGTACTAACCAGGTACAACCCTGCTTGGCGTCCGAGATCAGACGAGGTCGGGCTTATTCAGGGTGGTGTGGCCGTAAGCAACAATGTCTCTGACAAATGTGCATTATATAGGTACTGGAATCATACGGTTCCTCTATGCAACCAGATAATTGCCGAGAAAGGCTGATGTGTAGCGGGCAAATGATCTTCTTCCCTGACGTGATAATTTTCTCCAGCTGAACATGAGACTCTCAGATCACTTCGTGTCTGCCAACAAAGCAGCAGAAGCTGAAGATGACCAACTTCCTCATGTGTCACAGGGTGATCAGACGTTGCAACAAAAGACATGCAGGTGGTAGAGAGAAGAGAAAAAGCTTAAGGTACCTGGTATTCCCAAGCGGTCTCCCATTCAAGTACTAACCAGGCCCAACCGTGCTTGGCTTCCGAGATCAGACGAGGTCGGGCTTATTCAGGGTGGTGTGGCCGTAAGCAACAATATCGGTGACAAATGTGCATTATATAGGTACTGGAATCATACACTTCATCTGTATAACCAGATAATTGCCGAAAAAGGCTGACTTGTAGTGGGTTCATCTTCCTCCTTGATGTGATTATTCTCTGGAGCTGAAACTGAGACTCTCAGATCACCTCGTGTCTATCAACAAAGCAGCAGCAGCTGAAGATGACCAACTTCTTCACGTGTCACAGGGTGATCAGACGTTGCAACAAAAGACATGCAGGTGGTAGAGAGAAGAGAAAAAGCTTACAGCACCTGGTATTCCCAAGCTGTCTCCCATCCAAGTACTAACCAGGTACAACCCTGCTTGGCGTCCGAGATTAGACGAGGTCGGGCTTATTCAGGGTGGTGTGGCCGTAAGCAACAATGTCTCTGACAAATGTGCATTATATAGGTACTGGAATCATACGGTTCCTCTATGCAACCAGATAATTGCCGAGAAAGGCTGATGTGTAGCGGGCAAATCATCTTCTCTGATGTGATCATTATCTGCAACTGAAACTGAGACTCTCAGATCACTTCGTGTCAGCCAACAAAGCAGCAGCAGCTGAAGATGACCAACTTCTTCACGTGTCACAGGGTGATCAGACGTTGCAACAAAAGACATGCAGGTGGTAGAGAGAAGAGAAAAAGCTTACAGCACCTGGTATTCCCAAGCTGTCTCCCATCCAAGTACTAACCAGGTACAACCCTGCTTGGCGTCCGAGATCAGACGAGGTCGGGCTTATTCAGGGTGGTGTGGCCGTAAGCAAAAATGTCTCTGACAAATGTGCATTATATAGGTACTGGAATCATACGGTTCCTCTATGCAACCAGATAATCATCTTCTCTGATGTGATCATTATCTGCAACTGAAACTGAGACTCTCAGATCACTTCGTGTCAGCCAACAAAGCAGCAGCAGCTGAAGATGACCAACTTCCTCATGTGTCACAGGGTGATCAGAAGTTGCAACAAAAGACATGCAGGTGGTAGAGAGAAGAGAAGAAGCTTACAGCACCTGGTATTCCCAAGCAGTCTCCCATCCAAGTACTAAGGAGGCCCAACCCTGCTTGGCTTCCGAGATCAGACGAGGTTGGGCTTATTCAGGGTGGTGTGGCCGTAAGCAACAATATCGGTGACAAATGTGCATTATATAGGTACTGGAATCATACACTTCCTCTGTATAACCAGATAATTGCCGAAAAAGGCTGACTTATAGTGGGTTCATCTTCCTCCTTGATGTGATTATTCTCTGGAGCTGAAACTGAGACTCTCAGATCACCTCGTGTCTATCAACAAAGCAGCAGCAGCTGAAGATGACCAGCTTCTTCACGTGTCACAGGGTGATCAGACGTTGCAACAAAAGACATGCAGGTGGTAGAGAGAAGAGAAAAAGCTTACAGCACCTGGTATTCCCAAGCAGTCTCCCATCAAGTACTAAGCAGGCCTAAACCTGCTTGGCTTCCGAGATCAGATGAGGTCGGGCTTATTCAGGGTGGTTTGGCCGTAAGCGACAATGTCTGTGACAAATGTGCATTATATAGGTACTGGAATCATACGGTTCCTCTATGCAACCAAATAATTGCAGAGAAAAGCTGAATTGTAGTGGGCACATCTTCTTCTCTGATGTGATTATTCTCTCCAGCTGAAACTGAGACTCTCAGATTACCTCATGTCTGCCAACAAAGCAGCAGCAGCTGAAGATGACCAACTTCCTCATGTGTCACAGGGTGATCAGACGTTGCAACAAAACACATGCAGGTGGTAGAGAGAAGAGAAACAGCTTACAGCACCTGGTATTCCCAAGCAGTCTCCCATTGAAGTACAAACAAGACCCAACCCTGCTTGGCTTCCGAGATAAGACAAGGTGGGGCTTATTCAGGGTGGTGTGGCGGTAAGCGACAATATCTGTTACAAATGTGAATTATATAGGTACTGGAATCATACACTTGCTCTATGAAACCAGATAATTGCAGAGAAAGGCTGATGTGTAGTGGGCATATCATCTTCTCTGATGTGATCATTCTCTTCAGCTGAAACTGAGACTCTCAGATCACTTCGTGTCTGCCAACAAAGCAGCAGCTGCTGAAGATGACCAACTTCCTCATGTGTCACAGGGTGATCAGACGTTGCAACAAAAGACATGCAGGTTGTAGAGAGAAGAGAAAACGCTTACAGCACCTGGTATTCCCAAGCAGTCTCCCATTAAAGTACTAACCAGGCCCAACCCTCCTTGGCTTCCGAGATCAGACGAGGTCGGGCTTATTCAGGGTGGTGTGGCCGTAAGGAACAATTTCTGTGACAAATGTGCATTATATAGGTACTGGAATCATACACTTCCTCTATGTAACCAGATAATTGCAGAGAAAGGCTGACTTGTTATGGAAACATCTTCTTCCCTGATGTGATTATTCTCTGCAGCTGAAACTGAGACTCTCAGATCACTTCGTGTCTGCCAACAAAGCAGCAGCAGCTGAAGATGACCAACTTCCTCATGTGTCACAGGGTGATCAGACGTTGCAACAAAAGACATGCAGGTTGTAGAGAGAAGAGAAAACTCTTACAGAACCTGGTATTCCCAAGCAGTCTCCCATTAAAGTACTAACCAGGCCCAACCCTCCTTGGCTTCCGAGATCAGACGAGGTCGGGCTTATTCAGGGTGGTGTGGCCGTAAGGAACAATTTCTGTGACAAATGTGCATTATATAGGTACTGGAATCATACAATTCCTCTATGTAACCAGATAATTGCCGAGAAAGGCTGATGTGTAGTGGGCATATCATCTTCTCTGATGTGATCATTCTCTTCAGCTGAAACTGAGACTCTCAGATCACTTCGTGTCTGCCAACAAAGCAGCAGCAGCTGAAGATGACCAACTTCCTCATGTGTCACAGGGTGATCAGACGTTGCAACAAAACACATGCAGGTGGTAGAGAGAAGAGAAACAGCTTACAGCACCTGGTATTCCCAAGCAGTCTCCCATTGAAGTACTAACCAGGCCCAACCCTCCTTGGCTTCCGAGATCAGACGAGGTCGGGCTTATTCAGGGTGGTGTGGCCGTAAGGAACAATTTCTGTGACAAATGTGCATTATATAGGTACTGGAATCATACAATTCCTCTATGTAACCAGATAATTGCAGAGAAAGGCTGACTTGTTATGGGCAAATCTTCTTCCCTGATGTGATTATTCTCTGCAGCTGAAACTGAGACTCTCAGATCACTTTGTGTCTGCCAACAAAGCAGCAGCAGCTGAAGATGACCAACTTCGTCATGTGTCACAGGGTGATCAGACGTTGCAACAAAAGACATGCAGGTGGTCGAGAGAAGACAAAAAGCTTACAGCTCCTGGTATTCCCAAGCGGTCTCCCATTTAAGTACTAACCAGGCCCAACCCTCCTTGGCTTCCGAGATCAGACGAGGTCGGGCATGTTCAGGGTGGTGTGGCCGTAAGCAACAATGTCTCTGACAAATGTGCATTATATAGGTACTGGAATCATACGGTTCCTCTATGCAACCAGATAATTGCCGAGAAAGGCTGATGTGTAGCGGGCAAATCATCTTCTCTGATGTGATCATTCTCTGCAACTTAAACTGAGACTCTCAGATCACTTCGTGTCAGCCAACAAAGCAGCAGCAGCTGAAGATGACCAACTTCCTCATGTGTCACAGGGTGATCAGACGTTGCAACAAAAGACATGCAGGTGGTAGAGAGAAGAGAAGAAGCTTACAGCACCTGGTATTCCCAAGCAGTCTCCCATCCAAGTACTAAGGAGGTTCAACCCTGCTTGGCTTCCGAGATCAGACATGTTCAGGGTGGTGTGGCCGTAAGCAACAATGTGTCTGACAAATGTGCATTATATAAGTACAGGAATCATACGGTTCCTCTATGTAACCAGATAATTGCTGAGAAAGGCTGATCTGTAGTGGGCACATCTTCTTCCCTGAAGTGATTATTCTCTTTAGCTGAAACTGAGACTCTCAGATCACTTCGTGTCTTCCAACAAAGCAGCAGCAGCTGAAGATGGCCAACTTCCTCATGTGTCACAGGGTGATCAGACGTTGCAACAAAAGACATGCAGGTGGTAGAGAGAAGAGAAAAAGCTTAAGGCACCTGGTATTCCCAAGCGGTCTCCCATTCAAGTACTAACCAGGCCCAACCCTGCTTGGCTTCCGAGATCAGACGAGGTTGGGCTTATTCAGGGTGGTGTGGCCGTAAGCAACAATATCGGTGACAAATGTGCATTATATAGGTACTGGAATCATACACTTCCTCTGTATAACCAGATAATTGCCGAAAAAGGCTGACTTGTAGTGGATTCATCTTCCTCCTTGATGTGATTATTCTCTGGAGCTGAAACTGAGACTCTCAGATCACCTCGTGTCTATCAACAAAGCAGCAGCAGCTGAAGATGACCAACTTCTTCACGTGTCACAGGGTGATCAGACGTTGCAACAAAAGACATGCAGGTGGTAGAGAGAAGAGAAAAAGCTTACAGCACCTGGTATTCCCAAGCTGACTCCAATCCAAGTACTAACCAGGTACAACCCTGCTTGGCGTCCGAGATCAGACGAGGTCGGGCTTATTCAGGGTGGTGTGGCCGTAAGCAACAATGTCTCTGACAAATGTGCATTATATAGGTACTGGAATCATACGGTTCCTCTATGCAACCAGATAATTGCCGAGAAAGGCTGATGTGTAGCGGACAAATCATCTTCTCTGATGTGATCATTCTCTGCAACTGAAACTGAGACTCTCAGATCACCTCGTGTCTATCAACAAAGCAGCAGCAGCTGAAGATGACCAACTTCTTCACGTGTCACAGGGTGATCAGACGTTGCAACAAAAGACATGCAGGTGGTAGAGAGAAGAGAAAAAGCTTACAGCACCTGGTATTCCCAAGCTGTCTCCTATCCAAGTACTAACCAGGTACAACCCTGCTTGGCGTCTGAGATCAGACGAGGTCGGGCTTATTCAGGGTGGTGTGGCCGTAAGCAACAATGTCTCTGACAAATGTGCATTATATAGGTACTGGAATCATACGGTTCCTCTATGCAACCAGATAATTGCCGAGAAAGGCTGATGTGTAGCGGACAAATCATCTTCTCTGATGTGATCATTCTCTGCAACTGAAACTGAGACTCTCAGATCACCTCGTGTCTATCAACAAAGCAGCAGCAGCTGAAGATGACCAACTTCTTCACGTGTCACAGGGTGATCAGACGTTGCAACAAAAGACATGCAGGTGGTAGAGAGAAGAGAAAAAGCTTACAGCACCTGGTATTCCCAAGCTGTCTCCTATCCAAGTACTAACCAGGTACAACCCTGCTTGGCGTCCGAGATCAGACGAGGTCGGGCTTATTCAGGGTGGTGTGGCCGTAAGCAACAATGTCTCTGACAAATGTGCATTATATAGGTACTGGAATCATACGGTTCCTCTATGGAACCAGATAATCATCTTCTCTGATGTGATCATTATCTGCAACTGAAACTGAGACTCTCAGATCACTTCGTGTCAGCCAACAAAGCAGCAGCAGCTGAAGATGACCAACTTCCTCATGTGTCACAGGGTGATCAGAAGTTGCAACAAAAGACATGCAGGTGGTAGAGAGAAGAGAAGAAGCTTACAGCACCTGGTATTCCCAAGCAGTCTCCCATCCAAGTACTAAGGAGGCCCAACCCTGCTTGGCTTCCGAGATCAGACGAGGTTGGGCTTATTCAGGGTGGTGTGGCCGTAAGCAACAATATCGGTGACAAATGTGCATTATATAGGTACTGGAATCATACACTTCCTCTGTATAACCAGATAATTGCCGAAAAAGGCTGACTTATAGTGGGTTCATCTTCCTCCTTGATGTGATTATTCTCTGGAGCTGAAACTGAGACTCTCAGATCACCTCGTGTCTATCAACAAAGCAGCAGCAGCTGAAGATGACCAGCTTCTTCACGTGTCACAGGGTGATCAGACGTTGCAACAAAAGACATGCAGGTGGTAGAGAGAAGAGAAAAAGCTTACAGCACCTGGTATTCCCAAGCAGTCTCCCATCAAATACTAAGCAGGCCTAAACCTGCTTGGCTTCCGAGATCAGACGAGGTCGGGCTTATTCAGGGTGGTGTGGCCGTAAGCGACAATGTCTGTGACAAATGTGCATTATATAGGTACTGGAATCATACGGTTCCTCTACGCAACCAAATAATTGCAGAGAAAAGCTGACTTGTAGTGGGCACATCTTCTTCTCTGATGTGATTATTCTCTCCAGCTGAAACTGAGACTCTCAGATTACCTCATGTCTGCCAACAAAGCAGCAGGAGCTGAAGATGACCAACTTCCTCATGTGTCACAGGGTGATCAGACGTTGCAACAAAAGACATGCAGGTGGTCGAGAGAAGACAAAAAGCTTACAGCACCTGGTAATCCCAAGCAGACTCCCATCTAAGTACTAACCAGGCCCAACCCTACTTGGCTTCCGAGATAAGACAAGGTGGGGCTTATTCAGGGTGGTGTGGCGGTAAGCAAATATATTTGTTACAAATGTGAATTATATAGGTACTGGAATCATACACTTCCTCTATGAAACCAGATAATTGCCGAGAAAGGCTGATGTGTAGTGGGGATATCATCTTCTCTGATGTGATCATTCTCTTCAGCTGAAACTGAGACTCTTAGATCACTTCGTGTCTGCCAACAAAGCAGCAGCAGCTGAAGATGACCAACTTCCTCATGTGTCACAGGGTGATCAGACGTTGCAACAAAACACATGCAGGTGGTAGAGAGAAGAGAAACAGCTTACAGCACCTGGTATTCCCAAGCAGTCTCCCATTGAAGTACAAACCAGACCCAACCCTGCTTGGCTTCCGAGATAAGACAAGGTGGGGCTTATTCAGGGTGGTGTGGCGGTAAGCGACAATATCTGTTACAAATGTGAATTATATAGGTACTGGAATCATACACTTGCTCTATGAAACCAGATAATTGCCGAGAAAGGCTGATGTGTAGTGGGCATATCATCTTCTCTGATGTGATCATTCTCTTCAGCTGAAACTGAGACTCTCAGATCACTTCGTGTCTGCCAACAAAGCAGCAGCTGCTGAAGATGACCAACTTCCTCATGTGTCACAGGGTGATCAGACGTTGCAACAAAAGACATGCAGGTTGTAGAGAGAAGAGAAAACGCTTACAGCACCTGGTATTCCCAAGCAGTCTCCCATTCAAGTACTAACCAGGACCAACCCTGCTTGGCTTCTGAGATCAGACGAGGTCAGGCATGTTCAGGGTGGTGTGGCCGTAAGCAGCAATGTATCTGACAAATGTGCATTATATAGGCACTGGAATCATACGGTTCCTCTATGCAACCAGATAATTGCCGAGAAAGGCTGATGTGTAGCGGGTGTATCATCTTCTCTGATGTGATCATTCTCTTCAGCTGAAACTGAGACTCTCAGATCACTTCGTGTCTGCCAACAAAGCAGCAGCTGCTGAAGATGACCAACTTCCTCATGTGTCACAGGGTGATCAGACGTTGCAACAAAAGACATGCAGGTTGTAGAGAGAAGAGAAAACGCTTACAGCACCTGGTATTCCCAAGCAGTCTCCCATTAAAGTACTAACCAGGCCCAACCCTCCTTGGCTTCCGAGATCAGACGAGGTCGGGCTTATTCAGGGTGGTGTGGCCGTAAGGAACAATTTCTGTGACAAATGTGCATTATATAGGTACTGGAATCATACACTTCCTCTATGTAACCAGATAATTGCAGAGAAAGGCTGACTTGTTATGGAAACATCTTCTTCCCTGATGTGATTATTCTCTGCAGCTGAAACTGAGACTCTCAGATCACTTCGTGTCTGCCAACAAAGCAGCAGCAGCTGAAGATGACCAACTTCCTCATGTGTCACAGGGTGATCAGACGTTGCAACAAAAGACATGCAGGTTGTAGAGAGAAGAGAAAACTCTTACAGAACCTGGTATTCCCAAGCAGTCTCCCATTAAAGTACTAACCAGGCCCAACCCTCCTTGGCTTCCGAGATCAGACGAGGTCGGGCTTATTCAGGGTGGAGTGGCCGTAAGGAACAATTTCTGTGACAAATGTGCATTATATAGGTACTGGAATCATACAATTCCTCTATGTAACCAGATAATTGCAGAGAAAGGCTGATCTGTTATGGGCACATCTTCTTCCCTGATGTGATTATTCTCTGCAGCTGAAACTGAGACTCTCAGATCACTTCGTGTCTGCCAACAAAGCAGCAGCAGCTGAAGATGACCAACTTCGTCATGTGTCACAGGGTGATCAGACGTTGCAACAAAAGACATGCAGGTGGTCGAGAGAAGACAAAAAGCTTACAGCTCCTGGTATTCCCAAGCGGTCTCCCATTTAAGTACTAACCAGGCCCAACCCTCCTTGGCTTCCGAGATCAGACGAGGTCGGGCATGTTCAGGGTGGTGTGGCCGTAAGCAACAATGTCTCTGACAAATGTGCATTATATAGGTACTGGAATCATACGGTTCCTCTATGCAACCAGATAATTGCCGAGAAAGGCTGATGTGTAGCGGGCAAATCATCTTCTCTGATGTGATCATTCTCTGCAACTTAAACTGAGACTCTCAGATCACTTCGTGTCAGCCAACAAAGCAGCAGCAGCTGAAGATGACCAACTTCCTCATGTGTCACAGGGTGATCAGACGTTGCAACAAAAGACATGCAGGTGGTAGAGAGAAGAGAAGAAGCTTACAGCACCTGGTATTCCAGAGCAGTCTCCCATCCAAGTACTAAGGAGGTTCAACCCTGCTTGGCTTCCGAGATCAGACGAGGTCGGGCATGTTCAGGGTGGTGTGGCCGTAAGCAACAATGTGTCTGACAAATGTGCATTATATAAGTACAGGAATCATACGGTTCCTCTATGTAACCAGATAATTGCTGAGAAAGGCTGATCTGTAGTGGGCACATCTTCTTCCCTGAAGTGATTATTCTCTTTAGCTGAAACTGAGACTCTCAGATCACTTCGTGTCTTCCAACAAAGCAGCAGCAGCTGAAGATGGCCAACTTCCTCATGTGTCACAGGGTGATCAGACGTTGCAACAAAAGACATGCAGGTGGTAGAGAGAAGAGAAAAAGCTTACAGCACCTGGTATTCCCAAGCGGTCTCCCATTCAAGTACTAACCAGGCCCAACCCTGCTTGGCTTCCGAGATCAGACGAGGTTGGGCTTATTCAGGGTGGTGTGGCCGTAAGCAACAATATCGGTGACAAATGTGCATTATATAGGTACTGGAATCATACACTTCCTCTGTATAACCAGATAATTGCCGAAAAAGGCTGACTTGTAGTGGATTCATCTTCCTCCTTGATGTGATTATTCTCTGGAGCTGAAACTGAGACTCTCAGATCACCTCGTGTCTATCAACAAAGCAGCAGCAGCTGAAGATGACCAACTTCTTCACGTGTCACAGGGTGATCAGACGTTGCAACAAAAGACATGCAGGTGGTAGAGAGAAGAGAAAAAGCTTACAGCACCTGGTATTCCCAAGCTGTCTCCTATCCAAGTACTAACCAGGTACAACCCTGCTTGGCGTCCGAGATCAGACGAGGTCGGGCTTATTCAGGGTGGTGTGGCCGTAAGCAACAATGTCTCTGACAAATGTGCATTATATAGGTACTGGAATCATACGGTTCCTCTATGCAACCAGATAATTGCCGAGAAAGGCTGATGTGTAGCGGACAAATCATCTTCTCTGATGTGATCATTCTCTGCAACTGAAACTGAGACTCTCAGATCACCTCGTGTCTATCAACAAAGCAGCAGCAGCTGAAGATGACCAACTTCTTCACGTGTCACAGGGTGATCAGACGTTGCAACAAAAGACATGCAGGTGGTAGAGAGAAGAGAAAAAGCTTACAGCACCTGGTATTCCCAAGCTGACTCCAATCCAAGTACTAACCAGGTACAACCCTGCTTGGCGTCCGAGATCAGACGAGGTCGGGCTTATTCAGGGTGGTGTGGCCGTAAGCAACAATGTCTCTGACAAATGTGCATTATATAGGTACTGGAATCATACGGTTCCTCTATGCAACCAGATAATTGCCGAGAAAGGCTGATGTGTAGCGGACAAATCATCTTCTCTGATGTGATCATTCTCTGCAACTGAAACTGAGACTCTCAGATCACCTCGTGTCTATCAACAAAGCAGCAGCAGCTGAAGATGACCAACTTCTTCACGTGTCACAGGGTGATCAGACGTTGCAACAAAAGACATGCAGGTGGTCGAGAGAAGACAAAAAGCTTACAGCTCCTGGTATTCCCAAGCGGTCTCCCATTTAAGTACTAACCAGGCCCAACCCTCCTTGGCTTCCGAGATCAGACGAGGTCGGGCATGTTCAGGGTGGTGTGGCCGTAAGCAACAATGTCTCTGACAAATGTGCATTATATAGGTACTGGAATCATACGGTTCCTCTATGCAACCAGATAATTGCCGAGAAAGGCTGATGTGTAGCGGGCAAATCATCTTCTCTGATGTGATCATTCTCTGCAACTTAAACTGAGACTCTCAGATCACTTCGTGTCAGCCAACAAAGCAGCAGCAGCTGAAGATGACCAACTTCCTCATGTGTCACAGGGTGATCAGACGTTGCAACAAAAGACATGCAGGTGGTAGAGAGAAGAGAAGAAGCTTACAGCACCTGGTATTCCCAAGCAGTCTCCCATCCAAGTACTAAGGAGGTTCAACCCTGCTTGGCTTCCGAGATCAGACATGTTCAGGGTGGTGTGGCCGTAAGCAACAATGTGTCTGACAAATGTGCATTATATAAGTACAGGAATCATACGGTTCCTCTATGTAACCAGATAATTGCTGAGAAAGGCTGATCTGTAGTGGGCACATCTTCTTCCCTGAAGTGATTATTCTCTTTAGCTGAAACTGAGACTCTCAGATCACTTCGTGTCTTCCAACAAAGCAGCAGCAGCTGAAGATGGCCAACTTCCTCATGTGTCACAGGGTGATCAGACGTTGCAACAAAAGACATGCAGGTGGTAGAGAGAAGAGAAAAAGCTTAAGGCACCTGGTATTCCCAAGCGGTCTCCCATTCAAGTACTAACCAGGCCCAACCCTGCTTGGCTTCCGAGATCAGACGAGGTTGGGCTTATTCAGGGTGGTGTGGCCGTAAGCAACAATATCGGTGACAAATGTGCATTATATAGGTACTGGAATCATACACTTCCTCTGTATAACCAGATAATTGCCGAAAAAGGCTGACTTGTAGTGGATTCATCTTCCTCCTTGATGTGATTATTCTCTGGAGCTGAAACTGAGACTCTCAGATCACCTCGTGTCTATCAACAAAGCAGCAGCAGCTGAAGATGACCAACTTCTTCACGTGTCACAGGGTGATCAGACGTTGCAACAAAAGACATGCAGGTGGTAGAGAGAAGAGAAAAAGCTTACAGCACCTGGTATTCCCAAGCTGACTCCAATCCAAGTACTAACCAGGTACAACCCTGCTTGGCGTCCGAGATCAGACGAGGTCGGGCTTATTCAGGGTGGTGTGGCCGTAAGCAACAATGTCTCTGACAAATGTGCATTATATAGGTACTGGAATCATACGGTTCCTCTATGCAACCAGATAATTGCCGAGAAAGGCTGATGTGTAGCGGACAAATCATCTTCTCTGATGTGATCATTCTCTGCAACTGAAACTGAGACTCTCAGATCACCTCGTGTCTATCAACAAAGCAGCAGCAGCTGAAGATGACCAACTTCTTCACGTGTCACAGGGTGATCAGACGTTGCAACAAAAGACATGCAGGTGGTAGAGAGAAGAGAAAAAGCTTACAGCACCTGGTATTCCCAAGCTGTCTCCTATCCAAGTACTAACCAGGTACAACCCTGCTTGGCGTCCGAGATCAGACGAGGTCGGGCTTATTCAGGGTGGTGTGGCCGTAAGCAACAATGTCTCTGACAAATGTGCATTATATAGGTACTGGAATCATACGGTTCCTCTATGCAACCAGATAATTGCCGAGAAAGGCTGATGTGTAGCGGACAAATCATCTTCTCTGATGTGATCATTCTCTGCAACTGAAACTGAGACTCTCAGATCACCTCGTGTCTATCAACAAAGCAGCAGCAGCTGAAGATGACCAACTTCTTCACGTGTCACAGGGTGATCAGACGTTGCAACAAAAGACATGCAGGTGGTAGAGAGAAGAGAAAAAGCTTACAGCACCTGGTATTCCCAAGCTGTCTCCTATCCAAGTACTAACCAGGTACAACCCTGCTTGGCGTCCGAGATCAGACGAGGTCGGGCTTATTCAGGGTGGTGTGGCCGTAAGCAACAATGTCTCTGACAAATGTGCATTATATAGGTACTGGAATCATACGGTTCCTCTATGGAACCAGATAATCATCTTCTCTGATGTGATCATTATCTGCAACTGAAACTGAGACTCTCAGATCACTTCGTGTCAGCCAACAAAGCAGCAGCAGCTGAAGATGACCAACTTCCTCATGTGTCACAGGGTGATCAGAAGTTGCAACAAAAGACATGCAGGTGGTAGAGAGAAGAGAAGAAGCTTACAGCACCTGGTATTCCCAAGCAGTCTCCCATCCAAGTACTAAGGAGGCCCAACCCTGCTTGGCTTCCGAGATCAGACGAGGTTGGGCTTATTCAGGGTGGTGTGGCCGTAAGCAACAATATCGGTGACAAATGTGCATTATATAGGTACTGGAATCATACACTTCCTCTGTATAACCAGATAATTGCCGAAAAAGGCTGACTTATAGTGGGTTCATCTTCCTCCTTGATGTGATTATTCTCTGGAGCTGAAACTGAGACTCTCAGATCACCTCGTGTCTATCAACAAAGCAGCAGCAGCTGAAGATGACCAGCTTCTTCACGTGTCACAGGGTGATCAGACGTTGCAACAAAAGACATGCAGGTGGTAGAGAGAAGAGAAAAAGCTTACAGCACCTGGTATTCCCAAGCAGTCTCCCATCAAATACTAAGCAGGCCTAAACCTGCTTGGCTTCCGAGATCAGACGAGGTCGGGCTTATTCAGGGTGGTGTGGCCGTAAGCGACAATGTCTGTGACAAATGTGCATTATATAGGTACTGGAATCATACGGTTCCTCTATGCAACCAAATAATTGCAGAGAAAAGCTGACTTGTAGTGGGCACATCTTCTTCTCTGATGTGATTATTCTCTCCAGCTGAAACTGAGACTCTCAGATTACCTCATGTCTGCCAACAAAGCAGCAGGAGCTGAAGATGACCAACTTCCTCATGTGTCACAGGGTGATCAGACGTTGCAACAAAAGACATGCAGGTGGTCGAGAGAAGACAAAAAGCTTACAGCACCTGGTAATCCCAAGCAGACTCCCATCTAAGTACTAACCAGGCCCAACCCTACTTGGCTTCCGAGATAAGACAAGGTGGGGCTTATTCAGGGTGGTGTGGCGGTAAGCAAATATATTTGTTACAAATGTGAATTATATAGGTACTGGAATCATACACTTCCTCTATGAAACCAGATAATTGCCGAGAAAGGCTGATGTGTAGTGGGGATATCATCTTCTCTGATGTGATCATTCTCTTCAGCTGAAACTGAGACTCTTAGATCACTTCGTGTCTGCCAACAAAGCAGCAGCAGCTGAAGATGACCAACTTCCTCATGTGTCACAGGGTGATCAGACGTTGCAACAAAACACATGCTGGTGGTAGAGAGAAGAGAAACAGCTTACAGCACCTGGTATTCCCAAGCAGTCTCCCATTGAAGTACAAACCAGACCCAACCCTGCTTGGCTTCCGAGATAAGACAAGGTGGGGCTTATTCAGGGTGGTGTGGCGGTAAGCGACAATATCTGTTACAAATGTGAATTATATAGGTACTGGAATCATACACTTGCTCTATGAAACCAGATAATTGCCGAGAAAGGCTGATGTGTAGTGGGCATATCATCTTCTCTGATGTGATCATTCTCTTCAGCTGAAACTGAGACTCTCAGATCACTTCGTGTCTGCCAACAAAGCAGCAGCTGCTGAAGATGACCAACTTCCTCATGTGTCACAGGGTGATCAGACGTTGCAACAAAAGACATGCAGGTTGTAGAGAGAAGAGAAAACGCTTACAGCACCTGGTATTCCCAAGCAGTCTCCCATTCAAGTACTAACCAGGACCAACCCTGCTTGGCTTCTGAGATCAGACGAGGTCGGGCATGTTCAGGGTGGTGTGGCCGTAAGCAGCAATGTATCTGACAAATGTGCATTATATAGGCACTGGAATCATACGGTTCCTCTATGCAACCAGATAATTGCCGAGAAAGGCTGATGTGTAGCGGGTGTATCATCTTCTCTGATGTGATCATTCTCTTCAGCTGAAACTGAGACTCTCAGATCACTTCGTGTCTGCCAACAAAGCAGCAGCTGCTGAAGATGACCAACTTCCTCATGTGTCACAGGGTGATCAGACGTTGCAACAAAAGACATGCAGGTTGTAGAGAGAAGAGAAAACGCTTACAGCACCTGGTATTCCCAAGCAGTCTCCCATTAAAGTACTAACCAGGCCCAACCCTCCTTGGCTTCCGAGATCAGACGAGGTCGGGCTTATTCAGGGTGGTGTGGCCGTAAGGAACAATTTCTGTGACAAATGTGCATTATATAGGTACTGGAATCATACACTTCCTCTATGTAACCAGATAATTGCAGAGAAAGGCTGACTTGTTATGGAAACATCTTCTTCCCTGATGTGATTATTCTCTGCAGCTGAAACTGAGACTCTCAGATCACTTCGTGTCTGCCAACAAAGCAGCAGAAAATGAAGATGACCAACTTCCTCATGTGTCACAGGGTGATCAGACGTTGCAACAAAAGACATGCAGGTGGTAGAGAGAAGAGAAAAAGCTTAAGGCACCTGGTATTCCCAAGCAGTCTCCCATTCAAGTACTAACCAGGCCCAACCCTGCTTGGCTTCCGAGATCAGACGAGGTTGGGCTTATTCAGGGTGGTGTGGCCATAAGCAACAATATTGGTGAAAAATGTGCATTATATAGGTACTGGAATCATACACTTCCTCTGTATAACCAGATAATTGCCGAAAAAGGCTGACTTGTAGTGGGTTCATCTTCCTCCTTGATGTGATTATTCTCTGCAGCTGAAACTGAGACTCTCAGATCACCTCGTGTCTATCAACAAAGCAGCAGCAGCTGAAGATGACTAACTTCTTCACGTGTCACAGGGTGATCAGACGTTGCAACAAAAGACATGCAGGTGGTAGAGAGAAGAGAAAAAGCTTACAGCGCCTGGTATTCCCAAGCTGTGTCCCATCCAAGTACTAACCAGGTACAACCCTGCTTGGCGTCCGAGATCAGATGAGGTCGGGCTTATTCAGGGTGGTGTGGCCGTAAGCAACAATGTCTCTGACAAATGTGCATTATATAGGTACTGGAATCATACGGTTCCTCTATGCAACCAGATAATTGCCGAGAAAGGCTGATGTGTAGCGGGCAAATCATCTTCTCTGATGTGATCATTCTCTGCAACTTAAACTGAGACTCTCAGATCACTTCGTGTCAGCCAACAAAGCAGCAGCAGCTGAAGATGACCAACTTCCTCATGTGTCACAGGGTGATCAGACGTTGCAACAAAAGACATGCAGGTGGTAGAGAGAAGAGAAAAAGCTTACAGCACCTGGTATTCCCAAGCAGTCTCCCATCCAAGTACTAAGGAGGCTCAACCCTGCTTGGCTTACGAGATCAGGCATGTTCAGGGTGGTGTGGCCGTAAGCAACAATGTGTCTGACAAATGTGCATTATATAAGTACAGGAATCATACGGTTCCTCTATGTAACCAGATAATTGCTGAGAAAGGCTGATCTGTAGTGGGCACATCTTCTTCCCTGACGTGATAATTTTCTCCAGCTGAACATGAGACTCTCAGATCACTTCGTGTCTGCCAACAAAGCAGCAGAAGCTGAAGATGACCATCTTCCTCATGTGTCACAGGGTGATCAGACGTTGCAACAAAAGACATGCAGGTGGTAGAGAGAAGAGAAAAAGCTTAAGGTACCTGGTATTCCCAAGCGGTCTCCCATTCAAGTACTAACCAGGCCCAACCGTGCTTGGCTTCCGAGATCAGACGAGGTCGGGCTTATTCAGGGTGGTGTGGCCGTAAGCAAAAATATCGGTGACAATTGTGCATTATATAGGTACTGGAATCATACACTTCCTCTGTATAACCAGATAATTGCCGAAAAAGGCTGACTTGTAGTGGGTTCATCTTCCTCCTTGATGTGATTATTCTCTGCAGCTGAAACTGAGACTCTCAGATCACCTCGTGTCTATCAACAAAGCAGCAGCAGCTGAAGATGACTAACTTCTTCACGTGTCACAGGGTGATCAGACGTTGCAACAAAAGACATGCAGGTGGTAGAGAGAAGAGAAAAAGCTTACAGCACCTGGTATTCCCAAGCTGTCTCCCATCCAAGTACTAACCAGGTACAACCCTGCTTGGCGTCCGAGATCAGACGAGGTCGGGCTTATTCAGGGTGGTGTGGCCGTAAGCAACAATGTCTCTGACAAATGTGCATTATATAGGTACTGGAATCATACGGTTCCTCTATGCAACCAGATAATTGCCGAGAAAGGCTGATGTGTAGCGGGCAAATCATCTTCTCTGATGTGATCATTCTCTGCAACTTAAACTGAGACTCTCAGATCACTTCGTGTCAGCCAACAAAGCAGCAGCAGCTGAAGATGACCAACTTCCTCATGTGTCACAGGGTGATCAGACGTTGCAACAAAAGACATGCAGGTGGTAGAGAGAAGAGAAAAAGCTTACAGCACCTGGTATTCCCAAGCAGTCTCCCATCCAAGTACTAAGGAGGCTCAACCCTGCTTGGCTTACGAGATCAGGCATGTTCAGGGTGGTGTGGCCGTAAGCAACAATGTGTCTGACAAATGTGCATTATATAAGTACAGGAATCATACGGTTCCTCTATGTAACCAGATAATTGCAGAGAAAGGCTGACTTGTTATGGGCACATCTTCTTCCCTGATGTGATTATTCTCTGCAGCTGAAACTGAGACTCTCAGATCACTTCGTGTCTGCCAACAAAGCAGCAGCAGCTGAAGATGACCAACTTCGTCATGTGTCACAGTGTGATCAGACGTTGCAACAAAAGACATGCAGGTGGTCGAGAGAAGACAAAAAGCTTACAGCACCTGGTAATCCCAAGCAGTCTCCCATCTAAGTACTAACCAGGCCCAACCCTACTTGGCTTCCGAGATAAGACAAGGTGGGGCTTATTCAGGGTGGTGTGGCGGTAAGCAAATATATTTGTTACAAATGTGAATTATATAGGTACTGGAATCATACACTTCCTCTATGAAACCAGATAATTGCCGAGAAAGGCTGATGTGTAGTGGGCATATCATCTTCTCTGATGTGATCATTCTCTTCAGCTGAAACTGAGACTCTTAGATCACTTCGTGTCTGCCAACAAAGCAGCAGCAGCTGAAGATGACCAACTTCCTCATGTGTCACAGGGTGATCAGACGTTGCAACAAAACACATGCAGGTGGTAGAGAGAAGAGAAACAGCTTACAGCACCTGGTATTCCCAAGCAGTCTCCCATTGAAGTACAAACCAGACCCAACCCTGCTTGGCTTCCGAGATAAGACAAGGTGGGGCTTATTCAGGGTGGTGTGGCGGTAAGCGACAATATCTGTTACAAATGTGAATTATATAGGTACTGGAATCATACACTTGCTCTATGAAACCAGATAATTGCCGAGAAAGGCTGATGTGTAGTGGGCATATCATCTTCTCTGATGTGATCATTCTCTTCAGCTGAAACTGAGACTCTCAGATCACTTCGTGTCTGCCAACAAAGCAGCAGCTGCTGAAGATGACCAACTTCCTCATGTGTCACAGGGTGATCAGACGTTGCAACAAAAGACATGCAGGTTGTAGAGAGAAGAGAAAACGCTTACAGCACCTGGTATTCCCAAGCAGTCTCCCATTAAAGTACTAACCAGGCCCAACCCTCCTTGGCTTCCAAGATCAGACGAGGTCGGGCTTATTCAGGGTGGTGTGGCCGTAAGGAACAATTTCTGTGACAAATGTGCATTATATAGGTACTGGAATCATACACTTCCTCTATGTAACCAGATAATTGCAGAGAAAGGCTGACTTGTTATGGAAACATCTTCTTCCCTGATGTGATTATTCTCTGCAGCTGAAACTGAGACTCTCAGATCACTTCGTGTCTGCCAACAAAGCAGCAGCAGCTGAAGATGACCAACTTCCTCATGTGTCACAGGGTGATCAGACGTTGCAACAAAAGACATGCAGGTTGTAGAGAGAAGAGAAAACGCTTACAGAACCTGGTATTCCCAAGCAGTCTCCCATTAAAGTACTAACCAGGCCCAACCCTCCTTGGCTTCCGAGATCAGACGAGGTCGGGCTTATTCAGGGTGGTGTGGCCGTAAGGAACAATTTCTGTGACAAATGTGCATTATATAGGTACTGGAATCATACAATTCCTCTATGTAACCAGATAATTGCAGAGAAAGGCTGACTTGTTATGGGCACATCTTCTTCCCTGATGTGATTATTCTCTGCAGCTGAAACTGAGACTCTCAGATCACTTCGTGTCTGCCAACAAAGCAGCAGCAGCTGAAGATGACCAACTTCCTCATGTGTCACAGGGTGATCAGACGTTGCAACAAAAGACATGCAGGTGGTCGAGAGAAGACAAAAAGCTTACAGCTCCTGGTATTCCCAAGCGGTCTCCCATTTAAGTACTAACCAGGCCCAACCCTCCTTGGCTTCCGAGATCAGACGAGGTCGGGCATGTTCAGGGTGGTGTGGCCGTAAGCAACAATGTCTCTGACAAATGTGCATTATATAGGTACAGGAATCATACGGTTCCTCTATGCAACCAGATAATTGCCGAGAAAGGCTGATGTGTAGCGGGCAAATCATCTTCTCTGATGTGATCATTCTCTGCAACTTAAACTGAGACTCTCAGATCACTTCGTGTCAGCCAACAAAGCAGCAGCAGCTGAAGATGACCAACTTCCTCATGTGTCACAGGGTGATCAGACGTTGCAACAAAAGACATGCAGGTGGTAGAGAGAAGAGAAAAAGCTTACAGCACCTGGTATTCCCAAGCAGTCTCCCATCCAAGTACTAAGGAGGCTCAACCCTGCTTGGCTTACGAGATCAGGCATGTTCAGGGTGGTGTGGCCGTAAGCAACAATGTGTCTGACAAATGTGCATTATATAAGTACAGGAATCATACGGTTCCTCTATGTAACCAGATAATTGCTGAGAAAGGCTGATCTGTAGTGGGCACATCTTCTTCCCTGACGTGATAATTTTCTCCAGCTGAACATGAGACTCTCAGATCACTTCGTGTCTGCCAACAAAGCAGCAGAAGCTGAAGATGACCAACTTCCTCATGTGTCACAGGGTGATCAGACGTTGCAACAAAAGACATGCAGGTGGTAGAGAGAAGAGAAAAAGCTTAAGGTACCTGGTATTCCCAAGCGGTCTCCCATTCAAGTACTAACCAGGCCCAACCGTGCTTGGCTTCCGAGATCAGACGAGGTCGGGCTTATTCAAGGTGGTGTGGCCGTAAGCAAAAATATCGGTGACAATTGTGCATTATATAGGTACTGGAATCATACACTTCCTCTGTGTAACCAGATAATTGCCGAAAAAGGCTGACTTGTAGTGGGTTCATCTTCCTCCTTGATGTGATTATTCTCTTCAGCTGAAACTGAGACTCTCAGATCACTTCGTGTCTGCCAACAAAGCAGCAGAAAATGAAGATGACCAACTTCCTCATGTGTCACAGGGTGATCAGACGTTGCAACAAAAGACATGCAGGTGGTAGAGAGAAGAGAAAAAGCTTAAGGCACCTGGTATTCCCAAGCAGTCTCCCATTCAAGTACTAACCAGGCCCAACCCTGCTTGGCTTCCGAGATCAGACGAGGTTGGGCTTATTCAGGGTGGTGTGGCCATAAGCAACAATATTGGTGAAAAATGTGCATTATATAGGTACTGGAATCATACACTTCCTCTGTATAACCAGATAATTGCCGAAAAAGGCTGACTTGTAGTGGGTTCATCTTCCTCCTTGATGTGATTATTCTCTGCAGCTGAAACTGAGACTCTCAGATCACCTCGTGTCTATCAACAAAGCAGCAGCAGCTGAAGATGACTAACTTCTTCACGTGTCACAGGGTGATCAGACGTTGCAACAAAAGACATGCAGGTGGTAGAGAGAAGAGAAAAAGATTACAGCGCCTGGTATTCCCAAGCTGTGTCCCATCCAAGTACTAACCAGGTACAACCCTGCTTGGCGTCCGAGATCAGATGAGGTCGGGCTTATTCAGGGTGGTGTGGCCGTAAGCAACAATGTCTCTGACAAATGTGCATTATATAGGTACTGGAATCATACGGTTCCTCTATGCAACCAGATAATTGCCGAGAAAGGCTGATGTGTAGCGGGCAAATCATCTTCTCTGATGTGATCATTCTCTGCAACTTAAACTGAGACTCTCAGATCACTTCGTGTCAGCCAACAAAGCAGCAGCAGCTGAAGATGACCAACTTCCTCATGTGTCACAGGGTGATCAGACGTTGCAACAAAAGACATGCAGGTGGTAGAGAGAAGAGAAAAAGCTTACAGCACCTGGTATTCCCAAGCAGTCTCCCATCCAAGTACTAAGGAGGCTCAACCCTGCTTGGCTTACGAGATCAGGCATGTTCAGGGTGGTGTGGCCGTAAGCAACAATGTGTCTGACAAATGTGCATTATATAAGTACAGGAATCATACGGTTCCTCTATGTAACCAGATAATTGCTGAGAAAGGCTGATCTGTAGTGGGCACATCTTCTTCCCTGACGTGATAATTTTCTCCAGCTGAACATGAGACTCTCAGATCACTTCGTGTCTGCCAACAAAGCAGCAGAAGCTGAAGATGACCATCTTCCTCATGTGTCACAGGGTGATCAGACGTTGCAACAAAAGACATGCAGGTGGTAGAGAGAAGAGAAAAAGCTTAAGGTACCTGGTATTCCCAAGCGGTCTCCCATTCAAGTACTAACCAGGCCCAACCGTGCTTGGCTTCCGAGATCAGACGAGGTCGGGCTTATTCAGGGTGGTGTGGCCGTAAGCAAAAATATTGGTGACAATTGTGCATTATATAGGTACTGGAATCATACACTTCCTCTGTATAACCAGATAATTGCCGAAAAAGGCTGACTTGTAGTGGGTTCATCTTCCTCCTTGATGTGATTATTCTCTGCAGCTGAAACTGAGACTCTCAGATCACCTCGTGTCTATCAACAAAGCAGCAGCAGCTGAAGATGACTAACTTCTTCACGTGTCACAGGGTGATCAGACGTTGCAACAAAAGACATGCAGGTGGTAGAGAGAAGAGAAAAAGCTTACAGCACCTGGTATTCCCAAGCTGTCTCCCATCCAAGTACTAACCAGGTACAACCCTGCTTGGCGTCCGAGATCAGACGAGGTCGGGCTTATTCAGGGTGGTGTGGCCGTAAGCAACAATGTCTCTGACAAATGTGCATTATATAGGTACTGGAATCATACGGTTCCTCTATGCAACCAGATAATTGCCGAGAAAGGCTGATGTGTAGCGGGCAAATCATCTTCTCTGATGTGATCATTCTCTGCAACTTAAACTGAGACTCTCAGATCACTTCGTGTCAGCCAACAAAGCAGCAGCAGCTGAAGATGACCAACTTCCTCATGTGTCACAGGGTGATCAGACGTTGCAACAAAAGACATGCAGGTGGTAGAGAGAAGAGAAAAAGCTTACAGCACCTGGTATTCCCAAGCAGTCTCCCATCCAAGTACTAAGGAGGCTCAACCCTGCTTGGCTTACGAGATCAGGCATGTTCAGGGTGGTGTGGCCGTAAGCAACAATGTGTCTGACAAATGTGCATTATATAAGTACAGGAATCATACGGTTCCTCTATGTAACCAGATAATTGCTGAGAAAGGCTGATCTGTAGTGGGCACATCTTCTTCCCTGACGTGATAATTTTCTCCAGCTGAACATGAGACTCTCAGATCACTTCGTGTCTGCCAACAAAGCAGCAGAAGCTGAAGATGACCATCTTCCTCATGTGTCACAGGGTGATCAGACGTTGCAACAAAAGACATGCAGGTGGTAGAGAGAAGAGAAAAAGCTTAAGGTACCTGGTATTCCCAAGCGGTCTCCCATTCAAGTACTAACCAGGCCCAACCGTGCTTGGCTTCCGAGATCAGACGAGGTCGGGCTTATTCAGGGTGGTGTGGCCGTAAGCAAAAATATCGGTGACAATTGTGCATTATATAGGTACTGGAATCATACACTTCCTCTGTATAACCAGATAATTGCCGAAAAAGGCTGACTTGTAGTGGGTTCATCTTCCTGCTTGATGTGATTATTCTCTGCAGCTGAAACTGAGACTCTCAGATCACCTCGTGTCTATCAACAAAGCAGCAGCAGCTGAAGATGACTAACTTCTTCACGTGTCACAGGGTGATCAGACGTTGCAACAAAAGACATGCAGGTGGTAGAGAGAAGAGAAAAAGCTTACAGCACCTGGTATTCCCAAGCTGTCTCCCATCCAAGTACTAACCAGGTACAACCCTGCTTGGCGTCCGAGATCAGACGAGGTCGGGCTTATTCAGGGTGGTGTGGCCGTAAGCAACAATGTCTCTGACAAATGTGCATTATATAGGTACTGGAATCATACGGTTCCTCTATGCAACCAGATAATTGCCGAGAAAGGCTGATGTGTAGCGGGCAAATCATCTTCTCTGATGTGATCATTCTCTGCAACTTAAACTGAGACTCTCAGATCACTTCGTGTCAGCCAACAAAGCAGCAGCAGCTGAAGATGACCAACTTCCTCATGTGTCACAGGGTGATCAGACGTTGCAACAAAAGACATGCAGGTGGTAGAGAGAAGAGAAAAAGCTTACAGCACCTGGTATTCCCAAGCAGTCTCCCATCCAAGTACTAAGGAGGCTCAACCCTGCTTGGCTTACGAGATCAGGCATGTTCAGGGTGGTGTGGCCGTAAGCAACAATGTGTCTGACAAATGTGCATTATATAAGTACAGGAATCATACGGTTCCTCTATGTAACCAGATAATTGCTGAGAAAGGCTGATCTGTAGTGGGCACATCTTCTTCCCTGACGTGATAATTTTCTCCAGCTGAACATGAGACTCTCAGATCACTTCGTGTCTGCCAACAAAGCAGCAGAAGCTGAAGATGACCAACTTCCTCATGTGTCACAGGGTGATCAGACGTTGCAACAAAAGACATGCAGGTGGTAGAGAGAAGAGAAAAAGCTTAAGGTACCTGGTATTCCCAAGCGGTCTCCCATTCAAGTACTAACCAGGCCCAACCGTGCTTGGCTTCCGAGATCAGACGAGGTCGGGCTTATTCAGGGTGGTGTGGCCGTAAGCAAAAATATCGGTGACAATTGTGCATTATATAGGTACTGGAATCATACACTTCCTCTGTGTAACCAGATAATTGCCGAAAAAGGCTGACTTGTAGTGGGTTCATCTTCCTCCTTGATGTGATTATTCTCTTCAGCTGAAACTGAGACTCTCAGATCACTTCGTGTCTGCCAACAAAGCAGCAGAAAATGAAGATGACCAACTTCCTCATGTGTCACAGGGTGATCAGACGTTGCAACAAAAGACATGCAGGTGGTAGAGAGAAGAGAAAAAGCTTAAGGCACCTGGTATTCCCAAGCAGTCTCCCATTCAAGTACTAACCAGGCCCAACCCTGCTTGGCTTCCGAGATCAGACGAGGTTGGGCTTATTCAGGGTGGTGTGGCCATAAGCAACAATTTTGGTGACAAATGTGCATTATATAGGTACTGGAATCATACACTTCCTCTGTATAACCAGATAATTGCCGAAAAAGGCTGACTTGTAGTGGGTTCATCTTCCTCCTTGATGTGATTATTCTCTGCAGCTGAAACTGAGACTCTCAGATCACCTCGTGTCTATCAACAAAGCAGCAGCAGCTGAAGATGACTAACTTCTTCACGTGTCACAGGGTGATCAGACGTTGCAACAAAAGACATGCAGGTGGTAGAGAGAAGAGAGAAAGCTTACAGCACCTGGTATTCCCAAGCTGTCTCCTATCCAAGTACTAACCAGGTACAACCCTGCTTGGCGTCCGAGATCAGACGAGGTCGGGCTTATTCAGGGTGGTGTGGCCGTAAGCAACAATGTCTCTGACAAATGTGCATTATATAGGTACTGGAATCATACGGTTCCTCTATGCAACCAGATAATTGCAGAGAAAGGCTGATGTGTAGCGGGCAAATCATCTTCTTCCCTGACGTGATAATTTTCTCCAGCTGAACATGAGACTCTCAGATCACTTCGTGTCTGCCAACAAAGCAGCAGAAGCTGAAGATGACCAACTTCCTCATGTGTCACAGGGTGATCAGACGTTGCAACAAAAGACATGCAGGTGGTAGAGAGAAGAGAAAAAGCTTAAGGTACCTGGTATTCCCAAGCGGTCTCCCATTCAAGTACTAACCAGGCCCAACCGTGCTTGGCTTCTGAGATCAGACGAGGTCGGGCTTATTCAGGGTGGTGTGGCCGTAAGCAACAATATCGGTGACAAATGTGCATTATATAGGTACTGGAATCATACACTTCCTCTGTATAACCAGATAATTGCCGTAAAAGGCTGACTTGTAGTGGATTCATCTTCCTCCTTGATGTGATTATTCTCTGGAGCTGAAACTGAGACTCTCAGATCACCTTGTGTCTATCAACAAAGCAGCAGCAGCTGAAGATGACCAACTTCTTCACGTGTCACAGGGTGATCAGACGTTGCAACAAAAGACATGCAGGTGGTAGAGAGAAGAGAAAAAGCTTACAGCACCTGGTATTCCCAAGCTGACTCCTATCCAAGTACTAACCAGGTACAACCCTGCTTGGCGTCCGAGATCAGACGAGGTCGGGCTTATTCAGGGTGGTGTGGCCGTAAGCAACAATGTCTCTGACAAATGTGCATTATATAGGTACTGGAATCATACGGTTCCTCTATGCAACCAGATAATTGCCGAGAAAGGCTGATGTGTAGCGGACAAATCATCTTCTCTGATGTGATCATTCTCTGCAACTGAAACTGAGACTCTCAGATCACCTCGTGTCTATCAACAAAGCAGCAGCAGCTGAAGATGACCAACTTCTTCACGTGTCACAGGGTGATCAGACGTTGCAACAAAAGACATGCAGGTGGTAGAGAGAAGAGAAAAAGCTTACAGCACCTGGTATTCCCAAGCTGTCTCCTATCCAAGTACTAACCAGGTACAACCCTGCTTGGCGTCCGAGATCAGACGAGGTCGGGCTTATTCAGGGTGGTGTGGCCGTAAGCAACAATGTCTCTGACAAATGTGCATTATATAGGTACTGGAATCATACGGTTCCTCTATGCAACCAGATAATTGCCGAGAAAGGCTGATGTGTAGCGGGCAAATCATCTTCTTCCCTGACGTGATAATTTTCTCCAGCTGAACATGAGACTCTCAGATCACTTCGTGTCTGCCAACAAAGAAGCAGAAGCTGAAGATGACCAACTTCCTCATGTGTCACAGGGTGATCAGACGTTGCAACAAAAGACATGCAGGTGGTAGAGAGAAGAGAAAAAGCTTAAGGTACCTGGTATTCCCAAGCGGTCTCCCATTCAAGTACTAACCAGGCCCAACCGTGCTTGGCTTCCGAGATCAGACGAGGTCGGGCTTATTCAGGGTGGTGTGGCCGTAAGCAACAATATCGGTGACAAATGTGCATTATATAGGTACTGGAATCATACACTTCCTCTGTATAACCAGATAATTGCCGAAAAAGGCTGACTTGTAGTGGGTTCATCTTCCTCCTTGATGTGATTATTCTCTGGAGCTGAAACTGAGACTCTCAGATCACCTCGTGTCTATCAACAAAGCAGCAGCAGCTGAAGATGACCAACTTCTTCACGTGTCACAGGGTGATCAGACGTTGCAACAAAAGACATGCAGGTGGTAGAGAGAAGAGAAAAAGCTTACAGCACCTGGTATTCCCAAGCTGTCTCCCATCCAAGTACTAACCAGGTACAACCCTGCTTGGCGTCCGAGATTAGACGAGGTCGGGCTTATTCAGGGTGGTGTGGCCGTAAGCAACAATGTCTCTGACAAATGTGCATTATATAGGTACTGGAATCATACGGTTCCTCTATGCAACCAGATAATTGCCGAGAAAGGCTGATGTGTAGCGGGCAAATCATCTTCTCTGATGTGATCATTATCTGCAACTGAAACTGAGACTCTCAGATCACTTCGTGTCAGCCAACAAAGCAGCAGCAGCTGAAGATGACCAACTTCTTCACGTGTCACAGGGTGATCAGACGTTGCAACAAAAGACATGCAGGTGGTAGAGAGAAGAGAAAAAGCTTACAGCACCTGGTATTCCCAAGCTGTCTCCCATCCAAGTACTAACCAGGTACAACCCTGCTTGGCGTCCGAGATCAGACGAGGTCGGGCTTATTCAGGGTGGTGTGGCCGTAAGCAAAAATGTCTCTGACAAATGTGCATTATATAGGTACTGGAATCATACGGTTCCTCTATGCAACCAGATAATCATCTTCTCTGATGTGATCATTATCTGCAACTGAAACTGAGACTCTCAGATCACTTCGTGTCAGCCAACAAAGCAGCAGCAGCTGAAGATGACCAACTTCCTCATGTGTCACAGGGTGATCAGAAGTTGCAACAAAAGACATGCAGGTGGTAGAGAGAAAAGAAGAAGCTTACAGCACCTGGTATTCCCAAGCAGTCTCCCATTCAAGTACTAACCAGGCCCAACCGTGCTTGGCTTCTGAGATCAGACGAGGTCGGGCTTATTCAGGGTGGTGTGGCCGTAAGCAACAATATCGGTGACAAATGTGCATTATATAGGTACTGGAATCATACACTTCCTCTGTATAACCAGATAATTGCCGTAAAAGGCTGACTTGTAGTGGATTCATCTTCCTCCTTGATGTGATTATTCTCTGGAGCTGAAACTGAGACTCTCAGATCACCTTGTGTCTATCAACAAAGCAGCAGCAGCTGCAGATGACCAACTTCTTCACGTGTCACAGGGTGATCAGACGTTGCAACAAAAGACATGCAGGTGGTAGAGAGAAGAGAAAAAGCTTACAGCACCTGGTATTCCCAAGCTGACTCCTATCCAAGTACTAACCAGGTACAACCCTGCTTGGCGTCCGAGATCAGACGAGGTCGGGCTTATTCAGGGTGGTGTGGCCGTAAGCAACAATGTCTCTGACAAATGTGCATTATATAGGTACTGGAATCATACGGTTCCTCTATGCAACCAGATAATTGCAGAGAAAGGCTGATGTGTAGCGGACAAATCATCTTCTCTGATGTGATCATTCTCTGCAACTGAAACTGAGACTCTCAGATCACCTCGTGTCTATCAACAAAGCAGCAGCAGCTGAAGATGACCAACTTCTTCACGTGTCACAGGGTGATCAGACGTTGCAACAAAAGACATGCAGGTGGTAGAGAGAAGAGAAAAAGCTTACAGCACCTGGTATTCCCAAGCTGTCTCCTATCCAAGTACTAACCAGGTACAACCCTGCTTGGCGTCCGAGATCAGACGAGGTCGGGCTTATTCAGGGTGGTGTGGCCGTAAGCAACAATGTCTCTGACAAATGTGCATTATATAGGTACTGGAATCATACGGTTCCTCTATGCAACCAGATAATTGCCGAGAAAGGCTGATGTGTAGCGGGCAAATCATCTTCTTCCCTGACGTGATAATTTTCTCCAGCTGAACATGAGACTCTCAGATCACTTCGTGTCTGCCAACAAAGAAGCAGAAGCTGAAGATGACCAACTTCCTCATGTGTCACAGGGTGATCAGACGTTGCAACAAAAGACATGCAGGTGGTAGAGAGAAGAGAAAAAGCTTAAGGTACCTGGTATTCCCAAGCGGTCTCCCATTCAAGTACTAACCAGGCCCAACCGTGCTTGGCTTCCGAGATCAGACGAGGTCGGGCTTATTCAGGGTGGTGTGGCCGTAAGCAACAATATCGGTGACAAATGTGCATTATATAGGTACTGGAATCATACACTTCCTCTGTATAACCAGATAATTGCCGAAAAAGGCTGACTTGTAGTGGGTTCATCTTCCTCCTTGATGTGATTATTCTCTGGAGCTGAAACTGAGACTCTCAGATCACCTCGTGTCTATCAACAAAGCAGCAGCAGCTGAAGATGACCAACTTCTTCACGTGTCACAGGGTGATCAGACGTTGCAACAAAAGACATGCAGGTGGTAGAGAGAAGAGAAAAAGCTTACAGCACCTGGTATTCCCAAGCTGTCTCCCATCCAAGTACTAACCAGGTACAACCCTGCTTGGCGTCCGAGATTAGACGAGGTCGGGCTTATTCAGGGTGGTGTGGCCGTAAGCAACAATGTCTCTGACAAATGTGCATTATATAGGTACTGGAATCATACGGTTCCTCTATGCAACCAGATAATTGCCGAGAAAGGCTGATGTGTAGCGGGCAAATCATCTTCTCTGATGTGATCATTATCTGCAACTGAAACTGAGACTCTCAGATCACTTCGTGTCAGCCAACAAAGCAGCAGCAGCTGAAGATGACCAACTTCTTCACGTGTCACAGGGTGATCAGACGTTGCAACAAAAGACATGCAGGTGGTAGAGAGAAGAGAAAAAGCTTACAGCACCTGGTATTCCCAAGCTGTCTCCCATCCAAGTACTAACCAGGTACAACCCTGCTTGGCGTCCGAGATCAGACGAGGTCGGGCTTATTCAGGGTGGTGTGGCCGTAAGCAAAAATGTCTCTGACAAATGTGCATTATATAGGTACTGGAATCATACGGTTCCTCTATGCAACCAGATAATCATCTTCTCTGATGTGATCATTATCTGCAACTGAAACTGAGACTCTCAGATCACTTCGTGTCAGCCAACAAAGCAGCAGCAGCTGAAGATGACCAACTTCCTCATGTGTCACAGGGTGATCAGAAGTTGCAACAAAAGACATGCAGGTGGTAGAGAGAAGAGAAAAAGCTTACAGCACCTGGTATTCCCAAGCTGTCTCCTATCCAAGTACTAACCAGGTACAACCCTGCTTGGCGTCCGAGATCAGACGAGGTCGGGCTTATTCAGGGTGGTGTGGCCGTAAGCAACAATGTCTCTGACAAATGTGCATTATATAGGTACTGGAATCATACGGTTCCTCTATGCAACCAGATAATTGCCGAGAAAGGCTGATGTGTAGCGGGCAAATCATCTTCTTCCCTGACGTGATAATTTTCTCCAGCTGAACATGAGACTCTCAGATCACTTCGTGTCTGCCAACAAAGAAGCAGAAGCTGAAGATGACCAACTTCCTCATGTGTCACAGGGTGATCAGACGTTGCAACAAAAGACATGCAGGTGGTAGAGAGAAGAGAAAAAGCTTAAGGTACCTGGTATTCCCAAGCGGTCTCCCATTCAAGTACTAACCAGGCCCAACCGTGCTTGGCTTCCGAGATCAGACGAGGTCGGGCTTATTCAGGGTGGTGTGGCCGTAAGCAACAATATCGGTGACAAATGTGCATTATATAGGTACTGGAATCATACACTTCCTCTGTATAACCAGATAATTGCCGAAAAAGGCTGACTTGTAGTGGGTTCATCTTCCTCCTTGATGTGATTATTCTCTGGAGCTGAAACTGAGACTCTCAGATCACCTCGTGTCTATCAACAAAGCAGCAGCAGCTGAAGATGACCAACTTCTTCACGTGTCACAGGGTGATCAGACGTTGCAACAAAAGACATGCAGGTGGTAGAGAGAAGAGAAAAAGCTTACAGCACCTGGTATTCCCAAGCTGTCTCCCATCCAAGTACTAACCAGGTACAACCCTGCTTGGCGTCCGAGATTAGACGAGGTCGGGCTTATTCAGGGTGGTGTGGCCGTAAGCAACAATGTCTCTGACAAATGTGCATTATATAGGTACTGGAATCATACGGTTCCTCTATGCAACCAGATAATTGCCGAGAAAGGCTGATGTGTAGCGGGCAAATCATCTTCTCTGATGTGATCATTATCTGCAACTGAAACTGAGACTCTCAGATCACTTCGTGTCAGCCAACAAAGCAGCAGCAGCTGAAGATGACCAACTTCTTCACGTGTCACAGGGTGATCAGACGTTGCAACAAAAGACATGCAGGTGGTAGAGAGAAGAGAAAAAGCTTACAGCACCTGGTATTCCCAAGCTGTCTCCCATCCAAGTACTAACCAGGTACAACCCTGCTTGGCGTCCGAGATCAGACGAGGTCGGGCTTATTCAGGGTGGTGTGGCCGTAAGCAAAAATGTCTCTGACAAATGTGCATTATATAGGTACTGGAATCATACGGTTCCTCTATGCAACCAGATAATCATCTTCTCTGATGTGATCATTATCTGCAACTGAAACTGAGACTCTCAGATCACTTCGTGTCAGCCAACAAAGCAGCAGCAGCTGAAGATGACCAACTTCCTCATGTGTCACAGGGTGATCAGAAGTTGCAACAAAAGACATGCAGGTGGTAGAGAGAAAAGAAGAAGCTTACAGCACCTGGTATTCCCAAGCAGTCTCCCATTCAAGTACTAACCAGGCCCAACCGTGCTTGGCTTCTGAGATCAGACGAGGTCGGGCTTATTCAGGGTGGTGTGGCCGTAAGCAACAATATCGGTGACAAATGTGCATTATATAGGTACTGGAATCATACACTTCCTCTGTATAACCAGATAATTGCCGTAAAAGGCTGACTTGTAGTGGATTCATCTTCCTCCTTGATGTGATTATTCTCTGGAGCTGAAACTGAGACTCTCAGATCACCTTGTGTCTATCAACAAAGCAGCAGCAGCTGCAGATGACCAACTTCTTCACGTGTCACAGGGTGATCAGACGTTGCAACAAAAGACATGCAGGTGGTAGAGAGAAGAGAAAAAGCTTACAGCACCTGGTATTCCCAAGCTGACTCCTAACCAGGTACAACCCTGCTTGGCGTCCGAGATCAGACGAGGTCGGGCTTATTCAGGGTGGTGTGGCCGTAAGCAACAATGTCTCTGACAAATGTGCATTATATAGGTACTGGAATCATACGGTTCCTCTATGCAACCAGATAATTGCAGAGAAAGGCTGATGTGTAGCGGACAAATCATCTTCTCTGATGTGATCATTCTCTGCAACTGAAACTGAGACTCTCAGATCACCTCGTGTCTATCAACAAAGCAGCAGCAGCTGAAGATGACCAACTTCTTCACGTGTCACAGGGTGATCAGACGTTGCAACAAAAGACATGCAGGTGGTAGAGAGAAGAGAAAAAGCTTACAGCACCTGGTATTCCCAAGCTGTCTCCTATCCAAGTACTAACCAGGTACAACCCTGCTTGGCGTCCGAGATCAGACGAGGTCGGGCTTATTCAGGGTGGTGTGGCCGTAAGCAACAATGTCTCTGACAAATGTGCATTATATAGGTACTGGAATCATACGGTTCCTCTATGCAACCAGATAATTGCCGAGAAAGGCTGATGTGTAGCGGGCAAATCATCTTCTTCCCTGACGTGATAATTTTCTCCAGCTGAACATGAGACTCTCAGATCACTTCGTGTCTGCCAACAAAGAAGCAGAAGCTGAAGATGACCAACTTCCTCATGTGTCACAGGGTGATCAGACGTTGCAACAAAAGACATGCAGGTGGTAGAGAGAAGAGAAAAAGCTTAAGGTACCTGGTATTCCCAAGCGGTCTCCCATTCAAGTACTAACCAGGCCCAACCGTGCTTGGCTTCCGAGATCAGACGAGGTCGGGCTTATTCAGGGTGGTGTGGCCGTAAGCAACAATATCGGTGACAAATGTGCATTATATAGGTACTGGAATCATACACTTCCTCTGTATAACCAGATAATTGCCGAAAAAGGCTGACTTGTAGTGGGTTCATCTTCCTCCTTGATGTGATTATTCTCTGGAGCTGAAACTGAGACTCTCAGATCACCTCGTGTCTATCAACAAAGCAGCAGCAGCTGAAGATGACCAACTTCTTCACGTGTCACAGGGTGATCAGACGTTGCAACAAAAGACATGCAGGTGGTAGAGAGAAGAGAAAAAGCTTACAGCACCTGGTATTCCCAAGCTGTCTCCCATCCAAGTACTAACCAGGTACAACCCTGCTTGGCGTCCGAGATTAGACGAGGTCGGGCTTATTCAGGGTGGTGTGGCCGTAAGCAACAATGTCTCTGACAAATGTGCATTATATAGGTACTGGAATCATACGGTTCCTCTATGCAACCAGATAATTGCCGAGAAAGGCTGATGTGTAGCGGGCAAATCATCTTCTCTGATGTGATCATTATCTGCAACTGAAACTGAGACTCTCAGATCACTTCGTGTCAGCCAACAAAGCAGCAGCAGCTGAAGATGACCAACTTCTTCACGTGTCACAGGGTGATCAGACGTTGCAACAAAAGACATGCAGGTGGTAGAGAGAAGAGAAAAAGCTTACAGCACCTGGTATTCCCAAGCTGTCTCCCATCCAAGTACTAACCAGGTACAACCCTGCTTGGCGTCCGAGATCAGACGAGGTCGGGCTTATTCAGGGTGGTGTGGCCGTAAGCAAAAATGTCTCTGACAAATGTGCATTATATAGGTACTGGAATCATACGGTTCCTCTATGCAACCAGATAATCATCTTCTCTGATGTGATCATTATCTGCAACTGAAACTGAGACTCTCAGATCACTTCGTGTCAGCCAACAAAGCAGCAGCAGCTGAAGATGACCAACTTCCTCATGTGTCACAGGGTGATCAGAAGTTGCAACAAAAGACATGCAGGTGGTAGAGAGAAGAGAAGAAGCTTACAGCACCTGGTATTCCCAAGCAGTCTCCCATCCAAGTACTAAGGAGGCCCAACCCTGCTTGGCTTCCGAGATCAGACGAGGTTGGGCTTATTCAGGGTGGTGTGGCCGTAAGCAACAATATCGGTGACAAATGTGCATTATATAGGTACTGGAATCATACACTTCCTCTGTATAACCAGATAATTGCCGAAAAAGGCTGACTTATAGTGGGTTCATCTTCCTCCTTGATGTGATTATTCTCTGGAGCTGAAACTGAGACTCTCAGATCACCTCGTGTCTATCAACAAAGCAGCAGCAGCTGAAGATGACCAGCTTCTTCACGTGTCACAGGGTGATCAGACGTTGCAACAAAAGACATGCAGGTGGTAGAGAGAAGAGAAAAAGCTTACAGCACCTGGTATTCCCAAGCAGTCTCCCATCAAGTACTAAGCAGGCCTAAACCTGCTTGGCTTCCGAGATCAGATGAGGTCGGGCTTATTCAGGGTGGTTTGGCCGTAATCGACAATGTCTGTGACAAATGTGCATTATATAGGTACTGGAATCATACGGTTCCTCTATGCAACCAAATAATTGCCGAGAAAAGCTGACTTGTAGTGGGCACATCTTCTTCTCTGATGTGATTATTCTCTCCAGCTGAAACTGAGACTCTCAGATTACCTCATGTCTGCCAACAAAGCAGCAGCAGCTGAAGATGACCAACTTCCTCATGTGTCACAGGGTGATCAGACGTTGCAACAAAACACATGCAGGTGGTAGAGAGAAGAGAAACAGCTTACAGCACCTGGTATTCCCAAGCAGTCTCCCATTGAAGTACAAACCAGACCCAACCCTACTTGGCTTCCGAGATAAGACAAGGTGGGGCTTATTCAGGGTGGTGTGGCGGTAAGCGACAATATCTGTTACAAATGTGAATTATATAGGTACTGGAATCATACACTTGCTCTATGAAACCAGATAATTGCCGAGAAAGGCTGATGTGTAGTGGGCATATCATCTTCTCTGATGTGATCATTCTCTTCAGCTGAAACTGAGACTCTCAGATCACTTCGTGTCTGCCAACAAAGCAGCAGCTGCTGAAGATGACCAACTTCCTCATGTGTCACAGGGTGATCAGACGTTGCAACAAAAGACATGCAGGTTGTAGAGAGAAGAGAAAACGCTTACAGCACCTGGTATTCCCAAGCAGTCTCCCATTAAAGTACTAACCAGGCCCAACCCTCCTTGGCTTCCGAGATCAGACGAGGTCGGGCTTATTCAGGGTGGTGTGGCCGTAAGGAACAATTTCTGTGACAAATGTGCATTATATAGGTACTGGAATCATACACTTCCTCTATGTAACCAGATAATTGCAGAGAAAGGCTGACTTGTTATGGAAACATCTTCTTCCCTGATGTGATTATTCTCTGCAGCTGAAACTGAGACTCTCAGATCACTTCGTGTCTGCCAACAAAGCAGCAGCAGCTGAAGACGACCAACTTCCTCATGTGTCACAGGGTGATCAGACGTTGCAACAAAAGACATGCAGGTTGTAGAGAGAAGAGAAAACTCTTACAGAACCTGGTATTCCCAAGCAGTCTCCCATTAAAGTACTAACCAGGCCCAACCCTCCTTGGCTTCCGAGATCAGACGAGGTCGGGCTTATTCAGGGTGGTGTGGCCGTAAGGAACAATTTCTGTGACAAATGTGCATTATATAGGTACTGGAATCATACAATTCCTCTATGTAACCAGATAATTGCAGAGAAAGGCTGACTTGTTATGGGCACATCTTCTTCCCTGATGTGATTATTCTCTGCAGCTGAAACTGAGACTCTCAGATCACTTCGTGTCTGCCAACAAAGCAACAGCAGCTGAAGATGACCAACTTCGTCATGTGTCACAGGGTGATCAGACGTTGCAACAAAAGACATGCAGGTGGTCGAGAGAAGACAAAAAGCTTACAGCTCCTGGTATTCCCAAGCGGTCTCCCATTTAAGTACTAACCAGGCCCAACCCTCCTTGGCTTCCGAGATCAGACGAGGTCGGGCTTATTCAGGGTGGTGTGGCCGTAAGGAACAATTTCTGTGACAAATGTGCATTATATAGGTACTGGAATCATACAATTCCTCTATGTAACCAGATAATTGCAGAGAAAGGCTGACTTGTTATGGGCACATCTTCTTCCCTGATGTGATTATTCTCTGCAGCTGAAACTGAGACTCTCAGATCACTTCGTGTCTGCCAACAAAGCAGCAGCACCTGAAGATGACCAACTTCGTCATGTGTCACAGGGTGATCAGACGTTGCAACAAAAGACATGCAGGTGGTCGAGAGAAGACAAAAAGCTTACAGCTCCTGGTATTCCCAAGCGGTCTCCCATTTAAGTACTAACCAGGCCCAACCCTCCTTGGCTTCCGAGATCAGACATGTTCAGGGTGGTGTGGCCGTAAGCAACAATGTGTCTGACAAATGTGCATTATATAAGTACAGGAATCATACGGTTCCTCTATGTAACCAGATAATTGCTGAGAAAGGCTGATCTGTAGTGGGCACATCTTCTTCCCTGAAGTGATTGTTCTCTTTAGCTGAAACTGAGACTCTCAGATCACTTCGTGTCTTCCAACAAAGCAGCAGCAGCTGAAGATGGCCAACTTCCTCATGTGTCACAGGGTGATCAGACGTTGCAACAAAAGACATGCAGGTGGTAGAGAGAAGAGAAAAAGCTTAAGGCACCTGGTATTCCCAAGCGGTATCCCATTCAAGTACTAACCAGGCCCAACCCTGCTTGGCTTCCGAGATCAGACGAGGTTGGGCTTATTCAGGGTGGTGTGGCCGTAAGCAACAATATCGGTGACAAATGTGCATTATATAGGTACTGGAATCATACACTTCCTCTGTATAACCAGATAATTGCCGAAAAAGGCTGACTTGTAGTGGATTCATCTTCCTCCTTGATGTGATTATTCTCTGGAGCTGAAACTGAGACTCTCAGATCACCTCGTGTCTATCAACAAAGCAGCAGCAGCTGAAGATGACCAACTTCTTCACGTGTCACAGGGTGATCAGACGTTGCAACAAAAGACATGCAGGTGGTAGAGAGAAGAGAAAAAGCTTACAGCACCTGGTATTCCCAAGCTGACTCCAATCCAAGTACTAACCAGGTACAACCCTGCTTGGCGTCCGAGATCAGACGAGGTCGGGCTTATTCAGGGTGGTGTGGCCGTAAGCAACAATGTCTCTGACAAATGTGCATTATATAGGTACTGGAATCATACGGTTCCTCTATGCAACCAGATAATTGCCGAGAAAGGCTGATGTGTAGCGGACAAATCATCTTCTCTGATGTGATCATTCTCTGCAACTGAAACTGAGACTCTCAGATCACCTCGTGTCTATCAACAAAGCAGCAGCAGCTGAAGATGACCAACTTCTTCACGTGTCACAGGGTGATCAGACGTTGCAACAAAAGACATGCAGGTGGTAGAGAGAAGAGAAAAAGCTTACAGCACCTGGTATTCCCAAGCTGTCTCCTATCCAAATACTAACCAGGTACAACCCTGCTTGGCGTCCGAGATCAGACGAGGTCGGGCTTATTCAGGGTGGTGTGGCCGTAAGCAACAATGTCTCTGACAAATGTGCATTATATAGGTACTGGAATCATACGGTTCCTCTCTGCAACCAGATAATTGCCGAGAAAGGCTGATGTGTAGCGGGCAAATCATCTTCTTCCCTGACGTGATAATTTTCTCCAGCTGAACATGAGACTCTCAGATCACTTCGTGTCTGCCAACAAAGCAGCAGAAGCTGAAGATGACAAACTTCCTCATGTGTCACAGGGTGATCAGACGTTGCAACAAAAGACATGCAGGTGGTAGAGAGAAGAGAAAAAGCTTAAGGTACCTGGTATTCCCAAGCGGTCTCCCATTCAAGTACTAACCAGGCCCAACCGTGCTTGGCTTCCGAGATCAGACGAGGTCGGGCTTATTCAGGGTGGTGTGGCCGTAAGCAACAATATCGGTGACAAATGTGCATTATATAGGTACTGGAATCATACACTTCCTCTGTATAACCAGATAATTGCCGAAAAAGGCTGACTTGTAGTGGGTTCATCTTCCTCCTTGATGTGATTATTCTCTGGAGCTGAAACTGAGACTCTCAGATCACCTCGTGTCTATCAACAAAGCAGCAGCAGCTGAAGATGACTAACTTCTTCACGTGTCACAGGGTGATCAGACGTTGCAACAAAAGACATGCAGGTGGTAGAGAGAAGAGAAAAAGCGTACAGCACCTGGTATTCCCAAGCTGTCTCCCATCCAAGTACTAACCAGGTACAACCCTGCTTGGCGTCCGAGATCAGACGAGGTCGGGCTTATTCAGGGTGGTGTGGCCGTAAGCAACAATGTCTCTGACAAATGTGCATTATATAGGTACTGGAATCATACGGTTCCTCTATGCAACCAGATAATTGCCGAGAAAGGCTGATGTGTAGCGGGGAAATCATCTTCTCTGATGTGATCATTATCTGCAACTGAAACTGAGACTCTCAGATCACTTCGTGTCAGCCAACAAAGCAGCAGCAGCTGAAGATGACCAACTTCTTCACGTGTCACAGGGTGATCAGACGTTGCAACAAAAGACATGCAGGTGGTAGAGAGAAGAGAAAAAGCTTACAGCACCTGGTATTCCCAAGCTGTCTCCCATCCAAGTACTAACCAGGTACAACCCTGCTTGGCGTCCGAGATCAGACGAGGTCGGGCTTATTCAGGGTGGTGTGGCCGTAAGCAACAATGTCTCTGACAAATGTGCATTATATAGGTACTGGAATCATACGGTTCCTCTATGGAACCAGATAATCATCTTCTCTGATGTGATCATTATCTGCAACTGAAACTGAGACTCTCAGATCACTTCGTGTCAGCCAACAAAGCAGCAGCAGCTGAAGATGACCAACTTCCTCATGTGTCACAGGGTGATCAGACGTTGCAACAAAAGACATGCAGGTGGTAGAGAGAAGAGAAGAAGCTTACAGCACCTGGTATTCCCAAGCAGTCTCCCATCCAAGTACTAAGGAGGTTCAACCCTGCTTGGCTTCCGAGATCAGACATGTTCAGGGTGGTGTGGCCGTAAGCAACAATGTGTCTGACAAATGTGCATTATATAAGTACAGGAATCATACGGTTCCTCTATGTAACCAGATAATTGCTGAGAAAGGCTGATCTGTAGTGGGCACATCTTCTTCCCTGAAGTGATTATTCTCTTTAGCTGAAACTGAGACTCTCAGATCACTTCGTGTCTTCCAACAAAGCAGCAGCAGCTGAAGATGGCCAACTTCCTCATGTGTCACAGGGTGATCAGACGTTGCAACAAAAGACATGCAGGTGGTAGAGAGAAGAGAAAAAGCTTAAGGCACCTGGTATTCCCAAGCGGTCTCCCATTCAAGTACTAACCAGGCCCAACCCTGCTTGGCTTCCGAGATCAGACGAGGTTGGGCTTATTCAGGGTGGTGTGGCCGTAAGCAACAATATCGGTGACAAATGTGCATTATATAGGTACTGGAATCATACACTTCCTCTGTATAACCAGATAATTGCCGAAAAAGGCTGACTTGTAGTGGATTCATCTTCCTCCTTGATGTGATTATTCTCTGGAGCTGAAACTGAGACTCTCAGATCACCTCGTGTCTATCAACAAAGCAGCAGCAGCTGAAGATGACCAACTTCTTCACGTGTCACAGGGTGATCAGACGTTGCAACAAAAGACATGCAGGTGGTAGAGAGAAGAGAAAAAGCTTACAGCACCTGGTATTCCCAAGCTGACTCCAATCCAAGTACTAACCAGGTACAACCCTGCTTGGCGTCCGAGATCAGACGAGGTCGGGCTTATTCAGGGTGGTGTGGCCGTAAGCAACAATGTCTCTGACAAATGTGCATTATATAGGTACTGGAATCATACGGTTCCTCTATGCAACCAGATAATTGCCGAGAAAGGCTGATGTGTAGCGGACAAATCATCTTCTCTGATGTGATCATTCTCTGCAACTGAAACTGAGACTCTCAGATCACCTCGTGTCTATCAACAAAGCAGCAGCAGCTGAAGATGACCAACTTCTTCACGTGTCACAGGGTGATCAGACGTTGCAACAAAAGACATGCAGGTGGTAGAGAGAAGAGAAAAAGCTTACAGCACCTGGTATTCCCAAGCTGTCTCCTATCCAAGTACTAACCAGGTACAACCCTGCTTGGCGTCCGAGATCAGACGAGGTCGGGCTTATTCAGGGTGGTGTGGCCGTAAGCAACAATGTCTCTGACAAATGTGCATTATATAGGTACTGGAATCATACGGTTCCTCTATGCAACCAGATAATTGCCGAGAAAGGCTGATGTGTAGCGGGCAAATCATCTTCTTCCCTGACGTGATCATTTTCTCCAGCTGAACATGAGACTCTCAGATCACTTCGTGTCTGCCAACAAAGCAGCAGAAGCTGAAGATGACAAACTTCCTCATGTGTCACAGGGTGATCAGACGTTGCAACAAAAGACATGCAGGTGGTAGAGAGAAGAGAAAAAGCTTAAGGTACCTGGTATTCCCAAGCGGTCTCCCATTCAAGTACTAACCAGGCCCAACCGTGCTTGGCTTCCGAGATCAGACGAGGTCGGGCTTATTCAGGGTGGTGTGGCCGTAAGCAACAATATCGGTGACAAATGTGCATTATATAGGTACTGGAATCATACACTTCCTCTGTATAACCAGATAATTGCCGAAAAAGGCTGACTTGTAGTGGGTTCATCTTCCTCCTTGATGTGATTATTCTCTGGAGCTGAAACTGAGACTCTCAGATCACCTCGTGTCTATCAACAAAGCAGCAGCAGCTGAAGATGACTAACTTCTTCACGTGTCACAGGGTGATCAGACGTTGCAACAAAAGACATGCAGGTGGTAGAGAGAAGAGAAAAAGCGTACAGCACCTGGTATTCCCAAGCTGTCTCCCATCCAAGTACTAACCAGGTACAACCCTGCTTGGCGTCCGAGATCAGACGAGGTCGGGCTTATTCAGGGTGGTGTGGCCGTAAGCAACAATGTCTCTGACAAATGTGCATTATATAGGTACTGGAATCATACGGTTCCTCTATGCAACCAGATAATTGCCGAGAAAGGCTGATGTGTAGCGGGGAAATCATCTTCTCTGATGTGATCATTATCTGCAACTGAAACTGAGACTCTCAGATCACTTCGTGTCAGCCAACAAAGCAGCAGCAGCTGAAGATGACCAACTTCTTCACGTGTCACAGGGTGATCAGACGTTGCAACAAAAGACATGCAGGTGGTAGAGAGAAGAGAAAAAGCTTACAGCACCTGGTATTCCCAAGCTGTCTCCCATCCAAGTACTAACCAGGTACAACCCTGCTTGGCGTCCGAGAACAGACGAGGTCGGGCTTATTCAGGGTGGTGTGAATGTAAGCAACAATGTCTCTGACAAATGTGCATTATATAGGTACTGGAATCATACGGTTCCTCTATGGAACCAGATAATCATCTTCTCTGATGTGATCATTATCTGCAACTGAAACTGAGACTCTCAGATCACTTCGTGTCAGCCAACAAAGCAGCAGCAGCTGAAGATGACCAACTTCCTCATGTGTCACAGGGTGATCAGAAGTTGCAACAAAAGACATGCAGGTGGTAGAGAGAAGAGAAGAAGCTTACAGCACCTGGTATTCCCAAGCAGTCTCCCATCCAAGTACTAAGGAGGCCCAACCCTGCTTGGCTTCCGAGATCAGACGAGGTTGGGCTTATTCAGGGTGGTGTGGCCGTAAGCAACAATATCGGTGACAAATGTGCATTATATAGGTACTGGAATCATACACTTCCTCTGTATAACCAGATAATTGCCGAAAAAGGCTGACTTATAGTGGGTTCATCTTCCTCCTTGATGTGATTATTCTCTGGAGCTGAAACTGAGACTCTCAGATCACCTCGTGTCTATCAACAAAGCAGCAGCAGCTGAAGATGACCAGCTTCTTCACGTGTCACAGGGTGATCAGACGTTGCAACAAAAGACATGCAGGTGGTAGAGAGAAGAGAAAAAGCTTACAGCACCTGGTATTCCCAAGCAGTCTCCCATCAAATACTAAGCAGGCCTAAACCTGCTTGGCTTCCGAGATCAGACGAGGTCGGGCTTATTCAGGGTGGTGTGGCCGTAAGCGACAATGTCTGTGACAAATGTGCATTATATAGGTACTGGAATCATACGGTTCCTCTATGCAACCAAATAATTGCAGAGAAAAGCTGACTTGTAGTGGGCACATCTTCTTCTCTGATGTGATTATTCTCTCCAGCTGAAACTGAGACTCTCAGATTACCTCATGTCTGCCAACAAAGCAGCAGGAGCTGAAGATGACCAACTTCCTCATGTGTCACAGGGTGATCAGACGTTGCAACAAAAGACATGCAGGTGGTCGAGAGAAGACAAAAAGCTTACAGCACCTGGTAATCCCAAGCAGACTCCCATCTAAGTACTAACCAGGCCCAACCCTACTTGGCTTCCGAGATAAGACAAGGTGGGGCTTATTCAGGGTGGTGTGGCGGTAAGCAAATATATTTGTTACAAATGTGAATTATATAGGTACTGGAATCATACACTTCCTCTATGAAACCAGATAATTGCCGAGAAAGGCTGATGTGTAGTGGGGATATCATCTTCTCTGATGTGATCATTCTCTTCAGCTGAAACTGAGACTCTTAGATCACTTCGTGTCTGCCAACAAAGCAGCAGCAGCTGAAGATGACCAACTTCCTCATGTGTCACAGGGTGATCAGACGTTGCAAAAAAACACATGCAGGTGGTAGAGAGAAGAGAAACAGCTTACAGCACCTGGTATTCCCAAGCAGTCTCCCATTGAAGTACAAACCAGACCCAACCCTGCTTGGCTTCCGAGATAAGACAAGGTGGGGCTTATTCAGGGTGGTGTGGCGGTAAGCGACAATATCTGTTACAAATGTGAATTATATAGGTACTGGAATCATACACTTGCTCTATGAAACCAGATAATTGCCGAGAAAGGCTGATGTGTAGTGGGCATATCATCTTCTCTGATGTGATCATTCTCTTCAGCTGAAACTGAGACTCTCAGATCACTTCGTGTCTGCCAACAAAGCAGCAGCTGCTGAAGATGACCAACTTCCTCATGTGTCACAGGGTGATCAGACGTTGCAACAAAAGACATGCAGGTTGTAGAGAGAAGAGAAAACGCTTACAGCACCTGGTATTCCCAAGCAGTCTCCCATTCAAGTACTAACCAGGACCAACCCTGCTTGGCTTCTGAGATCAGACGAGGTCGGGCATGTTCAGGGTGGTGTGGCCGTAAGCAGCAATGTATCTGACAAATGTGCATTATATAGGCACTGGAATCATACGGTTCCTCTATGCAACCAGATAATTGCCGAGAAAGGCTGATGTGTAGCGGGTGTATCATCTTCTCTGATGTGATCATTCTCTTCAGCTGAAACTGAGACTCTCAGATCACTTCGTGTCTGCCAACAAAGCAGCAGCTGCTGAAGATGACCAACTTCCTCATGTGTCACAGGGTGATCAGACGTTGCAACAAAAGACATGCAGGTTGTAGAGAGAAGAGAAAACGCTTACAGCACCTGGTATTCCCAAGCAGTCTCCCATTAAAGTACTAACCAGGCCCAACCCTCCTTGGCGTCCGAGATCAGACGAGGTCGGGCTTATTCAGGGTGGTGTGGCCGTAAGCAACAATGTCTCTGACAAATGTGCATTATATAGGTACTGGAATCATACGGTTCCTCTATGCAACCAGATAATTGCCGAGAAAGGCTGATGTGTAGCGGACAAATCATCTTCTCTGATGTGATCATTCTCTGCAACTGAAACTGAGACTCTCAGATCACCTCGTGTCTATCAACAAAGCAGCAGCAGCTGAAGATGACCAACTTCTTCACGTGTCACAGGGTGATCAGACGTTGCAACAAAAGACATGCAGGTGGTCGAGAGAAGACAAAAAGCTTACAGCTCCTGGTATTCCCAAGCGGTCTCCCATTTAAGTACTAACCAGGCCCAACCCTCCTTGGCTTCCGAGATCAGACGAGGTCGGGCATGTTCAGGGTGGTGTGGCCGTAAGCAACAATGTCTCTGACAAATGTGCATTATATAGGTACTGGAATCATACGGTTCCTCTATGCAACCAGATAATTGCCGAGAAAGGCTGATGTGTAGCGGGCAAATCATCTTCTCTGATGTGATCATTCTCTGCAACTTAAACTGAGACTCTCAGATCACTTCGTGTCAGCCAACAAAGCAGCAGCAGCTGAAGATGACCAACTTCCTCATGTGTCACAGGGTGATCAGACGTTGCAACAAAAGACATGCAGGTGGTAGAGAGAAGAGAAGAAGCTTACAGCACCTGGTATTCCCAAGCAGTCTCCCATCCAAGTACTAAGGAGGTTCAACCCTGCTTGGCTTCCGAGATCAGACGAGGTCGGGCATGTTCAGGGTGGTGTGGCCGTAAGCAACAATGTGTCTGACAAATGTGCATTATATAAGTACAGGAATCATACGGTTCCTCTATGTAACCAGATAATTGCTGAGAAAGGCTGATCTGTAGTGGGCACATCTTCTTCCCTGAAGTGATTATTCTCTTTAGCTGAAACTGAGACTCTCAGATCACTTCGTGTCTTCCAACAAAGCAGCAGCAGCTGAAGATGGCCAACTTCCTCATGTGTCACAGGGTGATCAGACGTTGCAACAAAAGACATGCAGGTGGTAGAGAGAAGAGAAAAAGCTTACAGCACCTGGTATTCCCAAGCGGTCTCCCATTCAAGTACTAACCAGGCCCAACCCTGCTTGGCTTCCGAGATCAGACGAGGTTGGGCTTATTCAGGGTGGTGTGGCCGTAAGCAACAATATCGGTGACAAATGTGCATTATATAGGTACTGGAATCATACACTTCCTCTGTATAACCAGATAATTGCCGAAAAAGGCTGACTTGTAGTGGATTCATCTTCCTCCTTGATGTGATTATTCTCTGGAGCTGAAACTGAGACTCTCAGATCACCTCGTGTCTATCAACAAAGCAGTAGCAGCTGAAGATGACCAACTTCTTCACGTGTCACAGGGTGATCAGACGTTGCAACAAAAGACATGCAGGTGGTAGAGAGAAGAGAAAAAGCTTACAGCACCTGGTATTCCCAAGCTGACTCCTATCCAAGTACTAACCAGGTACAACCCTGCTTGGCGTCCGAGATCAGACGAGGTCGGGCTTATTCAGGGTGGTGTGGCCGTAAGCAACAATGTCTCTGACAAATGTGCATTATATAGGTACTGGAATCATACGGTTCCTCTATGCAACCAGATAATTGCCGAGAAAGGCTGATGTGTAGCGGACAAATCATCTTCTCTGATGTGATCATTCTCTGCAACTGAAACTGAGACTCTCAGATCACCTCGTGTCTATCAACAAAGCAGCAGCAGCTGAAGATGACCAACTTCTTCACGTGTCACAGGGTGATCAGACGTTGCAACAAAAGACATGCAGGTGGTAGAGAGAAGAGAAAAAGCTTACAGCACCTGGTATTCCCAAGCTGTCTCCTATCCAAGTACTAACCAGGTACAACCCTGCTTGGCGTCCGAGATCAGACGAGGTCGGGCTTATTCAGGGTGGTGTGGCCGTAAGCAACAATGTCTCTGACAAATGTGCATTATATAGGTACTGGAATCATACGGTTCCTCTATGCAACCAGATAATTGCCGAGAAAGGCTGATGTGTAGCGGGCGAATCATCTTCTTCCCTGACGTGATAATTTTCTCCAGCTGAACATGAGACTCTCAGATCACTTCGTGTCTGCCAACAAAGCAGCAGAAGCTGAAGATGACCAACTTCCTCATGTGTCACAGGGTGATCAGACGTTGCAACAAAAGACATGCAGGTGGTAGAGAGAAGAGAAAAAGCTTAAGGTACCTGGTATTCCCAAGCGGTCTCCCATTCAAGTACTAACCAGGCCCAACCGTGCTTGGCTTCCGAGATCAGACGAGGTCGGGCTTATTCAGGGTGGTGTGGCCGTAAGCAACAATATCGGTGACAAATGTGCATTATATAGGTACTGGAATCATACACTTCCTCTGTATAACCAGATAATTGCCGAAAAAGGCTGACTTGTAGTGGGTTCATCTTCCTCCTTGATGTGATTATTCTCTGGAGCTGAAACTGAGACTCTCAGATCACTTCATGTCTGCCAACAAAGCAGCAGCAGCAGCTGAAGATGACTAACTTCTTCACGTGTCACAGGGTGATCAGACGTTGCAACAAAAGACATGCAGGTGGTAGAGAGAAGAGAAAAAGCGTACAGCACCTGGTATTCCCAAGCTGTCTCCCATCCAAGTACTAACCAGGTACAACCCTGCTTGGCGTCCGAGATCAGACGAGGTCGGGCTTATTCAGGGTGGTGTGGCCGTAAGCAACAATGTCTCTGACAAATGTGCATTATATAGGTAATGGAATCATACGGTTCCTCTATGCAACCAGATAATTGCCGAGAAAGGCTGATGTGTAGCGGGCAAATCATCTTCTCTGATGTGATCATTATCTGCAACTGAAACTGAGACTCTCAGATCACTTCGTGTCAGCCAACAAAGCAGCAGCAGCTGAAGATGACCAACTTCTTCACGTGTCACAGGGTGATCAGACGTTGCAACAAAAGACATGCAGGTGGTAGAGAGAAGAGATAAAGCTTACAGCACCTGGTATTCCCAAGCTGTCTCCCATCCAAGTACTAACCAGGTACAACCCTGCTTGGCGTCCGAGATCAGACGAGGTCGGGCTTATTCAGGGTGGTGTGGCCGTAAGCAACAATGTCTCTGACAAATGTGCATTATATAGGTACTGGAATCATACGGTTCCTCTATGCAACCAGATAATTGCCGAGAAAGGCTGATGTGTAGCGGACAAATCATCTTCTCTGATGTGATCATTCTCTGCAACTGAAACTGAGACTCTCAGATCACCTCGTGTCTATCAACAAAGCAGCAGCAGCTGAAGATGACCAACTTCTTCACGTGTCACAGGGTGATCAGACGTTGCAACAAAAGACATGCAGGTGGTAGAGAGAAGAGAAAAAGCTTACAGCACCTGGTATTCCCAAGCTGTCTCCTATCCAAGTACTAACCAGGTACAACCCTGCTTGGCGTCCGAGATCAGACGAGGTCGGGCTTATTCAGGGTGGTGTGGCCGTAAGCAACAATGTCTCTGACAAATGTGCATTATATAGGTACTGGAATCATACGGTTCCTCTATGCAACCAGATAATTGCCGAGAAAGGCTGATGTGTAGCGGGCAAATCATCTTCTTCCCTGACGTGATAATTTTCTCCAGCTGAACATGAGACTCTCAGATCACTTCGTGTCTGCCAACAAAGCAGCAGAAGCTGAAGATGACCAACTTCCTCATGTGTCACAGGGTGATCAGACGTTGCAACAAAAGACATGCAGGTGGTAGAGAGAAGAGAAAAAGCTTAAGGTACCTGGTATTCCCAAGCGGTCTCCCATTCAAGTACTAACCAGGCCCAACCGTGCTTGGCTTCCGAGATCAGACGAGGTCGGGCTTATTCAGGGTGGTGTGGCCGTAAGCAACAATATCGGTGACAAATGTGCATTATATAGGTACTGGAATCATACACTTCCTCTGTATAACCAGATAATTGCCGAAAAAGGCTGACTTGTTGTGGGTTCATCTTCCTCCTTGATGTGATTATTCTCTGGAGCTGAAACTGAGACTCTCAGATCACTTCATGTCTGCCAACAAAGCAGCAGCAGCAGCTGAAGATGACCAACTTCCTCATGTGTCACAGGGTGATCAGACGTTGCAACAAAAGACATGCAGGTGGTAGAGAGAAGAGAAAAAGCTTACAGCACCTGGTATTCCCAAGCTGACTCCTATCCAAGTACTAACCAGGTACAACCCTGCTTGGCGTCCGAGATCAGACGAGGTCGGGCTTATTCAGGGTGGTGTGGCCGTAAGCAACAATGTCTCTGACAAATGTGCATTATATAGGTACTGGAATCATACGGTTCCTCTATGCAACCAGATAATTGCCGAGAAAGGCTGATGTGTAGCGGACAAATCATCTTCTCTGATGTGATCATTCTCTGCAACTGAAACTGAGACTCTCAGATCACCTCGTGTCTATCAACAAAGCAGCAGCAGCTGAAGATGACCAACTTCTTCACGTGTCACAGGGTGATCAGACGTTGCAACAAAAGACATGCAGGTGGTAGAGAGAAGAGAAAAAGCTTACAGCACCTGGTATTCCCAAGCTGTCTCCTATCCAAGTACTAACCAGGTACAACCCTGCTTGGCTTCCGAGATCAGATGAGGTCGGGCTTATTCAGGGTGGTGTGGCCGTAAGCAACAATGTCTCTGACAAATGTGCATTATATAGGTACTGGAATCATACGGTTCCTCTATGCAACCAGATAATTGCCGAGAAAGGCTGATGTGTAGCGGGCAAATCATCTTCTTCCCTGACGTGATAATTTTCTCCAGCTGAACATGAGACTCTCAGATCACTTCGTGTCTGCCAACAAAGCAGCAGAAGCTGAAGATGACCAACTTCCTCATGTGTCACAGGGTGATCAGACGTTGCAACAAAAGACATGCAGGTGGTAGAGAGAAGAGAAAAAGCTTAAGGTACCTGGTATTCCCAAGCGGTCTCCCATTCAAGTACTAACCAGGCCCAACCGTGCTTGGCTTCCGAGTTCAGACGAGGTCGGGCTTATTCAGGGTGGTGTGGCCGTAAGCAACAATATCGGTGACAAATGTGCATTATATAGGTACTGGAATCATACACTTCCTCTGTATAACCAGATAATTGCCGAAAAAGGCTGACTTGTAGTGGGTTCATCTTCCTCCTTGATGTGATTATTCTCTGGAGCTGAAACTGAGACTCTCAGATCACCTCGTGTCTATCAACAAAGCAGCAGCAGCTGAAGATGACTAACTTCTTCACGTGTCACAGGGTGATCAGACGTTGCAACAAAAGACATGCAGGTGGTAGAGAGAAGAGAAAAAGCGTACAGCACCTGGTATTCCCAAGCTGTCTCCCATCCAAGTACTAACCAGGTACAACCCTGCTTGGCGTCCGAGATCAGACGAGGTCGGGCTTATTCAGGGTGGTGTGGCCGTAAGCAACAATGTCTCTGACAAATGTGCATTATATAGGTAATGGAATCATACGGTTCCTCTATGCAACCAGATAATTGCCGAGAAAGGCTGATGTGTAGCGGGCAAATCATCTTCTCTGATGTGATCATTATCTGCAACTGAAACTGAGACTCTCAGATCACTTCGTGTCAGCCAACAAAGCAGCAGCAGCTGAAGATGACCAACTTCTTCACGTGTCACAGGGTGATCAGACGTTGCAACAAAAGACATGCAGGTGGTAGAGAGAAGAGATAAAGCTTACAGCACCTGGTATTCCCAAGCTGTCTCCCATCCAAGTACTAACCAGGTACAACCCTGCTTGGCGTCCGAGATCAGACGAGGTCGGGCTTATTCAGGGTGGTGTGGCCGTAAGCAACAATGTCTCTGACAAATGTGCATTATATAGGTACTGGAATCATACGGTTCCTCTATGCAACCAGATAATTGCCGAGAAAGGCTGATGTGTAGCGGGCAAATCATCTTCTCTGATGTGATCATTATCTGCAACTGAAACTGAGACTCTCAGATCACTTCGTGTCAGCCAACAAAGCAGCAGCAGCTGAAGATGACCAACTTCCTCATGTGTCACAGGGTGATCAGAAGTTGCAACAAAAGACATGCAGGTGGTAGAGAGAAGAGAAGAAGCTTACAGCACCTGGTATTCCCAAGCAGTCTCCCATCCAAGTACTAAGGAGGCCCAACCCTGCTTGGCTTCCGAGATCAGACGAGGTCGGGCTTATTCAGGGTGGTGTGGCCGTAAGCAACAATATCGGTGACAAATGTGCATTATATAGGTACTGGAATCATACACTTCCTCTGTATAACCAGATAATTGCCGAAAAAGGCTGACTTATAGTGGGTTCATCTTCCTCCTTGATGTGATTATTCTCTGGAGCTGAAACTGAGACTCTCAGATCACCTCGTGTCTATCAACAAAGCAGCAGCAGCTGAAGATGACCAGCTTCTTCACGTGTCACAGGGTGATCAGACGTTGCAACAAAAGACATGTAGGTGGTAGAGAGAAGAGAAAAAGCTTACAGCACCTGGTATTCCCAAGCAGTCTCCCATCAAGTACTAAGCAGGCCTAAACCTGCTTGGCTTCCGAGATCAGACGAGGTCGGGCTTATTCAGGGTGGTTTGGCCGTAAGCGACAATGTCTGTGACAAATGTGCATTATATAGGTACTGGAATCATACGGTTCCTCTATGCAACCAAATAATTGCAGAGAAAAGCTGACTTATAGTGGGTTCATCTTCCTCCTTGATGTGATTATTCTCTGGAGCTGAAACTGAGACTCTCAGATCACCTCGTGTCTATCAACAAAGCAGCAGGAGCTGAAGATGACCAACTTCCTCATGTGTCACAGGGTGATCAGACGTTGCAACAAAAGACATGCAGGTGGTCGAGGGAAGACAAAAAGCTTACAGCACCTGGTAATCCCAAGCAGTCTCCCATCTAAGTACTAACCAGGCCCAACCCTACTTGGCTTCCGAGATAAGACAAGGTGGGGCTTATTCAGGGTGGTGTGGCGGTAAGCAAATATATTTGTTACAAATGTGAATTATATAGGTACTGGAATCATACACTTCCTCTATGAAACCAGATAATTGCCGAGAAAGGCTGATGTGTAGTGGGCATATCATCTTCTCTGATGTGATCATTCTCTTCAGCTGAAACTGAGACTCTTAGATCACTTCGTGTCTGCCAACAAAGCAGCAGCAGCTGAAGATGACCAACTTCCTCATGTGTCACAGGGTGATCAGACGTTGCAACAAAACACATGCAGGTGGTAGAGAGAAGAGAAACAGCTTACAGCACCTGGTTTTCCCAAGCAGTCTCCCATTGAAGTACAAACCAGACCCAACCCTGCTTGGCTTCCGAGATAAGACAAGGTGGGGCTTATTCAGGGTGGTGTGGCGGTAAGCGACAATATCTGTTACAAATGTGAATTATATAGGTACTGGAATCATACACTTGCTCTATGAAACCAGATAATTGCCGAGAAAGGCTGATGTGTAGTGGGCATATCATCTTCTCTGATGTGATCATTCTGTTCAGCTGAAACTGAGACTCTCAGATCACTTCGTGTCTGCCAACAAAGCAGCAGCTGCTGAAGATGACCAACTTCCTCATGTGTCACAGGGTGATCAGACGTTGCAACAAAAGACATGCAGGTTGTAGAGAGAAGAGAAAACGCTTACAGCACCTGGTATTCCCAAGCAGTCTCCCATTAAAGTACTAACCAGGCCCAACCCTCCTTGGCTTCCAAGATCAGACGAGGTCGGGCTTATTCAGGGTGGTGTGGCCGTAAGGAACAATTTCTGTGACAAATGTGCATTATATAGGTACTGGAATCATACACTTCCTCTATGTAACCAGATAATTGCAGAGAAAGGCTGACTTGTTATGGAAACATCTTCTTCCCTGATGTGATTATTCTCTGCAGCTGAAACTGAGACTCTCAGATCACTTCGTGTCTGCCAACAAAGCAGCAGCAGCTGAAGATGACCAACTTCCTCATGTGTCACAGGGTGATCAGACGTTGCAACAAAAGACATGCAGGTTGTAGAGAGAAGAGAAAACGCTTACAGAACCTGGTATTCCCAAGCAGTCTCCCATTAAAGTACTAACCAGGCCCAACCCTCCTTGGCTTCCGAGATCAGACGAGGTCGGGCTTATTCAGGGTGGTGTGGCCGTAAGGAACAATTTCTGTGACAAATGTGCATTATATAGGTACTGGAATCATACAATTCCTCTATGTAACCAGATAATTGCAGAGAAAGGCTGACTTGTTATGGGCACATCTTCTTCCCTGATGTGATTATTCTCTGCAGCTGAAACTGAGACTCTCAGATCACTTCGTGTCTGCCAACAAAGCAGCAGCAGCTGAAGATGACCAACTTCGTCATGTGTCACAGGGTGATCAGACGTTGCAACAAAAGACATGCAGGTGGTCGAGAGAAGACAAAAAGCTTACAGCTCCTGGTATTCCCAAGCGGTCTCCCATTTAAGTACTAACCAGGCCCAACCCTCCTTGGCTTCCGAGATCAGACGAGGTCGGGCATGTTCAGGGTGGTGTGGCCGTAAGCAACAATGTCTCTGACAAATGTGCATTATATAGGTACAGGAATCATACGGTTCCTCTATGCAACCAGATAATTGCCGAGAAAGGCTGATGTGTAGCGGGCAAATCATCTTCTCTGATGTGATCATTCTCTGCAACTTAAACTGAGACTCTCAGATCACTTCGTGTCAGCCAACAAAGCAGCAGCAGCTGAAGATGACCAACTTCCTCATGTGTCACAGGGTGATCAGACGTTGCAACAAAAGACATGCAGGTGGTAGAGAGAAGAGAAAAAGCTTACAGCACCTGGTATTCCCAAGCAGTCTCCCATCCAAGTACTAAGGAGGCTCAACCCTGCTTGGCTTACGAGATCAGGCATGTTCAGGGTGGTGTGGCCGTAAGCAACAATGTGTCTGACAAATGTGCATTATATAAGTACAGGAATCATACGGTTCCTCTATGTAACCAGATAATTGCTGAGAAAGGCTGATCTGTAGTGGGCACATCTTCTTCCCTGACGTGATAATTTTCTCCAGCTGAACATGAGACTCTCAGATCACTTCGTGTCTGCCAACAAAGCAGCAGAAGCTGAAGATGACCAACTTCCTCATGTGTCACAGGGTGATCAGACGTTGCAACAAAAGACATGCAGGTGGTAGAGAGAAGAGAAAAAGCTTAAGGTACCTGGTATTCCCAAGCGGTCTCCCATTCAAGTACTAACCAGGCCCAACCGTGCTTGGCTTCCGAGATCAGACGAGGTCGGGCTTATTCAGGGTGGTGTGGCCGTAAGCAAAAATATCGGTGACAATTGTGCATTATATAGGTACTGGAATCATACACTTCCTCTGTGTAACCAGATAATTGCCGAAAAAGGCTGACTTGTAGTGGGTTCATCTTCCTCCTTGATGTGATTATTCTCTTCAGCTGAAACTGAGACTCTCAGATCACTTCGTGTCTGCCAACAAAGCAGCAGAAAATGAAGATGACCAACTTCCTCATGTGTCACAGGGTGATCAGACGTTGCAACAAAAGACATGCAGGTGGTAGAGAGAAGAGAAAAAGCTTAAGGCACCTGGTATTCCCAAGCAGTCTCCCATTCAAGTACTAACCAGGCCCAACCCTGCTTGGCTTCCGAGATCAGACGAGGTTGGGCTTATTCAGGGTGGTGTGGCCATAAGCAACAATATTGGTGACAAATGTGCATTATATAGGTACTGGAATCATACACTTCCTCTGTATAACCAGATAATTGCCGAAAAAGGCTGACTTGTAGTGGGTTCATCTTCCTCCTTGATGTGATTATTCTCTGCAGCTGAAACTGAGACTCTCAGATCACCTCGTGTCTATCAACAAAGCAGCAGCAGCTGAAGATGACTAACTTCTTCACGTGTCACAGGGTGATCAGACGTTGCAACAAAAGACATGCAGGTGGTAGAGAAAAGAGAAAAAGCTTACAGCACCTGGTATTCCCAAGCTGTCTCCCATCCAAGTACTAACCAGGTACAACCCTGCTTGGCGTCCGAGATCAGATGAGGTCGGGCTTATTCAGGGTGGTGTGGCCATAAGCAACAATGTCTCTGACAAATGTGCATTATATAGGTACTGGAATCATACGGTTCCTCTATGCAACCAGATAATTGCCGAGAAAGGCTGATGTGTAGCGGGCAAATCATCTTCTCTGATGTGATCATTCTCTGCAACTTAAACTGAGACTCTCAGATCACTTCGTGTCAGCCAACAAAGCAGCAGCAGCTGAAGATGACCAACTTCCTCATGTGTCACAGGGTGATCAGACGTTGCAACAAAAGACATGCAGGTGGTAGAGAGAAGAGAAAAAGCTTACAGCACCTGGTATTCCCAAGCAGTCTCCCATCCAAGTACTAAGGAGGCTCAACCCTGCTTGGCTTACGAGATCAGGCATGTTCAGGGTGGTGTGGCCGTAAGCAACAATGTGTCTGACAAATGTGCATTATATAAGTACAGGAATCATACGGTTCCTCTATGTAACCAGATAATTGCTGAGAAAGGCTGATCTGTAGTGGGCACATCTTCTTCCCTGACGTGATAATTTTCTCCAGCTGAACATGAGACTCTCAGATCACTTCGTGTCTGCCAACAAAGCAGCAGAAGCTGAAGATGACCATCTTCCTCATGTGTCACAGGGTGATCAGACGTTGCAACAAAAGACATGCAGGTGGTAGAGAGAAGAGAAAAAGCTTAAGGTACCTGGTATTCCCAAGCGGTCTCCCATTCAAGTACTAACCAGGCCCAACCGTGCTTGGCTTCCGAGATCAGACGAGGTCGGGCTTATTCAGGGTGGTGTGGCCGTAAGCAAAAATATCGGTGACAATTGTGCATTATATAGGTACTGGAATCATACACTTCCTCTGTGTAACCAGATAATTGCCGAAAAAGGCTGACTTGTAGTGGGTTCATCTTCCTCCTTGATGTGATTATTCTCTTCAGCTGAAACTGAGACTCTCAGATCACTTCGTGTCAGCCAACAAAGCAGCAGCAGCTGAAGATGACCAACTTCCTCATGTGTCACAGGGTGATCAGGAGTTGCAACAAAAGACATGCAGGTGGTAGAGAGAAGAGAAGAAGCTTACAGCACCTGGTATTCCCAAGCAGTCTCCCATCCAAGTACTAAGGAGGTTCAGCCCTGCTTGGCTTCCGAGATCAGACGAGGTCGGGCATGTTCAGGGTGGTGTGGCCGTAATCAACAATGTGTCTGACAAATGTGCATTATATAAGTACAGGAATCATACGGTTCCTCTATGTAACCAGATAATTGCTGAGAAAGGCTGATCTGTAGTGGGCACATCTTCTTCCCTGAAGTGATTATTCTCTTTAGCTGAAACTGAGACTCTCAGATCACTTCGTGTCTTCCAACAAAGCAGCAGCAGCTGAAGATGGCCAACTTCCTCATGTGTCACAGGGTGATCAGACGTTGCAACAAAAGACATGCAGGTTGTAGAGAGAAGAGAAAACGCTTACAGCACCTGGTATTCCCAAGCAGTCTCCCATTAAAGTACTAACCAGGCCCAACCCTCCTTGGCTTCCGAGATCAGACGAGGTCGGGCTTATTCAGGGTGGTGTGGCCATAAGGAACAATTTCTGTGACAAATGTGCATTATATAGGTACTGGAATCATACACTTCCTCTATGTAACCAGATAATTGCAGAGAAAGGCTGACGTGTTATGGGCACATCTTCTTCCCTGATGTGATTATTCTCTGCAGCTGAAACTGAGACTCTCAGATCACTTCGTGTCAGCCAACAAAGCAGCAGCAGCTGAAGATGACCAACTTCCTCATGTGTCACAGGGTGATCAGACGTTGCAACAAAAGACATGCAGGTTGTAGAGAGAAGAGAAAACGCTTACAGAACCTGGTATTCCCAAGCAGTCTCCCATTAAAGTACTAACCAGGCCCAACCCTCCTTGGCTTCCGAGATCAGACGAGGTCGGGCTTATTCAGGGTGGTGTGGCCGTAAGGAACAATTTCTGTGACAAATGTGCATTATATAGGTACTGGAATCATACGGTTCCTCTATGTAACCAGATAATTGCTGAGAAAGGCTGATCTGTAGTGGGCACATCTTCTTCCCTGACGTGATAATTTTCTCCAGCTGAACATGAGACTCTCAGATCACTTCGTGTCTGCCAACAAAGCAGCAGAAGCTGAAGATGACCATCTTCCTCATGTGTCACAGGGTGATCAGACGTTGCAACAAAAGACATGCAGGTGGTAGAGAGAAGAGAAAAAGCTTAAGGTACCTGGTATTCCCAAGCGGTCTCCCATTCAAGTACTAACCAGGCCCAACCGTGCTTGGCTTCCGAGATCAGACGAGGTTGGGCTTATTCAGGGTGGTGTGGCCATAAGCAAAAATTTTGGTGACAAATGTGCATTATATAGGTACTGGAATCATACACTTCCTCTGTATAACCAGATAATTGCCGAAAAAGGCTGACTTGTAGTGGGTTCATCTTCCTCCTTGATGTGATTATTCTCTGCAGCTGAAACTGAGACTCTCAGATCACCTCGTGTCTATCAACAAAGCAGCAGCAGCTGAAGATGACTAACTTCTTCACGTGTCACAGGGTGATCAGACGTTGCAACAAAAGACATGCAGGTGGTAGAGAGAAGAGAAAAAGCTTACAGCACCTGGTATTCCCAAGCTGTCTCCCATCCAAGTACTAACCAGGTACAACCCTGCTTGGCGTCCGAGATCAGACGAGGTCGGGCTTATTCAGGGTGGTGTGGCCGTAAGCAACAATGTCTCTGACAAATGTGCATTATATAGGTACTGGAATCATACGGTTCCTCTATGCAACCAGATAATTGCCGAGAAAGGCTGATGTGTAGCGGGCAAATCATCTTCTCTGATGTGATCATTCTCTGCAACTTAAACTGAGACTCTCAGATCACTTCGTGTCAGCCAACAAAGCAGCAGCAGCTGAAGATGACCAACTTCCTCATGTGTCACAGGGTGATCAGACGTTGCAACAAAAGACATGCAGGTGGTAGAGAGAAGAGAAAAAGCTTACAGCACCTGGTATTCCCAAGCAGTCTCCCATCCAAGTACTAAGGAGGCTCAACCCTGCTTGGCTTACGAGATCAGGCATGTTCAGGGTGGTGTGGCCGTAAGCAACAATGTGTCTGACAAATGTGCATTATATAAGTACAGGAATCATACGGTTCCTCTATGTAACCAGATAATTGCTGAGAAAGGCTGATCTGTAGTGGGCACATCTTCTTCCCTGACGTGATAATTTTCTCCAGCTGAACATGAGACTCTCAGATCACTTCGTGTCTGCCAACAAAGCAGCAGAAGCTGAAGATGACCAACTTCCTCATGTGTCACAGGGTGATCAGACGTTGCAACAAAAGACATGCAGGTGGTAGAGAGAAGAGAAAAAGCTTAAGGTACCTGGTATTCCCAAGCGGTCTCCCATTCAAGTACTAACCAGGCCCAACCGTGCTTGGCTTCCGAGATCAGACGAGGTTGGGCTTATTCAGGGTGGTGTGGCCATAAGCAAAAATTTTGGTGACAAATGTGCATTATATAGGTACTGGAATCATACACTTCCTCTGTATAACCAGATAATTGCCGAAAAAGGCTGACTTGTAGTGGGTTCATCTTCCTCCTTGATGTGATTATTCTCTGCAGCTGAAACTGAGACTCTCAGATCACCTCGTGTCTATCAACAAAGCAGCAGCAGCTGAAGATGACTAACTTCTTCACGTGTCACAGGGTGATCAGACGTTGCAACAAAAGACATGCAGGTGGTAGAGAGAAGAGAAAAAGCTTACAGCACCTGGTATTCCCAAGCTGTCTCCCATCCAAGTACTAACCAGGTACAACCCTGCTTGGCGTCCGAGATCAGACGAGGTCGGGCTTATTCAGGGTGGTGTGGCCGTAAGCAACAATGTCTCTGACAAATGTGCATTATATAGGTACTGGAATCATACGGTTCCTCTATGCAACCAGATAATTGCCGAGAAAGGCTGATGTGTAGCGGGCAAATCATCTTCTCTGATGTGATCATTCTCTGCAACTTAAACTGAGACTCTCAGATCACTTCGTGTCAGCCAACAAAGCAGCAGCAGCTGAAGATGACCAACTTCCTCATGTGTCACAGGGTGATCAGACGTTGCAACAAAAGACATGCAGGTGGTAGAGAGAAGAGAAAAAGCTTACAGCACCTGGTATTCCCAAGCAGTCTCCCATCCAAGTACTAAGGAGGCTCAACCCTGCTTGGCTTACGAGATCAGGCATGTTCAGGGTGGTGTGGCCGTAAGCAACAATGTGTCTGATAAATGTGCATTATATAAGTACAGGAATCATACGGTTCCTCTATGTAACCAGATAATTGCTGAGAAAGGCTGATCTGTAGTGGGCACATCTTCTTCCCTGACGTGATAATTCTCTCCAGCTGAACATGAGACTCTCAGATCACTTCGTGTCTGCCAACAAAGCAGCAGAAGCTGAAGATGACCAACTTCCTCATGTGTCACAGGGTGATCAGACGTTGCAACAAAAGACATGCAGGTGGTAGAGAGAAGAGAAAAAGCTTAAGGTACCTGGTATTCCCAAGCGGTCTCCCATTCAAGTACTAACCAGGCCCAACCGTGCTTGGCTTCCGAGATCAGACGAGGTCGGGCTTATTCAGGGTGGTGTGGCCGTAAGCAAAAATATCGGTGACAATTGTGCATTATATAGGTACTGGAATCATACACTTCCTCTGTGTAACCAGATAATTGCCGAAAAAGGCTGACTTGTAGTGGGTTCATCTTCCTCCTTGATGTGATTATTCTCTTCAGCTGAAACTGAGACTCTCAGATCACTTCGTGTCTGCCAACAAAGCAGCAGAAAATGAAGATGACCAACTTCCTCATGTGTCACAGGGTGCTCAGACGTTGCAACAAAAGACATGAAGGTGGTAGAGAGAAGAGAAAAAGCTTAAAGCACCTGGTATTCCCATGCAGTCTACCATCCAAGTACTAACCAGGCCCAAACCTGCTTGGCTTCCGAGATCAGACGAGGTCGGGTATATTCAGGGTGGTGTGGCCGTAAGCAACAATAACTGTGACAAATGTGCATTATATAGGTACTGGAATCATACAGTTCCTCTATGTAACCAGATTATTGCCGAGAAAAGCTGATAAGTAGTGGGCACATCTTCTTCCCTGACGTGATTATTCTCTCGAGCTGAAACTGAGACTCTCAGATCACTTCGTGTCTGCCAACAAAGCAGCAGCAGCTGAAGATGACCACCTTCCTCATGTGTCACAGGGTGATCAGACGTTGCAACAAAAGACATGCAGGTGGTAGAGAGAGGAGAAAAAGCTTACAGCACCTGGTATTCCCAAGAGGACTCCCATCCAAGTACTAACAAGGCCCAATCCTGCTTGGCTTCCAAGATCAGACGAGGTCGGGCTTATTCAGGGTGGTGTGGCCGTAAGCGACATTAACTGTGACAAATGTGCATTATATAGGTACTGGAATCATACACTTCTTCTATGTAACCAGATAATTGCAGAGAAAGGCTGACTTGTAGTGGGCACATCTTCTTCCCTGATGTGATTATTCTCTGCAGCTGAAACTGAGACTCTCAGATCACTTTGTGTCTGCCAACAAAGAAGCAGCAGCTGCTGAAGATGACCAACTTCCTCATGTGTCACAGGATGATCAGACGTTGCAACAAAAGACATGCAGGTGGTAGAGAGGAGAGAAGAAGCGTACAGCACCTGGTATTCCCAAGCAGTCTCCCATCCAAGTACTAAGTAGGCTCAACCCTGTTTGGCTTCCGAGATCAGACGAGGTCGGGCATGTTCAGGGTGGTGTGGCCGCAAGCGACAATGTCTCTGACAAATGTGCATTATATAGGTACTGGAATCATACGGTTCCTCTATGCAACCAGATAATTGCCGAGAAAGGCTGATGTGTAGCGGGCATATCATCTTCTCTGATGTGATCATTCTCTTCAGCTGAAACTGAGACTCTCAGATCACTTCGTGTCTGCCAACAAAGCAGCAGAAGCTGAAGATGACCAACTTCCTCATGTGTCTCAGGGTGATCAGACGTTGCAACAAAAGACATGTAGGTGGTAGAGAGAAGAGAAAAAGCTTAAGGCACCTGGTATTCCCAAGCGGTCTCGCATTCAAGTACTAACCAGGCCCAACCCTGCTTGGCTTCCGAGATCAGACGAGGTCGGGCTTATTCAGGGTGGTGTGGCCGTAAGCGACATTAACTGTGACAAATGTGCATTATATAGGTACTGGAATCATACACTTCTTCTATGTAACCAGATAATTGCAGAGAAAGGCTGACTTGTAATGGGCACATCTTCTTCCCTGATGTGATTATTCTCTGCAGCTGAAACTGAGACTCTCAGATCACTTTGTGTCTGCCAACAAAGAAGCAGCAGCTGCTGAAGATGACCAACTTCCTCATGTGTCACAGGATGATCAGACGTTGCAACAAAAGACATGCAGGTGGTAGAGAGGAGAGAAGAAGCGTACAGCACCTGGTATTCCCAAGCAGTCTCCCATCCAAGTACTAAGCAGGCTCAACCCTGTTTGGCTTCCGAGATCAGACGAGGTCGGGCATGTTCAGGGTGGTGTGGCCGCAAGCGACAATGTCTCTGACAAATGTGCATTATATAGGTACTGGAATCATACGGTTCCTCTATGCAACCAGATAATTGCCGAGAAAGGCTGATGTGTAGCGGGCATATCATCTTCTCTGATGTGATCATTCTCTTCAGCTGAAACTGAGACTCTCAGATCACTTCGTGTCTGCCAACAAAGCAGCAGAAGCTGAAGATGACCAACTTCCTCATGTGTCTCAGGGTGATCAGACGTTGCAACAAAAGACATGTAGGTGGTAGAGAGAAGAGAAAAAGCTTAAGGCACCTGGTATTCCCAAGCGGTCTCGCATTCAAGTACTAACCAGGCCCAACCCTGCTTGGCTTCCGAGATCAGACGAGGTCGGGCTTATTCAGGGTGGTGTGGCCGTAAGCAACAATATCGGTGACAAATGTGCATTATATAGGTACTGGAATCATACACTTCCTCTGTGTAACCAGATAATTGCCGAAAAAGGCTGACTTGTAGTGGGTTCATCTTCCTCCTTGATGTGATTATTCTCTCCAGCTGAAAATGAGACTCTCAGATCACCTCGTGTCTATCAACAAAGCAGCAGCAGCTGAAGATGACCAACTTCTTCACGTGTCACAGGGTGATCAGACATTGCAACAAAAGACATGCAGGTGGTAGAGAGAAGAGAAAAAGCTTACAGCACCTGGTTATTCACAAGCTGTCTCCCATCCAAGTAGTAACCAGTTACAACCCTGCTTGGCGTCCGAGATCAGACGAGGTGGGGCTTATTCAGGGTGGTGTGGCCGTAAGCAACAATGTCTCTGACAAATGTGCATTATATAGGTACTGGAATCATACGGTTCCTCTATGCAACCAGATAATTGCCGAGAAAGGCTGACTTGTAGTGGGCACATCTTGTTCCCTGACGTGATAATTCTCTCCAGCTGAAAATGAGACTCTCAGATCACTTTGTGTCTGCCAACAAAGCAGCAGAAGCTGAAGATGACCAACTTCCTCATGTGTCTCAGGGTGATCAGACGTTGCAACAAAAGACATGTAGGTGGTAGAGAGAAGAGAAAAAGCTTAAGGCACCTGGTATTCCCAAGCGGTCTCGCATTCAAGTACTAACCAGGCCCAACCCTGCTTGGCTTCCGAGATCAGACGAGGTCGGGCTTATTCAGGGTGGTGTGGCCGTAAGCAACAATATCGGTGACAAATGTGCATTATATAGGTACTGGAATCATACACTTCCTCTGTGTAACCAGATAATTGCCGAAAAAGGCTGACTTGTAGTGGGTTCATCTTCCTCCTTGATGTGATTATTCTCTCCAGCTGAAACTGAGACTCTCAGATCACCTCGTGTCTATCAACAAAGCAGCAGCAGCTGAAGATGACCAACTTCTTCACGTGTCACAGGGTGATCAGACGTTGCAACAAAAGACATGCAGGTGGTAGAGAGAAGAGAAAAAGCTTACAGCACCTGGTATTCCCAAGCTGTCTCCCATCCAAGTAGTAACCAGGTACAACCCGGCTTGGCGTCCGAGATCAGACGAGGTGGGGCTTATTCAGGGTGGTGTGGCCGTAAGCAACAATGTCTCTGACAAATGTGCATTATATAGGTACTGGAATCATACGGTTCCTCTATGCAACCAGATAATTGCCGAGAAAGGCTGACTTGTAGTGGGCACATCTTCTTCCCTGACGTGATAATTCTCTCCAGCTGAAAATGAGACTCTCAGATCACTTCGTGTCTGCCAACAAAGCAGCAGCAGCTGAAGATGACCAACTTCCTCATGTGTCACAAGGTGATCAGACGTTGCAACAAAAGACATGCAGGTGGTAGAGAGAAGAGAAAAAGCTTAAAGCACCTGGTATTCCCAAGCAGTCTCCCATCCAAGTACTAACCAGGCCCAAACCTGCTTGGCTTCCAAGATCAGACGAGGTCGGGCTTATTCAGGGTGGTGTGGCCGTAAGCAACAATATCTGTGACAAATGTGCATTATATAAGTACTGGAATCATACACTTCCTCTATGTAACCAGATAATTGCCGAGAAAGGCTGACTTGTAGTGGGCACATCTTCTTCCCCGATGTGATTATTTTCTGCAGCTGAAACTGAGACTCTCAGATCACTTCGTGTCTGCCAACAAAGAAGCAGCAGCTGCTGAAGATGACCAACTTCCTCATGTGTCACAGGATGATCAGACGTTGCAACAAAAGACATGCAGGTGGTAGAGAGAAGAGAAGAAGCTTACAGCACCTGGTATTCCCAAGAGGTCTCCCATCGAAGTACTAACCAGGCCCAAACCTGCTCTGCTTCCGAGATCAGACGAGGTCGGGCTTATTCAGGGTGGTGTGGCCGTAAGCAACAATATCTCTGACAAATGTCCATTATATAGGTACTGGAATCATACGGTTCCTCTATGCAACCAGTTAATTGCAGAGAAAGGCTGATGTGTAGCGGGCACATCTTCTTCCCTGATGTGATTATTCTCTTCAGCTGAAACTGAGACTCTCAGATCACTTCGTGTCTGCCAACAAAGCAGCAGCAGCTGAAGATGACGAACTTCTTCACGTGTCACAGGGTGATCAGACGTTGCAACAAAAGACATGCAGGTGGTAGAGAGAAGAGAAAAAGCTTACATCACCTGGTATTCCCAAGCGGTCTCTCATCAAAGTACTAACCACGCCCAAACCTCCTTGGCTTCTGAGATCAGACGAGGTCAGACATATTCAGGGTGGTTTGGCCGTAAGCAACAATCTCTGTGACAAATGTGCATTATATAGGCAATGGAATCATATGGTTCCTCTATGTAACCAGATAATTGCCGAGAAAGGCTGATATGTAGTGGGCACATCTTGTTCCCTGACGTGATAATTTTCTCCAGCTGAAAATGAGACTCTCAGATCACTTCGTGTCTGCCAATAAAGCAGCAGCAGCTGAAGATGACCAACTTCCTCATGTGTCACAGGGTGATCAGACGTTGCAACAAAAGACATGCAGGTTGTAGAGAGAAAAGAAAAAACCTACAGCACCTGGTATTCCCAAGCAGTCTCCCATCCAAATACTAACAAGGCCCAACCCTGCTTGGCTTCCGAGATCAGACTTATTCAGGGTGGTGTGGCCGTAAGCAACAATAACTGTGACAAATGTGCATTATATAGGTACGATAGGTGCGACGTTTTAACTGCGGCGTTAAGTTTACGTTAAGTGTCTGTCTGTCTGTCTGTCTGTTCGCAGATGATTGCTCGTCTGTTACTGTGTGATTATTGTTACAATGTTAATAAAGTTTGATAATTTTACTTGAACCAAGAACAGCCTTCACATTTTTATTTAATTTCCCTTTGCAAAACAGGACGACAGTGAGTGTGAGTGACATCCATTTAATGCAATTGTCAAAAGTGAAGCCAGAATTACTTGGAGAATTATTTTACATTTATTAACAAAACCCAACACTCTTTGTCTCAACCAAAGATTTTTTAAAAATACTTTCTTTGCTCAATTTGGAATTTGTTTCATTCACTTGTGTTGCACAAATAGTGATACAGATAGATAGCTAGTCTCTCAAATAATTGAGTGTACCAAAAAAAGAGGGGAAAAATGATGGGAGACTTATTTACATTTACAGTTATACACATGTTGTGTGCTGCCCCCTACAGTAGGCTTTAGTAAAGTCCAAAGCACTGTGGTATGTTGGGGTGTTGCCACAATACAGGTTCGAATCCCACAAGAAACATGAAAATTAAACAGATGATAAACCTTGCAATAAGTGCAGAGGTGTGTGTAAACAATGTTGAGAAGATAAGAGAATAGAGAAAAGTGGATATAGTGTACGTTTTTTCTCCTTTTCTCCCCCCCCCCTTCCTCTTTTTTTCCTTTTCCCCCCTTTCGGGCAGTCCCTTTTGCCCCTTTTTTGGCCGAAAGGTCAGCACTCTGGACTTTGAATCCAGTGATCCGAGTTCAAATCTCGGTGGAACCTACAGGTGTGCTGTCATGTTTGTGTTCTGGAAAGAAAATGAGTGGATGAGGTTAGTCAGTTGTCAAGTCACACCAGAGTGTGTGATTGACCAATTCCAAAGAAAGGGCTTAAATTGTTTAATGTTGAAAAAGTGAAACATTCAGCTGAGAGGGTCTGTGCTATTTGCCTTCTCACCTCCGGGTGTCTCTAATTGAATCTATTTGATTTCTTCTTCCATATTAATTTGCAATGCATATATTTTTCCATGCTCTCCGTTTGGAATTTGGACACAGAAGCCAAAGGAGAAGGAAACAGGAAAAACAATCCCATGGTAACAATCAGCGACAAGGAGAACTACTCAAAAGCCTACATAATTAACCCGGTGCCCAACCATGGGCCAACCAATCATCCAATCAAGGAGCGGCAATTTCTGCCGGCCGGGATCTGAGCGCCAACTCCATGCGGTGCGCACAAGTTGGTACTGATTTAGGAAAAAGAGGATTGTACAATTTTACTCCTTGGTATGGATACTCTTTCAAAAAAGTCCAAAAAATAAAATATGTGGTTGACAAAACTGTGTGACTCAGTCCTTCAACACAAAAGGCAGGCAAAGGAAAATCAGCTGTCCTCTCTATCTAATCATAGGAGGATGGCCTGACTACGATCAGGGACCTGAGCAGCAAAGAATAGATAGACATGATAAATAGTTATATATATATATATATACATATATATATGTACATACTAGTCTCCAATACTACTATGATAAAAAGAGATCCAATGTACAGGTCTAAGTTGTACAGGAATGTGTTGTAGAAATTTGTTCTATATTTTTGTTGTAAATCCACAACAGGTTTCATCATCTGCTAATCCTGAAGGAGACACTAGTTGTAAAGGAATTTATTAATACATAAAAATGCTTATATTATAAGACTGAAACATTCTTGAACAGCAGATCACTGTAAAGACATACATATAATATTGTGATTATGTCAGTGGGTCAACAATTTTGTAAAGGCAACTTTACATAAAAAAATTTAAAATCTTGTAAAAATATAACAATGTAAACATAAAAACAGCAACCTCAAAACAAAACATAGCATGTTACCTGGATGGAAAACCATGCGTCTCTACAGCCTGAAGGAAGAAATCTTGGGCTGTTGATGCCTTGTTGTTATTGGTAGCATGTCGGTACATGATCTTTGTGAGCATTTGGAAAACATAAAAACCACAGAAACACATTAAACATTAACTACAATAATATAAGAATAATAAATGAATGAAATATTGTTCCATGTGTAATGTTAGACTTAAAGCTATACTTACCTTTCTGGCATGTAGCACGGCACTTATTAAAAATTTAAACTACTTGAACTGTCTCCTCATCTATGTGCTAACAACCAGAACCCACTGATGTGGACTCAGAAATAAAGTTTCCAATGTTTTCCAAACACAAATGAATACATTTCAGAAATGTACTGAGGCCAGATAGAAAAAGTGCACGTGCAGCCGCTTTAAACTGTCAAACAGGCAATGTAACGGCAGTTATATTTATGTTTCGCCACTAGATGCAGCTATGATTTTATGGCCATAGAGAATGTCCGTATAACACGTTTGTTTTAAGTGTTTTGATGTATATATTTAATATTTAGCAATGTTTAAAGGATATAGTTAATAACATTTGGTGTTAGGTAAAAGTTAAAAGTTAAAACTTGATAAGTTTAGTTTAAGGTGACGGTGATGTCACTTCCGGTTTAAAAAAGCGGTCCGGTAAACTGGTATCATTGATATGGATCCAATAAAGAAAGCAATCAACGAAGACCATAAGCGGTTTTAAGTTTACCGGTTTGTCCACTTGCAGGCCAAAGTGGTATGTAAGTTTGTGTTTGTAAATAATATATTTTCTTTTAGTTGAGGCATGTGTAATGTAATATTTGTACATCATTTGTGTTTTATCAGTTCTACGGTGTACTTGTGGTGAAAGCCGACGATGAAGACCACAGTAAAAATCAGTGAAAAGAACACAAGTCTCGTATCTGTGAACAAGCCAGCATATGTTTTTTTCCAAAGACCACGTCCAGCATTTGATTGAAATTGACCTCTCTGCCCCCTGTATTTCCACACTGCTGGTGTATCAGTGAGAACACTGAAACGCAGAATGCGACAGTGGGGCCTCTCAAAAAGGGAAGGCTACAGTAAAATGACAGATGATGAACTTGACAGCTTGGTCTCTGCCATCAAGCAAGACTCCCAGAATTTGGGTTGGTGCTTTTTACAGAAAGTTTTTATTTGAATTATATCATGCACTTGTCCATAGCATTATAAAAAGATTTGTGCCATAAAAGTAACATTTGAAATTGCCGGCCATATAGGCTCCACAACTAAGTCTAGCTGAGGGCCGGCTACTTTAATGACTGCTATTTTTATAGCCTAAAGGCTATCAATATTATTTTTTAAATTTTCTGTGCCTTAGTGGAGAGTCCTGGACATTATCATAGCAACGGTCATCATAGCATGTATACCTGAGAAAAAGTTAAATGCCTAAATTGTTTGTTTACATGATTATCAATCAATATATCTTAAATAAAAGTGGTTTTCACTTCTTTTCCTACAGGTCACAGAATGGTAAAAGGTCGTCTTAGGGCTTTAGGCCACAGAGTTCAGTGGACAGAGTGTGGGATTCGATGCACCGGGTTGATAGGGTAGGAATACTACAGAGAATGACAAGCCTCGGATGTGTTGTGAGAAGGACCTACAATGTCGCAGCTCCTCTGTCACTCGTACATATAGATACCAACCACAAGTTGATCAGGTAAGCTGACAGCAAAGGACATCACATGGACATTATATATTTATATATTGATTTAAAAAATGGTCTATGGCATACATTCTGCAGAGTTCTGGAATCTGGTGTAATGGACCACGATGTAGCTGCGTTAAACAATTGATACATTTTTATTGAACAGATATGGTGTGGTAATGTTTGGAATAGATGTCTCTTCAAGAAAGGTCAGTGTCCCCATGGAGATTATAGTGTGTGATATAATATTCAACTTAATTTATTTAAAGCTATACTTTTCTTTTGTAAGCTTAAAATGCTCCTAATAAGCTTATGGCGCACTAAAATGGAAAAGCAAGCCACCAGGTGTTGAAATTACACGCGAACTACAACGCAGGCCGTTGTAGATCACAAGTTGTTTATATTCGGACACGGCAAGCACAAGAATAGCCTTGATGGACGTGGTAACTGGACCGCTGATAACTTGACAACATTCTCCGCTCCGACATCCGGGGGAGATGGAACGCACCATCACTTTCTCACCTCACACGTCAGGGAGGAAGGGAGCGTCACAGGTCAGGCAGGGGGAAGAGGGTGAGACTTTGGAGGGAGGGGGAGTTTTTCATGTTTAAATTTTTAATAAGTGCCGTGCTACATGCCAGAAAGGTAAGTATAGCTTTAAGTCTAACATTACACATGGAACAATATTTCATTCATTTATTATTCTTATATTATTGTAGTTAATGTTTAATGTGTTTCTGTGGTTTTTATGTTTTCCAAATGCTCACAAAGATCATGTACCGACATGCTACCAATAACAACAAGTCATCAACAGCCCAAGATTTCTTCCTTCAGGCTGTAGAGACGCATGGTTTTCCATCCAGGTAACATGCTATGTTTTGTTTTGAGGTTGCTGTTTTTATGTTTACATTGTTATATTTTTACAAGATTTTAAATTTTTTTATGTAAAGTTGCCTTTACAAAATTGTTGACCCACTGACATAATCACAATATTATATGTATGTCTTTACAGTGATCTGCTGTTCAAGGATGTTTCAGTCTTATAATATAAGCATTTTTATGTATTAATAAATTCCTTTACAACTAGTGTCTCCTTCAGGATTAGCAGATGATGAAACCTGTTGTGGATTTACAACAAAAATATAGAACAAATTTCTACAACACATTCCTGTACAACTTAGACCTGTACATTGGATCTCTTTTTATCATAGTAGTATTGGAGACTAGTATGTACATATATATATGTATATATATATATAACTATTTATCATGTCTATCTATTCTTTGCTGCTCAGGTCCCTGATCGTAGTCAGGCCATCCTCCTATGATTAGATAGAGAGGACAGCTGATTTTCCTTTGCCTGCCTTTTGTGTTGAAGGACTGAGTCACACAGTTTTGTCAACCACATATTTTATTTTTTGGACTTTTTTGAAAGAGTATCCATACCAAGGAGTAAAATTGTACAATCCTCTTTTTCCTAAATCAGTACCAACTTGTGCGCACCGCATGGAGTTGGCGCTCAGATCCCGGCCGGCAGAAATTGCCGCTCCTTGATTGGATGATTGGTTGGCCCATGGTTGGGCACCGGGTTAATTATGTAGGCTTTTGAGTAGTTCTCCTTGTCGCTGATTGTTACCATGGGATTGTTTTTCCTGTTTCCTTCTCCTTTGGCTTCTGTGTCCAAATTCCAAACGGAGAGCATGGAAAAATATATGCATTGCAAATTAATATGGAAGAAGAAATCAAATAGATTCAATTAGTGACACCCGGAGGTGAGAAGGCAAATAGCACAGACCCTCTCAGCTGAATGTTTCACTTTTTCAACATTAAACAATTTAAGCCCTCTCTTTGGAATTGGTCAATCACACACTCTGGTGTGACTTGACAACTGACTAACCTCATCCACTCATTTTCTTTCCAGAACACAAACATGACAGCACACCTGTAGGTTCCACCGAGATTTGAACTCGGATCACAGGATTCAAAGTCCAGAGTGCTAACCTTTCGGCCAAAAAAGGGGCAAAAGGGACTGCCCGAAAGGGGGGAAAAGGAAAAAAAGAGGAAGGAGGGGGGGGGAGAGAGAAAAAGAAAAGGAGAAAAAACGTACACTTTATCCACTTTTCTCTATTCTCTTATCTTCTCAACATTGTTTACACACACCTCTGCACTTATTGCAAGGTTTATCATCTGTTTAATTTTCATGTTTCTTGTGGGATTCGAACCTGTATTGTGGCAACACCCCAACATACCACAGTGCTTTGGACTTTACTAAAGCCTACTGTAGGGGGGAGCACACAACATGTGTATAACTGTAAATGTAAATAAGTCTCCCATCATTTTTCCCCTCTTTTTTTGGTACACTCAATTATTTGAGAGACTAGCTATCTATCTGTATCACTATTTGTGCAACACAAGTGAATGAAACAAATTCCAAATTGAGCAAAGAAAGTATTTTTAAAAAATCTTTGGTTGAGACAAAGAGTGTTGGGTTTTGTTAATAAATGTAAAATAATTCTCCAAGTAATTCTGGCTTCACTTTTGACAATTGCATTAAATGGATGTCACTCACACTCACTGTCGTCCTGTTTTGCAAAGGGAAATTAAATAAAAATGTGAAGGCTGTTCTTGGTTCAAGTAAAATTATCAAACTTTATTAACATTGTAACAATAATCACACAGTAACAGACGAGCAATCATCTGCGAACAGACAGACAGACAGACAGACACTTAACGTAAACTTAACGCCGCAGTTAAAACGTCGCATGAAATGGAAGCTGTCCAAGCGCACTGCAGACCTCCATGGGTGGAAGAGTTTGACCACTGAAGACACACCTGTGAAAAACAAAGTCAGCCGCTGCCCAATTGCCAGTACCACTCCTCCCACAAGTGGAGTGGTAACAGTGTGTGTGTGTGTGGCACACAGTTTTTCAAACGTATATTTGATAAAGAATTTTATCATTTTTACCCACCTGACTGGCTGCAGCAGTCCCGGTCAACATAGATGACCTCAGGTTCAGCTTGGCCCGCATTCTTGTATCGAGTGACGATGCCATGGCACAACTCTTCCAACCCTGCACCTTCACCCGTTGTCAGAACAGAGTTCAGAACCTGGCCAAACTCGTTGCCGATGTTTATCATCCATGCAGCACTGTCCCCAATAGCGCCAGCCAGCTTCTTGGTGATCTGTAAAAGAAACACTACTTTCAAACTGTTTGTTGTAATTATACACGTGTGCATGTGTCAAACCGACATTCAAGCACTTGCACCTGTAATCATATTCCTGCACATTTTTCATTTTCCCTCTTTTTTCCCCTCCTCTTTTTTTTTGGGGGGGGGGGGGGGGGGGGGGCAATAAATATAGCTTTCCCAGTGATAACTACTAATACAACCGATTCTCCGCAACAACCAAAAGATTCATCGCACACAAGGCCTTGAAATTGATTTTGGTCAAGAAAGAGGTTTCAGAATATGAAGATCAAATTCAGAGTCTGACAGTGACTTTTAGAAGAGGATGACATTAATCATCAGCTATCTCCTAAACGGGAATGAACCAGAGCTAGACAGCAGCAGGCCCCAGGACCAAGTAGTCAGCAGCCGAGCTGAGATTGAGATCTTACTTATGTTTTGTAAATGTTCAAAGTTCTAAAAAAGTTCAAATGAATAATACATGATAGTTATACCAAAAAACCTTGCTTCATTTGCACTTTTCTTGAATGTTTTCCATCCTTTTTATTTTTACTACTACTAGTACTTGGATGGTAGACTGCCTGGGAATACCAGGTGCTTTAAGCTTTTTCTCTTCTCTCTACCACCTTTTGTTGCAACGTCTGATCACCCTGTGACACATGAGGAAGGTGGTCATCTTCAGCTGCTGCTTTGTTGGCAGACACGAAGTGATCTGAGAGTCTCAGTTTCAGCTGCAGAGAATGATCACATCAGAGAAGATGATATGCCCGTTACACATCAGCCTTTCTCTGCAATTATCTAGTTGCATAGAGGAACCGTATGATTCCAGTACCTATATGATGCACATTTGTCAGTGACATTGTTGCTTACGGCCACACCACGTTGAACATGCCCGACCTCGTCTGATCTCGGAAGCCAAGCACGGTTGGGCCTGGTTAGTACTTGGATGGAAGACCTCTTGGGAATACCAGGTGCTGTAAGCTTTTTCTCTTCTTTCGACCACCTGCATGTCTTTTGTTGCAACGTCTGATCACCCTGTGACACATGAGGAAGTTGGTCATCTTCAGCAGCTGCTGCTGCTTTGTTGGCTGACACAAAGTGATCTGAGAGTCTCAGTTTCAGTTGCAGAGAATGATCACATCAGAGAAGATGATTTGCCCGCTACACATCAGCCTTTCTCGGCCATTATCTGGTTGCATAGAGGAACCGTATGATTCCAGTACCTATATAATGCACATTTGTCAGAGACATTGTTGCTTACGGCCACACCACCCTGAATAAGCCCGACCTCGTCTGATCTCGGACACCAAGAAGGTTGTACCTGGTTAGTACTTGGATGGGAGACAGCTTGGGAATACCAGGTGCTGTAAGCTTTTTCTCTTCTCTCTACCACCTGCATGTCTTTTGTTGCAACGTCTGATCACCCTGTGACACGTGAAGAAGTTGGTCATCTTCAGCTGCTGCTGCTTTGTTGATAGACACGAGGTGATCTGAGAGTCTCAGTTTCAGCTGAAGAGAATAATCACATCAAGGAGGAAGATGAACCAACTACAAGTCAGCCTTTTTCGGCAATTATCTGGTTACACAGAGGAAGTGTATGATTCCAGTACCTATATAATGCACATTTTTCACAGTTATGGTTGCTTACGGCCACACCACCCTGAATATGCCCGACCACGTCTGATCTCGGAAGCCAAGCAGGTTTGGGCCTGGTTAGTACTTGGATGGTAGACTGTCTGGGAATACCAGGTGCTGTAAGCTTTTTCTCTTCTCTCTACCACCTGCATGTCTTTTGTTGCAACGTCTGATCACCCTGTGACACATGAGGAAGTTGGTCATCTTCAGCTGCTGCTGCTGTGTTGGCAGACACAAAGTGATCTGAGAGTCTCAGTTTCAGCTGCAGAGAATAATCACGTCAGGGAAGAAGATGTGCCCACTACACATCAGCCTTTCTCGGAAATGATCTGGTTGCATAGAGGAACCGTATGATTCCAGTACCTATATAATGCACATTTGTCAGAGACATTGTTGCTTACGGCCACACCACCCTGAACATACCCGACCTCGTCTGATCTCGGAAGCCAAGGAGGGTTGGGCGTGGTTAGTACTTGGATGGTAGACTGCTTGGGAACACCAGGTGCTGTAAGCTTTTTCTCTTCTCTCGACCACCTGCATGTCTTTTGTTGCAACGTCTGATCACCCTGTGACACATGAGGAAGGTGGTCATCTTCAGCTGCTGCTGCTTTGTTGGCAGACACGAAGTGATCTGAGAGTCTCAGTTTCAGCTGCAGAGAATGATCACATGAGGGAAGAAGATTTGCCCACTACAAGTCAGCCTTTCTCTGCAATTATCTGGTTACATAGAGGAACCGTATGAATCCAGTACCTATATAATGCACATTTGTCACAGACATTGTTGCTTACGGCCACACCACCCTGAACATGCCCGACCTCGTCTGATCTCGGTAGCCAAGGAGGGTTGGGCCTGGTTAGTACTTAAATGGGAGACCGCTTGGGAATACCAGGAGCTGTAAGCTTTTTGTCTTCTCTCGACCACCTGCATGTCTTTTGTTGCAACGTCTGATCACCCTGTGACACATGAGGAAGTTGGTCATCTTCAGCTGCTGCTGCTTTGTTGGCAGACACGAAGTGATCTGAGAGTCTCAGTTTCAGCTGCAGAGAATAATCACATCAGGGAAGAAGATGTGCCCATAACAAGTCAGCCTTTCTCTGCAATTATCTGGTTACATAGAGGAATTGTATGATTCCAGTACCTATATAATGCACATTTGTCACAGAAATTGTTCCTTACGGCCACACCACCCTGAATAAGCCCGACCTCGTCTGATCTCGGAAGCCAAGGAGGGTTGGGCCTGGTTAGTACTTTAATGGGAGACTGCTTGGGAATACCAGGTGCTGTAAGCGTTTTCTCTTCTCTCTACAACCTGCATGTCTTTTGTTGCAACGTCTGATCACCCTGTGACACATGAGGAAGTTGGCCATCTTCAGCTGCTGCTGCTTTGTTGGAAGACACGAAGTGATCTGAGAGTCTCAGTTTCAACTGAAGAGAATAATCACGTCAGGGAAGAAGATGTGCCGACTACACATCAGCCTTTCTCAGCAATTATCTGGTTACATAGAGGAACCGTATGATTCCTGTACTTATATAATGCACTTTTGTCAGACCCATTGTTGCTTACGGCCACACCACCCTGAACATACCCGACCTCGTCTGATCTTGGAAGCCAAGCAGGGTTGAACCTGCTTAGTACTTGGATGGGAGACTGCTTGGGAATACCAGGTGCTGTAAGCATTTTCTCTTCTCTCTACAACCTGCATGTCTTTTGTTGCAACGTCTGATCACCCTGTGACACATGAGGAAGTTGGTCATCTTCAGCTGCTGCTGCTTTGTTGGCTGACACAAAGTGATCTGAGAGTCTCAGTTTCAGTTGCAGAGAATGATCACATCAGAGAAGATGATTTGCCCGCTACACATCAGCCTTTCTCGGCCATTATCTGGTTGCATAGAGGAACCGTATGATTCCAGTACCTATATAATGCACATTTGTCAGAGACATTGTTGCTTACGGCCACACCACCCTGAATAAGCCCGACCTCGTCTGATCTCGGACACCAAGAAGGTTGTACCTGGTTAGTACTTGGATGGGAGACAGCTTGGGAATACCAGGTGCTGTAAGCTTTTTCTCTTCTCTCTACCACCTGCATGTCTTTTGTTGCAACGTCTGATCACCCTGTGACACGTGAAGAAGTTGGTCATCTTCAGCTGCTGCTGCTTTGTTGATAGACACGAGGTGATCTGAGAGTCTCAGTTTCAGCTGAAGAGAATAATCACATCAAGGAGGAAGATGAACCAACTACAAGTCAGCCTTTTTCGGCAATTATCTGGTTACACAGAGGAAGTGTATGATTCCAGTACCTATATAATGCACATTTGTCACCGATATTGTTGCTTACGGCCGCACCACCCTGAATATACCTGACCTCGTCTGATCTTGGAAGAAAAGCAGGGTTGGGCCTGGTTAGTACTTGGATGGGAGACCACTTCGGAATACCAGGTGCTGTAAGCTTTTTCTCTTCTCTCTACCACCTGCATGTCTTTTGTTGCAACGTCTGATCACCCTGTGACACATGAGGAAGTTGGTCATCTTCAGCTGCTGCTGTTTTGTTGGCTGACACGAAGTGATCTGAGAGCCTCAGTTTCAGTTGCAGAGAATGATCACATCAGAGAAGATGATATGCCCGCTACACATCAGCCTTTCTCGGCAATTATCTGGTTGCATAGAGGAACCGTATGATTCCAGTACCTATATAATGCACATTTGTCAGAGACATTGTTGCTTACGGCCACACAACCCTGAACATGCCCGACCTAGTCTGATCTCGGAAGCCAAGCACAGTTGGGCCTGGTTTGTACTTGGATGGAAGACCTCTTGGGAATACGAGGTGCTGTAAGCTTTTTCTCTTCTCTGTACCACCTGCATGTCTTTTGTTGCAACGTCTGATCACCCTGTGACACATGAGGAAGTTGGTCATCTTCAGCTGCTGCTGCTTTGTTGGCAGACACAAAGTGATCTGAGAGTCTCAGTTTCAGCTGCAGAGAATAATCACATCAGGGAAGAATATGTGCCCACTACACATCAGCCTTTCTTGGCAATTATCTGGTTACATAGAGGAACCGTATGATTCCAGTACCTATATAATGCACATTTGTCACAGAGATTATTACTTACGGCCACACCACCCTGAACATGCCCGACCTCGTCTGATCTCGGAAGCCAAGCACGGTTGGCCTGGTTAGTACTTGGGTGGGAGACTGCTTGGGAATACCAGGTGCTGTAAGCTTTATCTCTTCTCTGGACCACCTGAATGTCTTTTGTTGCAACGTCTGATCACCCTGTGACACATGAGGAAGTTGGTCATCTTCAGCTGCTGCTGCTTTGTTGGCAGACACAAAGTGATCTGAGAGTCTCAGTTTCAGCTGCAGAGAATAATCACATCAGGGAAGAATATGTGCCCACTACACATCAGCCTTTCTTGGCAATTATCTGGTTACATAGAGGAACCGTATGATTCTAGTACCTATATAATGCACATTTGTCACAGAGATTATTACTTACGGCCACACCACCCTGAACATGCCCGACCTCGTCTGATCTCGGAAGCCAAGCACGGTTGGCCTGGTTAGTACTTGGGTGGGAGACTGCTTGGGAATACCAGGTGCTGTAAGCTTTATCTCTTCTCTGGACCACCTGAATGTCTTTTGTTGCAACGTCTGATCACCCTGTGACACATGAGGAAGTTGGTAATCTTCAGCTTCTGCTGCTTTGTTGGGAGACACGAAGTGATCTGAGAGTCTCAGTTTCAGCTGCAGAGAATAATCACGTCAGCGAAGAAGATGTGCCCACTACACATAAGCCTTTCTCTGCAATTATCTGGTTACATAGAGGAACCGTATGATTCCAGTACCTATATAATGCACATTTGTCACAGAGATTGTCGCTTACGGCCACACCACCCTGAATATAATATGCCCGACCTCGTCTGATCTCGGAAGCCAAGCAGGATTGTGCCTGGTTAGTACTTGGGTGGGAGACTGCTTGGGAATACCAGGTGCTGTAAGCTTTTTCTCTTCTCTCTACCACCTGCATGTCTTTTGTTGCAACGTCTGATCACCCTGTGACACATGAGGAAGTTGGTCATCTTCAGCTGCTGCTGCTTTGTTGGCAGACACAAAGTGATCTGAGAGTCTCAGTTTCAGCTGCAGAGAATAATCACATCAGGGAAGAATATGTGCCCACTACACATCAGCCTTTCTTGGCAATTATCTGGTTACATAGAGGAACCGTATGATTCCAGTACCTATATAATGCACATTTGTCACAGAGATTATTACTTACGGCCACACCACCCTGAACATGCCCGACCTCGTCTGATCTCGGAAGCCAAGCACGGTTGGCCTGGTTAGTACTTGGGTGGGAGACTGCTTGGGAATACCAGGTGCTGTAAGCTTTATCTCTTCTCTGGACCACCTGAATGTCTTTTGTTGCAACGTCTGATCACCCTGTGACACATGAGGAAGTTGGTCATCTTCAGCTGCTGCTGCTTTGTTGGCAGACACAAAGTGATCTGAGAGTCTCAGTTTCAGCTGCAGAGAATAATCACATCAGGGAAGAAGATGTGCCCACTACACATCAGCCTTTCTTGGCAATTATCTGGTTACATAGAGGAACCGTATGATTCTAGTACCTATATAATGCACATTTGTCACAGAGATTATTACTTACGGCCACACCACCCTGAACATGCCCGACCTCGTCTGATCTCGGAAGCCAAGCACGGTTGGCCTGGTTAGTACTTGGGTGGGAGACTGCTTGGGAATACCAGGTGCTGTAAGCTTTATCTCTTCTCTGGACCACCTGAATGTCTTTTGTTGCAACGTCTGATCACCCTGTGACACATGAGGAAGTTGGTCATCTTCAGCTTCTGCTGCTTTGTTGGGAGACACGAAGTGATCTGAGAGTCTCAGTTTCAGCTGCAGAGAATAATCACGTCAGGGAAGAAGATGTGCCCACTACACATAAGCCTTTCTCTGCAATTATCTGGTTACATAGAGGAACCGTATGATTCCAGTACCTATATAATGCACATTTGTCACAGAGATTGTCGCTTACGGCCACACCACCCTGAATATAATATGCCCGACCTCGTCTGATCTCGGAAGCCAAGCAGGATTGTGCCTGGTTAGTACTTGGGTGGGAGACTGCTTGGGAATACCAGGTGCTGTAAGCTTTTTCTCTTCTCTCTACCACCTGCATGTCTTTTGTTGCAACATCTGATCACCCTGTGACACATGAGGAAGTTGGTCATCTTCAGCTGCTGCTGCTTTGTTGGCAGACACGAAGTGATCTGAGAGTCTCAGTTTCAGCTGCAGAGAATGATCACATCAGAGAAGATGATATGCCAGCTACACATCAGCCTTTCTCTGCAATTATCTAGTTGCATAGAGGAACCGTATGATTCCAGTACCTATATGATGCACATTTGTCAGTGACATTGTTGCTTACGGCCACACCACGTTGAACATGCCCGACCTCGTCTGATCTCGGAAGCCAAGCACGGTTGGGCCTGGTTAGTACTTGGATGGAAGACCTCTTGGGAATACCAGGTGCTTTAAGCTTTTTCTCTTCTTTCGACCACCTGCATGTCTTTTGTTGCAACGTCTGATCACCCTGTGACACATGAGGAAGTTGGTCATCTTCAGCAGCTGCTGCTGCTTTGTTGGCAGACACGAAGTGATCTGAGAGTCTCAGTTTCAGCTGCAGAGAATGATCACATGAGGGAAGAAGATTTGCCCACTACAAGTCAGCCTTTCTCGGCAATTATCTGGTTACATAGAGGAACCGTATGATTCCATTACCTATATAATGCACATTTGTCAAAGACATTGTCGCTTACGGCCACACCACCCTGAATATGCCCGACCTCGTCTGATCTCGGAAGCCAAGCAGTGTTGGGCCTGGTTAGTACTTTGATGGTATACAGCTTGGGAATACCAGGTGCTGTAAGCTTTTTCTCTTATCTCAACCACCTGCATGTCTTTTGTTGCAACGTCTGATCACCCTGTGACACATGAGGAAGTTGGTCATCTTCAGCTGCTGCTGCTTTGTTGGCAGATACGAAGTGATCTGAGAGTCTCATTTTCAGCTAGAGAGAATTATCACGTCAGGGAACAAGATGTGCCCACTACATATCAGCCTTTCTCGGCAATTATCTGGTTACATAGAGAAACCATATGATTCCATTGCCTATATAATGCACATATGTCACAGAGACTGTTGCTTACGGCCAAACCACCCTGATTATGTCTGATCTCGGAAGCCAAGGAGGGTTGGGCCTTATTAGTACTTGGATGGGAGACCGCTTGGGAATACCAGGTGCTGTAAGCTTCTCCTCTTCTCTCTACCACCTGCATGTCTTTTGTTGCAACGTCTGATCATCCTGTGACACATGAGGAAGTTGGTCATCTTCAGCAGCTGCTGCTTCTTTGTTGGCAGACAGGAAGTGATCTGAGAGTCTCAGTTTCAGCTGCAGAGAAAAATCAAATCAGGAAAGAAGATGTGCCCACTACAAGTCAGCCTTTCTCGGCAATTATCTGGTTACATAGAGGAAGTGTATGATTCCAGTACTTATATAATGCACATTTGTCACAGATATTGTTGCTTACGGCCACACCACCCTGAATAAGTCTTATCTCGTCTGATCTCGGAAGCCAAGCAGGTTTGGGCCTGGTTAGTACTTGGATGGGAGACTGCTTGGGAATACCAGGTGATGTAATCTTTTTCTCTTCTCTCTACCACCTGCATGTCTTTTGTTGCAATGTCTGATCGCCCTGTGACACATGAGGAAGTTGGTCATCTTCAGCTGCTGCTGCTGCTTTGTTGGCAGACATGAAGTGATCTGAGAGTCTCAGTTTCAGCTCCAGAGAATAATCACATCAAGGAGGAAGATGTGCCCACTAAGAGTCAGCCTTTCTTGGCAATTATCTGGTTACATAGAGGAAGTGTATGATTCCAGTACCTATATAATACACATTTGTACCAGATATTGTTGCTTACCGCCACACCGCCCCGAATAAGCTCGACCTCGTCTGATCTCGGAAGCCAAGCAGGGTTGGGCCTGGTTAGTTCTTGAATGGGAGACCGCTTGCGAATACCAGGTGCTGTAAGCTTTTTCTCTTCTCTCTACCACCTGCATGTCTTTTGTTGCAACGTCTGATCACCCTGTGACACATGAGGAAGTTGGTCATCTTCAGCTGCTACTGCTTTGTTGGCAGACATGAAGTGATCTGAGAGTCTCAGTTTCAGTTGCAGAGAATGATCACATCAGAGAAGATGATTTACCCGCTACACATCAGCCTTTCTCGGCAATTATCTGGTTGCATAGAGGAACCGTATGATTCCAGTACCTATATAATGCACATTTGTCAGAGACATTGCTGCTTACGGCCACACCACCCGGAACATGCCTGACCTCGTCTGATCTCGGAAGCCAAGCAGGGTTGGGCCTGGTTAGTACTTGGATGGGAGACCACTTAGGGATACCAGGTGCTGTAAGCTTCTTCTCTACTCTCTACCACCTTCGTGTCTTTTGTGGCAACGTCTGATCCTCCTGTGACACATGAGGAAGTTGGTCATCTTCAGCTGCTGCTGCTTCTTTGTTGGCAGACACGAAGTGATCTGAGAGTCTCAATTTCAGCTGCAGAGAATAATCACATCAGGGAAGAAGATGTGCCCACTACAAGTCAGCCTTTCTCGGCAATTATCTGGTTACATAGAGGAACTGTATTATTCCAGTACCTATATAATGCACATTTGTCACAGACATTGTTGCTTACGGCCACACCACCCTGAACATGCCCGAGCTCGTCTGATCTTGGAAGCCAAGCAGGGTTGGGCCTTGTTAGTACTTCAATTGGAGACAACTTGGGAATACCAGGTGCTGTAAGCTTTTTCTCTTCTCTCAACCACCTGCATGTCTTTTGTTGCAACGTCTGACCACCCTGTGACACATGAGGAAGTTGGTCATCTTCAGCTGCTGCTGCTTTGTTGGCAGACATGAAGTGATCTTAGAGTCTCAGTTTCAGTTGCAGAGAATGATCACATCAGAGAAGATGATTTACCCGCTACACATCAGCCTTTCTCGGCAATTATCTGGTTGCATAGAGGAACCGTATGATTCCAGTACCTATATAATGCACATTTGTCAGAGACATTGCTGCTTACGGCCACACCACCCGGAACATGCCTGACCTCACCTGATCTTGGAAGCCAAGCAGGGTTGGGCCTGGTTAGTACTTGCATGGGAGACCACTTGGGAATACCAGGTGCTGTAAGCTTCTTCTCTACTCTCTACCACCTTCATGTCTTTTGTGGCAACGTCTGATCCTCCTGTGACACATGAGGAAGTTGGTCATCTTCAGCTGCTGCTGCGTCTTTGTTGGCAGACACGAAGTGATCTGAGAGTGTCAATTTCAGCTGCAGAGAATAATCACATCAGGGAAGAAGATGTGCCCACTACAAGTCAGCCTTTCTCGGCAATTATCTGGTTACATAGAGGAAGTGTATGATTCCAGTACCTATATAATGCACATTTGTCACAGATATTGTTGCTTACGGCCACACCACCCTGAATAAGCCCGACCTTGTCTGATCTTGGAAGTCAAGCAGGTTTGGGCCTCGTTAGTACTTGGATGGGAGACTGCTTGGGAATACCAGGTGCTGTAAGCTTTTTCTCTTCTCTCTACCACCTGCATGTCTTTTGTTGCAACGTCTGATCACCCTGTGACACATGAGGAAGTTGGTCATCTTCAGCTGCTGCTGCTTTGTTGGCAGACACAAAGTGATCTGAGAGTCTCATTTTCAGCTGGAGAGAATTATCACGTCAGGGAAGAAGATGTGCCCACTACATATCAGCCTTTCTCGGCAATTATCTGGTTACATAGAGGAAGTGTATGATTCCATTGCCTATATAGTGCACATTTGTCACAGAGATTGTTACTTACGGACAAACCACCCTGAATATGTCTGACCTTGTCTGATCTCGGAAGCCAAGGAGGGCTGGTTCTGGTTAGTACTTTGATGGGACACCGCTTGGGAATACCAGGTGCTGTAAGCTTTTTCTCTTCTCTCTACCACCTACATGTCTTTTGTTGCAATGTCTGATCGCCCTGTGACACATGAGGAAGTTGGTCATCTTCAGCTGCTGCTGCTTTGTTAGCAGACACGAAGTGATCTGAGAGTCTCAGTTTCAGCTGCAGAGAATAATCACATCAAGGAAGAAGATGTGCCCACAACAAGTTAGCCTTTCTCTGCAATTATCTGGTTACATAGAGGAACTGTATTATTCCAGTACCTATATAATGCACATTTTTCACAGACATTGTTACTTACGGCCACACCACCCTGAATATGCCCGACCTCGACTGATCTCGGAACCCAAGCAGGGTTGGGCCTGGTTAGTACTTGAATGGGAGACCCCTTGGGAATGCCAGGTGCTGTAAGCTTTTTCTCTTCTCTCTACCACCTGCATGTATTTTGTTGCAAGGTCTGATCGCCCTGTGACACATGAGGAAGTTGGTCATCTTCAGCTGCTGCTGCTTTGTTGGCAGACACGAAGTGATCTGAGAGTCTCATTTTCAGCTGGAGAGAATAATCACGTCAGGGAAGAAGATGTGTCCACTATTTATCAGCCTTTCTCTGCAATTATCTGGTTATATAGAGGAAACGTATGATTCCAGTACCTATACAATTTACATTTGTCAGAGACATTGTTGCTTACGGCCACACCACCCTGAATATGCCCGACCTCGTCTGATCTCGAAAGCCAAGCAGGGTTGTGCCTGGTTAGTACTTGGATGGGAGACCGCTTGGGATTATCAGGTGCTGTAAGCTTTTTCTCTTCTCTCAACCACCTGCATGTCTTTTGTTGCAACGTCTGATCACCCTGTGACACATGAGGAAGTTGGTCATCTTCATTTTCTGCTGCTTTGTTGGCAGACACGAAGTTATCTTAAAGTCTCATTTTCAGCTGGAGAAAATTATCACGTCAGGGAACAAGATGTGCCCACTACATATCAGCCTTTCTTGGCAATTATATGGTTGCATAGAGGAACCGTATGATTCCAGTACCTATATAATGCACATTTGTCACAAACGTTGTTACTTACGGCCACACCACCCGGAATATGCCCAACCTCGTCTGATCTTGGAAGCCAAGCAGGGTTGGGCCTGGTTAGTACTTGGATGGGAGACCGCTTGGGAATACCAGGTGCTGTAAGCTTTTTCTCTTCTCTCAACCACCTGCATGTCTTTTGTTGCAACGTCTGATCACCCTGTGACACATGAGGAAGTTGGTCATCTTCAGCTGCTGCTGCTTTGTTGGCAGACACGAAGTGATCTTAGAGTCTCATTTTCAGCTGGAGAAAATTATCACGTCAGGGAACAAGATGTGCCCACTATATATCAGCCTTTTTCGGCAATTATCTTGTTACATAGAGGAACCATATGATTCCATTGCCTATATAATGCACATTTGTCACAGAGATTGTTGCTTACGGCCAAACCACCCTGAATATGTCTGACCTCGTTTGATCTCAGAAGCCAAGGAGGGTTGGGCCTGGTTAGTACTTTGATGAGAGACCGCTTGGGAATACCAGGTGCTGTAAGCTTTTTCTCTTCTCTCTACCACCTGCATGTCTTTTGTTGCAACGTCTGATCGCCCTGTGACACATGAGGAAGTTGGTCATCTTCAGCTGCTGCTGCTTTGTTGGCAGACACAAAGTGATCTGAGAGTCTCAGTTTCAGTTGCAGAGAATGATCACATCAGAGAAGATGATTTACCCGCTACACATCAGCTTTTCTCGGCAATTATCTGGTTGCATAGAGGAACCGTATGATTCCAGTACCTATATAATGCACATTTGTCAGAGACATTGCTGCTTACGGCCACACCACCCGGAACATGCCTGACCTCGTCTGATCTCGGAAGCCAAGCAGGGTTGGGCCTGGTTAGTACTTGGATGGGAGACCGCTTGGGATTATCAGGTGATGTAAGCTTTTTCTCTTCTCTCAACCACCTGCATGTCTTTTGTTGCAACGTCTGATCACCCTGTGACACATGAGGAAGTTGGTCATCTTCATTTTTTGCTGCTTTGTTGGCAGACACGAAGTGATCTTAGAGTCTCATTTTCAGCTGGAGAAAATGATCACGTCAGGGAACAAGATGTGCCCACTACATATCAGCCTTTCTTGGCAATTATATGGTTGCATAGAGGAACCGTATGATTCCAGTACCTATATAATGCACATTTGTCACAGACATTGTTACTTACGGCCACACCACCCTGAATATGCCCAACCTCGTCTGATCTTGGAAGCCAAGCACGGTTGGGCCTGGTTAGTACTTGGATGGGAGACCGCTTGGGAATACCAGGTGCTGTAAGCTTTTTCTCTTCTCTCTACCACCTGCATGTCTTTTGTTGCAACGTCTGATCACCCTGTGACACATGAGGAAGTTGGTCATCTTCAGCTGCTGCTGCTTCTTTGTTGGCAGACACGAAGTGATCTGAGAGTCTCAGTTTCAGCTGCAGAGAATAATCACATCAGGGAAGAAGATGTGCCCACTACAAGTCAGCCTTTCTCTGCAATTATCTGGTTACATTGAAGAAGTGTATGATTCCAGTACCTATATAATGCACATTTGTCACAGCTATTGTTGCTTACGGCCGCACCACCCTGAATATGCCCGACCTCGTCTGATCTTGGAAGCCAAGGAGGGTTGGGCGTGGTTAGTACTTGGATGGAAGACCTCTTGGGAATACCAGGTGCTGTAAGCTTTTTCTCTTCTCTCTACCACCTGCATGTCTTTTGTTGCAATGTCTGATCACCCTGTGACACATGAGGAAGTTGGTCATCTTCAGCTGCTGCTGTTTTGTTGGCTGACACGAAGTGATCTGAGAGTCTCAGTTTCAGTTGCAGAGAATGATCACATCAGAGAAGATGATATGCCCGCTACACATCAGCCTTTCTCTGCAATTATCTGGGTGCATAGAGGAACCGTATGATTCCAGTACCTATATAATGCACATTTGTCAGAGACATTGTTGCTTACGGCCACACAACCCTGAACATGCCCGACCTCGTCTGATCTCGGAAGCCAAGCAGGGTTGGGCCTGGTTTGTACTTGGATGGAAGACCTCTTCGGAATACCAGGTGTTGTAAGCTTTTTCTCTTCTCTCTACCACCTGCATGTCTTTTGTTGCAACGTCTGATCACCCTGTGACACATGAGGAAGTTGGTCATCTTCATTTTTTGCTGCTTTGTTGGCAGACACGAAGTGATCTTAGAGTCTCATTTTCAGCTGGAGAAAATGATCACGTCAGGGAACAAGATGTGCCCACTACATATCAGCCTTTCTTGGCAATTATATGGTTGCATAGAGGAACCGTATGATTCCAGTACCTATATAATGCACATTTGTCACAGACATTGTTACTTACGGCCACACCACCCTGAATATGCCCAACCTCGTCTGATCTTGGAAGCCAAGCACGGTTGGGCCTGGTTAGTACTTGGATGGGAGACCGCTTGGGAATACCAGGTGCTGTAAGCTTTTTCTCTTCTCTCTACCACCTGCATGTCTTTTGTTGCAACGTCTGATCACCCTGTGACACATGAGGAAGTTGGTCATCTTCAGCTGCTGCTGCTTCTTTGTTGGCAGACACGAAGTGATCTGAGAGTCTCAGTTTCAGCTGCAGAGAATAATCACATCAGGGAAGAAGATGTGCCCACTACAAGTCAGCCTTTCTCTGCAATTATCTGGTTACATTGAAGAAGTGTATGATTCCAGTACCTATATAATGCACATTTGTCACAGCTATTGTTGCTTACGGCCGCACCACCCTGAATATGCCCGACCTCGTCTGATCTTGGAAGCCAAGGAGGGTTGGGCGTGGTTAGTACTTGGATGGAAGACCTCTTGGGAATACCAGGTGCTGTAAGCTTTTTCTCTTCTCTCTACCACCTGCATGTCTTTTGTTGCAATGTCTGATCACCCTGTGACACATGAGGAAGTTGGTCATCTTCAGCTTCTGCTGTTTTGTTGGCTGACACGAAGTGATCTGAGAGTCTCAGTTTCAGTTGCAGAGAATGATCACATCAGAGAAGATGATATGCCCGCTACACATCAGCCTTTCTCTGCAATTATCTGGGTGCATAGAGGAACCGTATGATTCCAGTACCTATATAATGCACATTTGTCAGAGACATTGTTGCTTACGGCCACACAACCCTGAACATGCCCGACCTCGTCTGATCTCGGAAGCCAAGCAGGGTTGGGCCTGGTTTTTACTTGGATGGAAGACCTCTTCGGAATACCAGGTGTTGTAAGCTTTTTCTCTTCTCTCTACCACCTGCATGTCTTTTGTTGCAATGTCTGATCACCCTGTGACACATGAGGAAGTTGGTCATCTTCAGCTTCTGCTGCTTTGTTGGCAGACACAAAGTGATCTGAGAGTCTCAGTTTCAGCTCGAGAGAATAATCACGTCAGGGAAGAAGATGTGCCCACTACTTATCAGCCTTTCTCGGCAATTATCTGGTTGCATAGAGGAACCGTATGATTCCAGTACCTATATAATGCACATTTGTCAGAGACATTGTTGCTTACGGCCACACCACCCTGAACATGCCCGACCTCGTCTGATCTCGGAAGCCAAGCAGGGTTGAGCCTGCTTAGTACTTGGATGGGAGACTACTTGGGAATACCAGGTGCTGTAAGCTTCTTCTCTTCTCTCTACCACCTGCATGTCTTTTGTTGCAACGTCTGATCATCCTGTGACACATGAGGAAGTTGGTCATCTTCAGCAGCTGCTGCTTCTTTGTTGTTAGACACGAAGTGATCTGAGAGTCTCAGTTTCAGCTGCAGAGAATAATCACATCAGGGAAGAAGATGTGCCCACTACAAGTCAGCCTTTCTCTGCAATTATCTGGTTACATAGAAGAAGTGTATGATTCCAGTACCTATATAATGCACATTTGTCACAGCTATTGTTGCTTACGGCCGCACCACCCTGAATATGCCCGACCTCGTCTGATCTTGGAAGCCAAGGAGGGTTGGGCCTGGTTAGTACTTGGATGGAAGACCTCTTGGGAATACCAGGTGCTGTAAGCTTTTTCTCTTCTCTCTACCACCTGCATGTCTTTTTTTGCAACGTCTGATCACCCTGTGACACATGAGGAAGTTGGTCATCTTCAGCTGCTGCTGCTTTGTTGGCAGACACGAAGTGATCTGAGAGTCTCAGTTTCAGCTGCAGAGAATGATCACATCAGGGAAGAAGATGTGCCCATAACAAGTGAGCCTTTCTCGGAAATTATCTGGTTACATAGAGGAAGTGTATGATTCCAGTACTTATATAATGCACATTTGTCACAGAAATTGTTCCTTACGGCCACACCACCCTGAATATGCCCGACCTCGTCTGATCTCGGAAGCTAAGAAGGGTTGGGCCTGGTTAGTACTTCAATGGGAGACTGCTTGGGAATACCAGGTGCTGTAAGCGTTTTCTCTTCTCTCTACAACCTGCATGTCTTTTGTTGCAACGTCTGATCACCCTGTGACACATGAGGAAGTTGGTCATCTTCAGCAGCTGCTGCTGCTTTGTTGGAAGACACGAAGTGATCTGAGAGTCTCAGTTTCAGCTGAAGAGAATAATCACGTCAGGGAAGATGATGTGCCCACTACACATCAGCCTTTCTCAGCAATTATCTGGTTACATAGAGGAACCGTATGATTCCTGTACTTATATAATGCACATTTGTCACAGACATTGTTGCTTACGGCCACACCACCCTCAATATGCCTGACCTCGTCTGATCTCGGAAGCCAAGCAGGGTTGGTTCTGGTTAGTACTTGGGTGGGAGACCGCTTGAAAATACCATTTGCTGTAAGCTTTTTCTCTTCTCTCTACAACCTGCATGTCTTTTGTTGCAACGTCTGATCACCCTGTGACACATGAGGAAGTTGATCATCTTCAGCTGCTGCTGCTGCTTTGTTGGCAGACATGAAGTGATCTGAGAGTCTCAGTTTCAGCTCCAGAGAATAATCACATCAAGGAGGAAGATGTGCCCACTAAGAGTCAGCCTTTCTCGGCAATTATCTGGTTACATAGAGGAAGTGTATGATTCCAGTACCTATATAATACACATTTGTACCAGATATTGTTGCTTACAGCCACACCACCCTGAATAAGCTCGACCTCGTCTGATCTCGGAAGCCAAGCAGGGTTGGGCCTGGTTAGTTCTTGAATGGGAGACTGCTTGCGAATACCAGGTGCTGTAAGCTTTTTCTCTTCTCTCTACAACCTGCATGTCTTTTGTTGCAATGTCTGATCACCCTGTGACACATGAGGAAGTTGGTCATCTTCAGCTTCTGCCGCTTTGTTGGCAGACACGAAGTGATCTGAGAGTCTCAGTTTCAGCTGAAGAGAATGATCACATCAAGAAGGAAGATGTGCCCACTAAGAGTCAGCCTTTCTCGGCAATTATCTGGTTACATAGAGGAAGTGTATGATTCCAGTACCTATATAATACACATTTGTCACAGAGATTGTCGCTTACGGCCACACCACCCTGAATATAATATGCCCGACCTCGTCTGATCTCGGAAGCCAAGCAGGGTTGTGCCTGGTTAGTACTTGGGTGGGAGACTGCTTGGGAATACCAGGTGCTGTAAGCTTTTTCTCTTCTCTCTACCACCTGCATGTCTTTTGTTGTAACATCTGATCACCCTGTGACACATGAGGAAGTTGGTCATCTTCAGCTGCTGCTGCTTTGTTGGCAGACACAAAGTGATCTGAGAGTCTCAGTTTCAGCTGCAGAGAATAATCACATCAGGGAAGAAGATGTGCCCATAACAAGTCAGCCTTTCTCGGCAATTATCTGGTTGCATAGAGGAACCGTATGATTCCAGTACCTATATAATGCACATTTGTCACAGACATTGTTGCTTACGGCCACACCACCCTGAACATGCCCGAGCTCGTCTGATCTTGGAAGCCAAGCAGGGTTGGGCCTTGTTAGTACTTGAATTGGAGACAACTTGGGAATACCAGGTGCTGTAAGCTTTTTCTCTTCTCTCAACCACCTGCATGTCTTTTGTTGCAACGTCTGACCACCCTGTGACACATGAGGAAGTTGGTCATCTTCAGCTGCTGCTGCTTTGTTGGCAGACATGAAGTGATCTGAGAGTCTCAGTTTCAGTTGCAGAGAATGATCACATCAGAGAAGATGATTTACCCGCTACACATCAGCCTTTCTCGGCAATTATCTGGTTGCATAGAGGAACCGTATGATTCCAGTACCTATATAATGCACATTTGTCAGAGACATTGCTGCTTACGGCCACACCACCCGGAACATGCCTGACCTCGTCTGATCTTGGAAGCCAAGCAGGGTTGGGCCTGGTTAGTACTTGCATGGGAGACCACTTGGGAATACCAGGTGCTGTAAGCTTCTTCTCTACTCTCTACCACCTTCATGTCTTTTGTGGCAACGTCTGATCCTCCTGTGACACATGAGGAAGTTGGTCATCTTCAGCTGCTGCTGCGTCTTTGTTGGCAGACACGAAGTGATCTGAGAGTGTCAATTTCAGCTGCAGAGAATAATCACATCAGGGAAGAAGATGTGCCCACTACAAGTCAGCCTTTCTCGGCAATTATCTGGTTACATAGAGGAAGTGTATGATTCCAGTACCTATATAATGCACATTTGTCACAGATATTGTTGCTTACGGCCACACCACCCTGAATAAGCCCGACCTTGTCTGATCTTGGAAGTCAAGCAGGTTTGGGCCTCGTTAGTACTTGGATGGGAGACTGCTTGGGAATACCAGGTGCTGTAAGCTTTTTCTCTTCTCTCTACCACCTGCATGTCTTTTGTTGCAACGTCTGATCACCCTGTGACACATGAGGAAGTTGGTCATCTTCAGCTGCTGCTGCTTTGTTGGCAGACACAAAGTGATCTGAGAGTCTCATTTTCAGCTGGAGAGAATTATCACGTCAGGGAAGAAGATGTGCCCACTACATATCAGCCTTTCTCGGCAATTATCTGGTTACATAGAGGAAGTGTATGATTCCATTGCCTATATAGTGCACATTTGTCACAGAGATTGTTACTTACGGACAAACCACCCTGAATATGTCTGACCTTGTCTGATCTCGGAAGCCAAGGAGGGCTGGTTCTGGTTAGTACTTTGATGGGACACCGCTTGGGAATACCAGGTGCTGTAAGCTTTTTCTCTTCTCTCTACCACCTACATGTCTTTTGTTGCAATGTCTGATCGCCCTGTGACACATGAGGAAGTTGGTCATCTTCAGCTGCTGCTGCTTTGTTAGCAGACACGAAGTGATCTGAGAGTCTCAGTTTCAGCTGCAGAGAATAATCACATCAAGGAAGAAGATGTGCCCACAACAAGTTAGCCTTTCTCTGCAATTATCTGGTTACATAGAGGAACTGTATTATTCCAGTACCTATATAATGCACATTTTTCACAGACATTGTTACTTACGGCCACACCACCCTGAATATGCCCGACCTCGACTGATCTCGGAACCCAAGCAGGGTTGGGCCTGGTTAGTACTTGAATGGGAGACCCCTTGGGAATGCCAGGTGCTGTAAGCTTTTTCTCTTCTCTCTACCACCTGCATTTATTTTGTTGCAAGGTCTGATCGCCCTGTGACACATGAGGAAGTTGGTCATCTTCAGCTGCTGCTGCTTTGTTGGCAGACACGAAGTGATCTGAGAGTCTCATTTTCAGCTGGAGAGAATAATCACGTCAGGGAAGAAGATGTGTCCACTATTTATCAGCCTTTCTCTGCAATTATCTGGTTATATAGAGGAAACGTATGATTCCAGTACCTATACAATTTACATTTGTCAGAGACATTGTTGCTTACGGCCACACCACCCTGAATATGCCCGACCTCGTCTGATCTTGAAAGCCAAGCAGGGTTGTGCCTGGTTAGTACTTGGTTGGGAGACTGCTTGGGATTATCAGGTGCTGTAAGCTTTTTCTCTTCTCTCAACCACCTGCATGTCTTTTGTTGCAACGTCTGATCACCCTGTGACACATGAGGAAGTTGGTCATCTTCATTTTCTGCTGCTTTGTTGGCAGACACGAAGTGATCTTAAAGTCTCATTTTCAGCTGGAGAAAATTATCACGTCAGGGAACAAGATGTGCCCACTACATATCAGCCTTTCTTGGCAATTATATGGTTGCATAGAGGAACCGTATGATTCCAGTACCTATATAATGCACATTTGTCACAAACATTGTTACTTACGGCCACACCACCCGGAATATGCCCAACCTCGTCTGATCTTGGAAGCCAAGCAGGGTTGGGCCTGGTTAGTACTTGGATGGGAGACCGCTTGGGAATACCAGGTGCTGTAAGCTTTTTCTCTTCTCTCAACCACCTGCATGTCTTTTGTTGCAACGTCTGATCACCCTGTGACACATGAGGAAGTTGGTCATCTTCAGCTGCTGCTGCTTTGTTGGCAGACATGAAGTGATCTGAGAGTCTCAGTTTCAGTTGCAGAGAATGATCACATCAGAGAAGATGATTTACCCGCTACACATCAGCCTTTCTCGGCAATTATCTGGTTGCATAGAGGAACCGTATGATTCCAGTACCTATATAATGCACATTTGTCAGAGACATTGCTGCTTACGGCCACACCACCCGGAACATGCCTGACCTCGTCTGATCTTGGAAGCCAAGCAGGGTTGGGCCTGGTTAGTACTTGCATGGGAGACCACTTGGGAATACCAGGTGCTGTAAGCTTTTTCTCTACTCTCTACCACCTTCATGTCTTTTGTGGCAACGTCTGATCCTCCTGTGACACATGAGGAAGTTGGTCATCTTCAGCTGCTTTTGCGTCTTTGTTGGCAGACACGAAGTGATCTGAGAGTGTCAATTTCAGCTGCAGAGAATAATCACATCAGGGAAGAAGATGTGCCCACTACAAGTCAGCCTTTCTGGGCAATTATCTGGTTACATAGAGGAAGTGTATGATTCCAGTACCTATATAATGCACATTTGTCACAGATATTGTTGCTTACGGCCACACCACCCTGAATAAGCCCGACCTTGTCTGATCTTGGAAGTCAAGCAGGTTTGGGCCTGGTTAGTACTTGGATGGAAGACTGCTTGGGAATACCAGGTGCTGTAAGCTTTTTCTCTTCTCTCTACCACCTGCATGTCTTTTGTTGCAACGTCTGATCACCCTGTGACACATGAGGAAGTTGGTCATCTTCAGCTGCTGCTGCTTTGTTGGCAGACACAAAGTGATCTGAGAGTCTCATTTTCAGCTGGAGAGAATTATCACGTCAGGGAAGAAGATGTGCCCACTACATATCAGCCTTTCTCGGCAATTATCTGGTTACATAGAGGAAGTGTATGATTCCATTGCCTATATAATGCACATTTGTCACAGAGATTGTTACTTACGGACAAACCACCCTGAATATGTCTGACCTTGTCTGATCTCGGAAGCCAAGGAGGGCTGGTTCTGGTTAGTACTTTGATGGGACACCGCTTGGGAATACCAGGTGATGTAATCTTTTTCTCTTCTCTCTACCACCTGCATGTATTTTGTTGCAACGTCTGATCGCCCTGTGACACATGAGGAAGTTGGTCATCTTCAGCTGCTGCTGCTTTGTTGGCAGACACGAAGTGATCTGAGAGTCTCATTTTCAGCTGGAGAGAATAATCACGTCAGGGAAGAAGATGTGTCCACTATTTATCAGCCTTTCTCTGCAATTATCTGGTTATATAGAGGAAACGTATGATTCCAGTACCTATACAATTTACATTTGTCAGAGACATTGTTGCTTACGGCCACACCACCCTGAATATGCCCGACCTCGTCTGATCTCGAAAGCCAAGCAGGGTTGTGCCTGGTTAGTACTTGGATGGGAGACCGCTTGGGATTATCAGGTGCTGTAAGCTTTTTCTCTTCTCTCAACCACCTGCATGTCTTTTGTTGCAACGTCTGATCACCCTGTGACACATGAGGAAGTTGGTCATCTTCATTTTCTGCTGCTTTGTTGGCAGACACGAAGTGATCTTAAAGTCTCATTTTCAGCTGGAGAAAATTATCACGTCAGGGAACAAGATGTGCCCACTACATATCAGCCTTTCTTGGCAATTATATGGTTGCATAGAGGAACCGTATGATTCCAGTACCTATATAATGCACATTTGTCACAAACATTCTTACTTACGGCCACACCACCCGGAATATGCCCAACCTCGTCTGATCTTGGAAGCCAAGCAGGGTTGGGCCTGGTTAGTACTTGGATGGGAGACCGCTTGGGAATACCAGGTGCTGTAAGCTTTTTCTCTTCTCTCAACCACCTGCATGTCTTTTGTTGCAACGTCTGATCACCCTGTGACACATGAGGAAGTTGGTCATCTTCAGCTGCTGCTGCTTTGTTGGCAGACACGAAGTGATCTTAGAGTCTCATTTTCAGCTGGAGAAAATTATCACGTCAGGGAACAAGATGTGCCCACTATATATCAGCCTTTTTCGGCAATTATCTTGTTACATAGAGGAACCATATGATTCCATTGCCTATATAATGCACATTTGTCACAGAGATTGTTGCTTACGGCCAAACCACCCTGAATATGTCTGACCTCGTTTGATCTCAGAAGCCAAGGAGGGTTGGGCCTGGTTAGTACTTTGATGAGAGACCGCTTGGGAATACCAGGTGCTGTAAGCTTTTTCTCTTCTCTCTACCACCTGCATGTCTTTTGTTGCAACGTCTGATCGCCCTGTGACACATGAGGAAGTTGGTCATCTTCAGCTGCTGCTGCTTTGTTGGCAGACACAAAGTGATCTGAGAGTCTCAGTTTCAGTTGCAGAGAATGATCACATCAGAGAAGATGATTTACCCGCTACACATCAGCTTTTCTCGGCAATTATCTGGTTGCATAGAGGAACCGTATGATTCCAGTACCTATATAATGGACATTTGTCAGAGACATTGCTGCTTACGGCCACACCACCCGGAACATGCCTGACCTCGTCTGATCTCGGAAGCCAAGCAGGGTTGGGCCTGGTTAGTACTTGGATGGGAGACCGCTTGGGATTATCAGGTGATGTAAGCTTTTTCTCTTCTCTCAACCACCTGCATGTCTTTTGTTGCAACGTCTGATCACCCTGTGACACATGAGGAAGTTGGTCATCTTCATTTTCTGCTGCTTTGTTGGCAGACACGAAGTGATCTTAGAGTCTCATTTTCAGCTGGAGAAAATGATCACGTCAGGGAACAAGATGTGCCCACTACATATCAGCCTTTCTTGGCAATTATATGGTTGCATAGAGGAACCGTATGATTCCAGTACCTATATAATGCACATTTGTCACAGACATTGTTACTTACGGCCACACCACCCTGAATATGCCCAACCTCGTCTGATCTTGGAAGCCAAGCACGGTTGGGCCTGGTTAGTACTTGGATGGGAGACCGCTTGGGAATACCAGGTGCTGTAAGCTTTTTCTCTTCTCTCAACCACCTGCATGTCTTTTGTTGCAACGTCTGATCACCCTGTGACACATGAGGAAGTTGGTCATCTTCAGCTGCTGCTGCTTTGTTGGCAGACACGAAGTGATCTTAGAGTCTCATTTTCAGCTGGAGAAAATTATCACGTCCGGGAACAAGATGTGCCCACTATATATCAGCCTTTTTTTGGCAATTATCTTGTTACATAGAGGAACCATATGATTCCATTGCCTATATAATGCACATTTGTCACAGAGATTGTTGCTTACGGCCAAACCACCCTGAATATGTCTGACCTCGTCTGATCTCAGAAGCCAAGGAGGGTTGGGCCTGGTTAGTACTTTGATGAGAGACTGCTTGGGAATACCAGGTGCTGTAAGCGTTTTCTCTTCTCTCTACAACCTGCATGTCTTTTGTTGCAACGTCTGATCACCCTGTGACACATGAGGAAGTTGGTCATCTTCAGCTGCTGCTGCTTTGTTGGAAGACACGAAGTGATCTGAGAGTCTCAGTTTCAGCTGAAGAGAATAATCACGTCAGGGAAGAAGATGTGCCCACTACACATCAGCCTTTCTCAGCAATTATCTGGTTACATAGAGGAACCGTATGATTCCTGTACTAATATAATGCACTTTTGTCAGACACATTGTTGCTTACGGCCACACCACCCTGAACATACCCGCCCTCGTCTGATCTCGGAAGCCAAGCAGCGTTGAGCCTGCTTAGTACTTGGATGGGAGACTGCTTGGGAATACCAGGTGCTGTAAGTGTTTTCTCTTCTCTCTACAACCTGCATGTCTTTTGTTGCAACATCTGATCACCCTGTGACACATGAGGAAGTTGGTCATCTTCAGCTGCTCCTGCTTTGTTGGCTGACACAAAGTGATCTGAGAGTCTCAGTTTCAGTTGCAGAGAATGATCACATCAGAGAAGATGATTTGCCCGCTACACATCAGCCTTTCTCGGCAATTATCTGGTTGCATAGAGGAACCGTATGATTCCAGTACCTATATAATGCACATTTGTCACAGACATTGTTACTTACGGCCACACCACCCTGAATATGCCCGACCTCGTCTGATCTCAGAACCCAAGCAGGGTTGGGCCTTGTTAGTACTTGGATGGGAGACCGCTTGGGAATACCAGGTGCTGTAAGCTTTTTCTCTTCTCTCAACCACCTGCATGTCTTTTGTTGCAACGTCTGATCACCCTGTGACACATGAGGAAGTTGGTCATCTTCAGCTGCTGCTGCTTTGTTGGCAGACACGAAGTGATCTTAGAGTCTCATTTTCAGCTGGAGAAAATTATCACGTCAGGGAACAAGATGTGCCCACTATATATCAGCCTTTTTCGGCAATTATCTTGTTACATAGAGGAACCATATGATTCCATTGCCTATATAATGCACATTTGTCACAGAGATTGTTGCTTACGGCCAAACCACCCTGAATATGTCTGACCTCGTTTGATCTCAGAAGCCAAGGAGGGTTGGGCCTGGTTAGTACTTTGATGAGAGACCGCTTGGGAATACCAGGTGCTGTAAGCTTTTTCTCTTCTCTCTACCACCTGCATGTCTTTTGTTGCAACGTCTGATCGCCCTGTGACACATGAGGAAGTTGGTCATCTTCAGCTGCTGCTGCTTTGTTGGCAGACACAAAGTGATCTGAGAGTCTCAGTTTCAGTTGCAGAGAATGATCACATCAGAGAAGATGATTTACCCGCTACACATCAGCTTTTCTCGGCAATTATCTGGTTGCATAGAGGAACCGTATGATTCCAGTACCTATATAATGCACATTTGTCAGAGACATTGCTGCTTACGGCCACACCACCCGGAACATGCCTGACCTCGTCTGATCTCGGAAGCCAAGCAGGGTTGGGCCTGGTTAGTACTTGGATGGGAGACCGCTTGGGATTATCAGGTGATGTAAGCTTTTTCTCTTCTCTCAACCACCTGCATGTCTTTTGTTGCAACGTCTGATCACCCTGTGACACATGAGGAAGTTGGTCATCTTCATTTTCTGCTGCTTTGTTGGCAGACACGAAGTGATCTTAGAGTCTCATTTTCAGCTGGAGAAAATGATCACGTCAGGGAACAAGATGTGCCCACTACATATCAGCCTTTCTTGGCAATTATATGGTTGCATAGAGGAACCGTATGATTCCAGTACCTATATAATGCACATTTGTCACAGACATTGTTACTTACGGCCACACCACCCTGAATATGCCCAACCTCGTCTGATCTTGGAAGCCAAGCACGGTTGGGCCTGGTTAGTACTTGGATGGGAGACCGCTTGGGAATACCAGGTGCTGTAAGCTTTTTCTCTTCTCTCAACCACCTGCATGTCTTTTGTTGCAACGTCTGATCACCCTGTGACACATGAGGAAGTTGGTCATCTTCAGCTGCTGCTGCTTTGTTGGCAGACACGAAGTGATCTTAGAGTCTCATTTTCAGCTGGAGAAAATTATCACGTCAGGGAACAAGATGTGCCCACTATATATCAGCCTTTTTTTGGCAATTATCTTGTTACATAGAGGAACCATATGATTCCATTGCCTATATAATGCACATTTGTCACAGAGATTGTTGCTTACGGCCAAACCACCCTGAATATGTCTGACCTCGTCTGATCTCAGAAGCCAAGGAGGGTTGGGCCTGGTTAGTACTTTGATGAGAGACTGCTTGGGAATACCAGGTGCTGTAAGCGTTTTCTCTTCTCTCTACAACCTGCATGTCTTTTGTTGCAACGTCTGATCACCCTGTGACACATGAGGAAGTTGGTCATCTTCAGCTGCTGCTGCTTTGTTGGAAGACACGAAGTGATCTGAGAGTCTCAGTTTCAGCTGAAGAGAATAATCACGTCAGGGAAGAAGATGTGCCCACTACACATCAGCCTTTCTCAGCAATTATCTGGTTACATAGAGGAACCGTATGATTCCTGTACTAATATAATGCACTTTTGTCAGACACATTGTTGCTTACGGCCACACCACCCTGAACATACCCGCCCTCGTCTGATCTCGGAAGCCAAGCAGCGTTGAGCCTGCTTAGTACTTGGATGGGAGACTGCTTGGGAATACCAGGTGCTGTAAGTGTTTTCTCTTCTCTCTACAACCTGCATGTCTTTTGTTGCAACATCTGATCACCCTGTGACACATGAGGAAGTTGGTCATCTTCAGCTGCTCCTGCTTTGTTGGCTGACACAAAGTGATCTGAGAGTCTCAGTTTCAGTTGCAGAGAATGATCACATCAGAGAAGATGATTTGCCCGCTACACATCAGCCTTTCTCGGCAATTATCTGGTTGCATAGAGGAACCGTATGATTCCAGTACCTATATAATGCACATTTGTCACAGACATTGTTACTTACGGCCACACCACCCTGAATATGCCCGACCTCGTCTGATCTCAGAACCCAAGCAGGGTTGGGCCTTGTTAGTACTTGGATGGGAGACCGCTTGGGAATACCAGGTGCTGTAAGCTTTTTCTCTTCTCTCAACCACCTGCATGTCTTTTGTTGCAACGTCTGATCACCCTGTGACACATGAGGAAGTTGGTCATCTTCAGCTGCTGCTGCTTTGTTGGCAGACACGAAGTGATCTTAGAGTCTCATTTTCAGCTGGAGAAAATTATCACGTCAGGGAACAAGATGTGCCCACTATATATCAGCCTTTTTCGGCAATTATCTTGTTACATAGAGGAACCATATGATTCCATTGCCTATATAATGCACATTTGTCACAGAGATTGTTGCTTACGGCCAAACCACCCTGAATATGTCTGACCTCGTTTGATCTCAGAAGCCAAGGAGGGTTGGGCCTGGTTAGTACTTTGATGAGAGACCGCTTGGGAATACCAGGTGCTGTAAGCTTTTTCTCTTCTCTCTACCACCTGCATGTCTTTTGTTGCAACGTCTGATCGCCCTGTGACACATGAGGAAGTTGGTCATCTTCAGCTGCTGCTGCTTTGTTGGCAGACACAAAGTGATCTGAGAGTCTCAGTTTCAGTTGCAGAGAATGATCACATCAGAGAAGATGATTTACCCGCTACACATCAGCTTTTCTCGGCAATTATCTGGTTGCATAGAGGAACCGTATGATTCCAGTACCTATATAATGCACATTTGTCAGAGACATTGCTGCTTACGGCCACACCACCCGGAACATGCCTGACCTCGTCTGATCTCGGAAGCCAAGCAGGGTTGGGCCTGGTTAGTACTTGGATGGGAGACCGCTTGGGATTATCAGGTGATGTAAGCTTTTTCTCTTCTCTCAACCACCTGCATGTCTTTTGTTGCAACGTCTGATCACCCTGTGACACATGAGGAAGTTGGTCATCTTCATTTTCTGCTGCTTTGTTGGCAGACACGAAGTGATCTTAGAGTCTCATTTTCAGCTGGAGAAAATGATCACGTCAGGGAACAAGATGTGCCCACTACATATCAGCCTTTCTTGGCAATTATATGGTTGCATAGAGGAACCGTATGATTCCAGTACCTATATAATGCACATTTGTCACAGACATTGTTACTTACGGCCACACCACCCTGAATATGCCCAACCTCGTCTGATCTTGGAAGCCAAGCACGGTTGGGCCTGGTTAGTACTTGGATGGGAGACCGCTTGGGAATACCAGGTGCTGTAAGCTTTTTCTCTTCTCTCAACCACCTGCATGTCTTTTGTTGCAACGTCTGATCACCCTGTGACACATGAGGAAGTTGGTCATCTTCAGCTGCTGCTGCTTTGTTGGCAGACACGAAGTGATCTTAGAGTCTCATTTTCAGCTGGAGAAAATTATCACGTCAGGGAACAAGATGTGCCCACTATATATCAGCCTTTTTTTGGCAATTATCTTGTTACATAGAGGAACCATATGATTCCATTGCCTATATAATGCACATTTGTCACAGAGATTGTTGCTTACGGCCAAACCACCCTGAATATGTCTGACCTCGTCTGATCTCAGAAGCCAAGGAGGGTTGGGCCTGGTTAGTACTTTGATGAGAGACTGCTTGGGAATACCAGGTGCTGTAAGCTTTTTCTCTACTCTCTACCACCTTCATGTCTTTTGTGGCAACGTCTGATCCTCCTGTGACACATGAGGAAGTTGGTCATCTTCAGCTGCTTTTGCGTCTTTGTTGGCAGACACGAAGTGATCTGAGAGTGTCAATTTCAGCTGCAGAGAATAATCACATCAGGGAAGAAGATGTGCCCACTACAAGTCAGCCTTTCTGGGCAATTATCTGGTTACATAGAGGAAGTGTATGATTCCAGTACCTATATAATGCACATTTGTCACAGATATTGTTGCTTACGGCCACACCACCCTGAATAAGCCCGACCTTGTCTGATCTTGGAAGTCAAGCAGGTTTGGGCCTGGTTAGTACTTGGATGGAAGACTGCTTGGGAATACCAGGTGCTGTAAGCTTTTTCTCTTCTCTCTACCACCTGCATGTCTTTTGTTGCAACGTCTGATCACCCTGTGACACATGAGGAAGTTGGTCATCTTCAGCTGCTGCTGCTTTGTTGGCAGACACAAAGTGATCTGAGAGTCTCATTTTCAGCTGGAGAGAATTATCACGTCAGGGAAGAAGATGTGCCCACTACATATCAGCCTTTCTCGGCAATTATCTGGTTACATAGAGGAAGTGTATGATTCCATTGCCTATATAATGCACATTTGTCACAGAGATTGTTACTTACGGACAAACCACCCTGAATATGTCTGACCTTGTCTGATCTCGGAAGCCAAGGAGGGCTGGTTCTGGTTAGTACTTTGATGGGACACCGCTTGGGAATACCAGGTGATGTAATCTTTTTCTCTTCTCTCTACCACCTGCATGTATTTTGTTGCAACGTCTGATCGCCCTGTGACACATGAGGAAGTTGGTCATCTTCAGCTGCTGCTGCTTTGTTGGCAGACACGAAGTGATCTGAGAGTCTCATTTTCAGCTGGAGAGAATAATCACGTCAGGGAAGAAGATGTGTCCACTATTTATCAGCCTTTCTCTGCAATTATCTGGTTATATAGAGGAAACGTATGATTCCAGTACCTATACAATTTACATTTGTCAGAGACATTGTTGCTTACGGCCACACCACCCTGAATATGCCCGACCTCGTCTGATCTCGAAAGCCAAGCAGGGTTGTTCCTGGTTAGTACTTGGATGGGAGACCGCTTGGGATTATCAGGTGCTGTAAGCTTTTTCTCTTCTCTCAACCACCTGCATGTCTTTTGTTGCAACGTCTGATCACCCTGTGACACATGAGGAAGTTGGTCATCTTCATTTTCTGCTGCTTTGTTGGCAGACACGAAGTGATCTTAATGTCTCATTTTCAGCTGGAGAAAATTATCACGTCAGGGAACAAGATGTGCCCACTACATATCAGCCTTTCTTGGCAATTATATGGTTGCATAGAGGAACCGTATGATTCCAGTACCTATATAATGCACATTTGTCACAAACATTGTTACTTACGGCCACACCACCCGGAATATACCCAACCTCGTCTGATCTTGGAAGCCAAGCAGGGTTGGGCCTGGTTAGTACTTGGATGGGAGACCGCTTGGGAATACCAGGTGCTGTAAGCTTTTTCTCTTCTCTCAACCACCTGCATGTCTTTTGTTGCAACGTCTGATCACCCTGTGACACATGAGGAAGTTGGTCATCTTCAGCTGCTGCTGCTTTGTTGGCAGACACGAAGTGATCTTAGAGTCTCATTTTCAGCTGGAGAAAATTATCACGTCAGGGAACAAGATGTGCCCACTATATATCAGCCTTTTTCGGCAATTATCTTGTTACATAGAGGAACCATATGATTCCATTGCCTATATAATGCACATTTGTCACAGAGATTGTTGCTTACGGCCAAACCACCCTGAATATGTCTGACCTCGTTTGATCTCAGAAGCCAAGGAGGGTTGGGCCTGGTTAGTACTTTGATGAGAGACCGCTTGGGAATACCAGGTGCTGTAAGCTTTTTCTCTTCTCTCTACCACCTGCATGTCTTTTGTTGCAACGTCTGATCGCCCTGTGACACATGAGGAAGTTGGTCATCTTCAGCTGCTGCTGCTTTGTTGGCAGACACAAAGTGATCTGAGAGTCTCAGTTTCAGTTGCAGAGAATGATCACATCAGAGAAGATGATTTAGCCGCTACACATCAGCTTTTCTCGGCAATTATCTGGTTGCATAGAGGAACCGTATGATTCCAGTACCTATATAATGGACATTTGTCAGAGTCATTGCTGCTTACGGCCACACCACCCGGAACATGCCTGACCTCATCTGATCTCGGAAGCCAAGCAGGGTTGGGCCTGGTTAGTACTTGGATGGGAGACCGCTTGGGATTATCAGGTGATGTAAGCTTTTTCTCTTCTCTCAACCACCTGCATGTCTTTTGTTGCAACGTCTGATCACCCTGTGACACATGAGGAAGTTGGTCATCTTCATTTTCTGCTGCTTTGTTGGCAGACACGAAGTGATCTTAGAGTCTCATTTTCAGCTGGAGAAAATGATCACGTCAGGGAACAAGATGTGCCCACTACATATCAGCCTTTCTTGGCAATTATATGGTTGCATAGAGGAACCGTATGATTCCAGTACCTATATAATGCACATTTGTCACAGACATTGTTACTTACGGCCACACCACCCTGAATATGCCCAACCTCGTCTGATCTTGGAAGCCAAGCACGGTTGGGCCTGGTTAGTACTTGGATGGGAGACCGCTTGGGAATACCAGGTGCTGTAAGCTTTTTCTCTTCTCTCAACCACCTGCATGTCTTTTGTTGCAACGTCTGATCACCCTGTGACACATGAGGAAGTTGGTCATCTTCAGCTGCTGCTGCTTTGTTGGCAGACACGAAGTGATCTTAGAGTCTCATTTTCAGCTGGAGAAAATTATCACGTCAGGGAACAAGATGTGCCCACTATATATCAGCCTTTTTCGGCAATTATCTTGTTACATAGAGGAACCATATGATTCCATTGCCTATATAATGCACATTTGTCACAGAGATTGTTGCTTACGGCCAAACCACCCTGAATATGTCTGACCTCGTTTGATCTCAGAAGCCAAGGAGGGTTGGGCCTGGTTAGTACTTTGATGAGAGACCGCTTGGGAATACCAGGTGCTGTAAGCTTTTTCTCTTCTCTCTACCACCTGCATGTCTTTTGTTGCAACGTCTGATCGCCCTGTGACACATGAGGAAGTTGGTCATCTTCAGCTGCTGCTGCTTTGTTGGCAGACACAAAGTGATCTGAGAGTCTCAGTTTCAGTTGCAGAGAATGATCACATCAGAGAAGATGATTTAGCCGCTACACATCAGCTTTTCTCGGCAATTATCTGGTTGCATAGAGGAACCGTATGATTCCAGTACCTATATAATGGACATTTGTCAGAGACATTGCTGCTTACGGCCACACCACCCGGAACATGCCTGACCTCGTCTGATCTCGGAAGCCAAGCAGGGTTGGGCCTGGTTAGTACTTGGATGGGAGACCGCTTGGGATTATCAGGTGATGTAAGCTTTTTCTCTTCTCTCAACCACCTGCATGTCTTTTGTTGCAACGTCTGATCACCCTGTGACACATGAGGAAGTTGGTCATCTTCATTTTCTGCTGCTTTGTTGGCAGACACGAAGTGATCTTAGAGTCTCATTTTCAGCTGGAGAAAATGATCACGTCAGGGAACAAGATGTGCCCACTACATATCAGCCTTTCTTGGCAATTATATGGTTGCATAGAGGAACCGTATGATTCCAGTACCTATATAATGCACATTTGTCACAGACATTGTTACTTACGGCCACACCACCCTGAATATGCCCAACCTCGTCTGATCTTGGAAGCCAAGCACGGTTGGGCCTGGTTAGTACTTGGATGGGAGACCGCTTGGGAATACCAGGTGCTGTAAGCTTTTTCTCTTCTCTCAACCACCTGCATGTCTTTTGTTGCAACGTCTGATCACCCTGTGACACATGAGGAAGTTGGTCATCTTCAGCTGCTGCTGCTTTGTTGGCAGACACGAAGTGATCTTAGAGTCTCATTTTCAGCTGGAGAAAATTATCACGTCAGGGAACAAGATGTGCCCACTATATATCAGCCTTTTTTTGGCAATTATCTTGTTACATAGAGGAACCATATGATTCCATTGCCTATATAATGCACATTTGTCACAGAGATTGTTGCTTACGGCCAAACCACCCTGAATATGTCTGACCTCGTCTGATCTCAGAAGCCAAGGAGGGTTGGGCCTGGTTAGTACTTTGATGAGAGACTGCTTGGGAATACCAGGTGCTGTAAGCGTTTTCTCTTCTCTCTACAACCTGCATGTCTTTTGTTGCAACGTCTGATCACCCTGTGACACATGAGGAAGTTGGTCATCTTCAGCTGCTGCTGCTTTGTTGGAAGACACGAAGTGATCTGAGAGTCTCAGTTTCAGCTGAAGAGAATAATCACGTCAGGGAAGAAGATGTGCCCACTACACATCAGCCTTTCTCAGCAATTATCTGGTTACATAGAGGAACCGTATGATTCCTGTACTAATATAATGCACTTTTGTCAGACACATTGTTGCTTACGGCCACACCACCCTGAACATACCCGCCCTCGTCTGATCTCGGAAGCCAAGCAGCGTTGAGCCTGCTTAGTACTTGGATGGGAGACTGCTTGGGAATACCAGGTGCTGTAAGTGTTTTCTCTTCTCTCTACAACCTGCATGTCTTTTGTTGCAACATCTGATCACCCTGTGACACATGAGGAAGTTGGTCATCTTCAGCTGCTCCTGCTTTGTTGGCTGACACAAAGTGATCTGAGAGTCTCAGTTTCAGTTGCAGAGAATGATCACATCAGAGAAGATGATTTGCCCGCTACACATCAGCCTTTCTCGGCAATTATCTGGTTGCATAGAGGAACCGTATGATTCCAGTACCTATATAATGCACATTTGTCACAGACATTGTTACTTACGGCCACACCACCCTGAATATGCCCGACCTCGTCTGATCTCAGAACCCAAGCAGGGTTGGGCCTTGTTAGTACTTGGATGGGAGACCGCTTGGGAATACCAGGTGCTGTAAGCTTTTTCTCTTCTCTCAACCACCTGCATGTCTTTTGTTGCAACGTCTGATCACCCTGTGACACATGAGGAAGTTGGTCATCTTCAGCTGCTGCTGCTTTGTTGGCAGACACGAAGTGATCTTAGAGTCTCATTTTCAGCTGGAGAAAATTATCACGTCAGGGAACAAGATGTGCCCACTATATATCAGCCTTTTTCGGCAATTATCTTGTTACATAGAGGAACCATATGATTCCATTGCCTATATAATGCACATTTGTCACAGAGATTGTTGCTTACGGCCAAACCACCCTGAATATGTCTGACCTCGTTTGATCTCAGAAGCCAAGGAGGGTTGGGCCTGGTTAGTACTTTGATGAGAGACCGCTTGGGAATACCAGGTGCTGTAAGCTTTTTCTCTTCTCTCTACCACCTGCATGTCTTTTGTTGCAACGTCTGATCGCCCTGTGACACATGAGGAAGTTGGTCATCTTCAGCTGCTGCTGCTTTGTTGGCAGACACAAAGTGATCTGAGAGTCTCAGTTTCAGTTGCAGAGAATGATCACATCAGAGAAGATGATTTACCCGCTACACATCAGCTTTTCTCGGCAATTATCTGGTTGCATAGAGGAACCGTATGATTCCAGTACCTATATAATGCACATTTGTCAGAGACATTGCTGCTTACGGCCACACCACCCGGAACATGCCTGACCTCGTCTGATCTCGGAAGCCAAGCAGGGTTGGGCCTGGTTAGTACTTGGATGGGAGACCGCTTGGGATTATCAGGTGATGTAAGCTTTTTCTCTTCTCTCAACCACCTGCATGTCTTTTGTTGCAACGTCTGATCACCCTGTGACACATGAGGAAGTTGGTCATCTTCATTTTCTGCTGCTTTGTTGGCAGACACGAAGTGATCTTAGAGTCTCATTTTCAGCTGGAGAAAATGATCACGTCAGGGAACAAGATGTGCCCACTACATATCAGCCTTTCTTGGCAATTATATGGTTGCATAGAGGAACCGTATGATTCCAGTACCTATATAATGCACATTTGTCACAGACATTGTTACTTACGGCCACACCACCCTGAATATGCCCAACCTCGTCTGATCTTGGAAGCCAAGCACGGTTGGGCCTGGTTAGTACTTGGATGGGAGACCGCTTGGGAATACCAGGTGCTGTAAGCTTTTTCTCTTCTCTCAACCACCTGCATGTCTTTTGTTGCAACGTCTGATCACCCTGTGACACATGAGGAAGTTGGTCATCTTCAGCTGCTGCTGCTTTGTTGGCAGACACGAAGTGATCTTAGAGTCTCATTTTCAGCTGGAGAAAATTATCACGTCAGGGAACAAGATGTGCCCACTATATATCAGCCTTTTTTTGGCAATTATCTTGTTACATAGAGGAACCATATGATTCCATTGCCTATATAATGCACATTTGTCACAGAGATTGTTGCTTACGGCCAAACCACCCTGAATATGTCTGACCTCGTCTGATCTCAGAAGCCAAGGAGGGTTGGGCCTGGTTAGTACTTTGATGAGAGACTGCTTGGGAATACCAGGTGCTGTAAGCGTTTTCTCTTCTCTCTACAACCTGCATGTCTTTTGTTGCAACGTCTGATCACCCTGTGACACATGAGGAAGTTGGTCATCTTCAGCTGCTGCTGCTTTGTTGGAAGACACGAAGTGATCTGAGAGTCTCAGTTTCAGCTGAAGAGAATAATCACGTCAGGGAAGAAGATGTGCCCACTACACATCAGCCTTTCTCAGCAATTATCTGGTTACATAGAGGAACCGTATGATTCCTGTACTAATATAATGCACTTTTGTCAGAGACATTGCTGCTTACGGCCACACCACCCGGAACATGCCTGACCTCGTCTGATCTTGGAAGCCAAGCAGGGTTGGGCCTGGTTAGTACTTGCATGGGAGACCACTTGGGAATACCAGGTGCTGTAAGCTTTTTCTCTACTCTCTACCACCTTCATGTCTTTTGTGGCAACGTCTGATCCTCCTGTGACACATGAGGAAGTTGGTCATCTTCAGCTGCTTTTGCGTCTTTGTTGGCAGACACGAAGTGATCTGAGAGTGTCAATTTCAGCTGCAGAGAATAATCACATCAGGGAAGAAGATGTGCCCACTACAAGTCAGCCTTTCTGGGCAATTATCTGGTTACATAGAGGAAGTGTATGATTCCAGTACCTATATAATGCACATTTGTCACAGATATTGTTGCTTACGGCCACACCACCCTGAATAAGCCCGACCTTGTCTGATCTTGGAAGTCAAGCAGGTTTGGGCCTGGTTAGTACTTGGATGGAAGACTGCTTGAGAATACCAGGTGCTGTAAGCTTTTTCTCTTCTCTCTACCACCTGCATGTCTTTTGTTGCAACGTCTGATCACCCTGTGACACATGAGGAAGTTGGTCATCTTCAGCTGCTGCTGCTTTGTTGGCAGACACAAAGTGATCTGAGAGTCTCATTTTCAGCTGGAGAGAATTATCACGTCAGGGAAGAAGATGTGCCCACTACATATCAGCCTTTCTCGGCAATTATCTGGTTACATAGAGGAAGTGTATGATTCCATTGCCTATATAATGCACATTTGTCACAGAGATTGTTACTTACGGACAAACCACCCTGAATATGTCTGACCTTGTCTGATCTCGGAAGCCAAGGAGGGCTGGTTCTGGTTAGTACTTTGATGGGACACCGCTTGGGAATACCAGGTGATGTAATCTTTTTCTCTTCTCTCTACCACCTGCATGTATTTTGTTGCAACGTCTGATCGCCCTGTGACACATGAGGAAGTTGGTCATCTTCAGCTGCTGCTGCTTTGTTGGCAGACACGAAGTGATCTGAGAGTCTCATTTTCAGCTGGAGAGAATAATCACGTCAGGGAAGAAGATGTGTCCACTATTTATCAGCCTTTCTCTGCAATTATCTGGTTATATAGAGGAAACGTATGATTCCAGTACCTATACAATTTACATTTGTCAGAGACATTGTTGCTTACGGCCACACCACCCTGAATATGCCCGACCTCGTCTGATCTCGAAAGCCAAGCAGGGTTGTGCCTGGTTAGTACTTGGATGGGAGACCGCTTGGGATTATCAGGTGCTGTAAGCTTTTTCTCTTCTCTCAACCACCTGCATGTCTTTTGTTGCAACGTCTGATCACCCTGTGACACATGAGGAAGTTGGTCATCTTCATTTTCTGCTGCTTTGTTGGCAGACACGAAGTGATCTTAAAGTCTCATTTTCAGCTGGAGAAAATTATCACGTCAGGGAACAAGATGTGCCCACTACATATCAGCCTTTCTTGGCAATTATATGGTTGCATAGAGGAACCGTATGATTCCAGTACCTATATAATGCACATTTGTCACAAACATTGTTACTTATGGCCACACCACCCGGAATATGCCCAACCTCGTCTGATCTTGGAAGCCAAGCAGGGTGGGGCCTGGTTAGTACTTGGATGGGAGACCGCTTGGGAATACCAGGTGCTGTAAGCTTTTTCTCTTCTCTCAACCACCTGCATGTCTTTTGTTGCAACGTCTGATCACCCTGTGACACATGAGGAAGTTGGTCATCTTCAGCTGCTGCTGCTTTGTTGGCAGACACGAAGTGATCTTAGAGTCTCATTTTCAGCTGGAGAAAATTATCACGTCAGGGAACAAGATGTGCCCACTATATATCAGCCTTTTTCGGCAATTATCTTGTTACATAGAGGAACCATATGATTCCATTGCCTATATAATGCACATTTGTCACAGAGATTGTTGCTTACGGCCAAACCACCCTGAATATGTCTGACCTCGTTTGATCTCAGAAGCCAAGGAGGGTTGGGCCTGGTTAGTACTTTGATGAGAGACCGCTTGGGAATACCAGGTGCTGTAAGCTTTTTCTCTTCTCTCTACCACCTGCATGTCTTTTGTTGCAACGTCTGATCGCCCTGTGACACATGAGGAAGTTGGTCATCTTCAGCTGCTGCTGCTTTGTTGGCAGACACAAAGTGATCTGAGAGTCTCAGTTTCAGTTGCAGAGAATGATCACATCAGAGAAGATGATTTACCCGCTACACATCAGCTTTTCTCGGCAATTATCTGGTTGCATAGAGGAACCGTATGATTCCAGTACCTATATAATGCACATTTGTCAGAGACATTGCTGCTTACGGCCACACCACCCGGAACATGCCTGACCTCGTCTGATCTCGGAAGCCAAGCAGGGTTGGGCCTGGTTAGTACTTGGATGGGAGACCGCTTGGGATTATCAGGTGATGTAAGCTTTTTCTCTTCTCTCAACCACCTGCATGTCTTTTGTTGCAACGTCTGATCACCCTGTGACACATGAGGAAGTTGGTCATCTTCATTTTCTGCTACTTTGTTGGCAGACACGAAGTGATCTTAGAGTCTCATTTTCAGCTGGAGAAAATGATCACGTCAGGGAACAAGATGTGCCCACTACATATCAGCCTTTCTTGGCAATTATATGGTTGCATAGAGGAACCGTATGATTCCAGTACCTATATAATGCACATTTGTCACAAACATTGTTACTTACGGCCACACCACCCGGAATATGCCCAACCTCGTCTGATCTTGGAAGCCAAGCAGGGTGGGGCCTGGTTAGTACTTGGATGGGAGACCGCTTGGGAATACCAGGTGCTGTAAGCTTTTTCTCTTCTCTCAACCACCTGCATGTCTTTTGTTGCAACGTCTGATCACCCTGTGACACATGAGGAAGTTGGTCATCTTCAGCTGCTGCTGCTTTGTTGGCAGACACGAAGTGATCTTAGAGTCTCATTTTCAGCTGGAGAAAATTATCACGTCAGGGAACAAGATGTGCCCACTATATATCAGCCTTTTTCGGCAATTATCTTGTTACATAGAAGAACCATATGATTCCATTGCCTATATAATGCACATTTGTCACAGAGATTGTTGCTTACGGCCAAACCACCCTGAATATGTCTGACCTCGTTTGATCTCAGAAGCCAAGGAGGGTTGGGCCTGGTTAGTACTTTGATGAGAGACCGCTTGGGAATACCAGGTGCTGTAAGCTTTTTCTCTTCTCTCTACCACCTGCATGTCTTTTGTTGCAACGTCTGATCGCCCTGTGACACATGAGGAAGTTGGTCATCTTCAGCTGCTGCTGCTTTGTTGGCAGACACAAAGTGATCTGAGAGTCTCAGTTTCAGTTGCAGAGAATGATCACATCAGAGAAGATGATTTACCCGCTACACATCAGCTTTTCTCGGCAATTATCTGGTTGCATAGAGGAACCGTATGATTCCAGTACCTATATAATGCACATTTGTCAGAGACATTGCTGCTTACGGCCACACCACCCGGAACATGCCTGACCTCGTCTGATCTCGGAAGCCAAGCAGGGTTGGGCCTGGTTAGTACTTGGATGGGAGACCGCTTGGGATTATCAGGTGATGTAAGCTTTTTCTCTTCTCTCAACCACCTGCATGTCTTTTGTTGCAACGTCTGATCACCCTGTGACACATGAGGAAGTTGGTCATCTTCATTTTCTGCTACTTTGTTGGCAGACACGAAGTGATCTTAGAGTCTCATTTTCAGCTGGAGAAAATGATCACGTCAGGGAACAAGATGTGCCCACTACATATCAGCCTTTCTTGGCAATTATATGGTTGCATAGAGGAACCGTATGATTCCAGTACCTATATAATGCACATTTGTCACAGACATTGTTACTTACGGCCACACCACCCTGAATATGCCCAACCTCGTCTGATCTTGGAAGCCAAGCACGGTTGGGCCTGGTTAGTACTTGGATGGGAGACCGCTTGGGAATACCAGGTGCTGTAAGCTTTTTCTCTTCTCTCAACCACCTGCATGTCTTTTGTTGCAACGTCTGATCACCCTGTGACACATGAGGAAGTTGGTCATCTTCAGCTGCTGCTGCTTTGTTGGCAGACACGAAGTGATCTTAGAGTCTCATTTTCAGCTGGAGAAAATTATCACGTCAGGGAACAAGATGTGCCCACTATATATCAGCCTTTTTTTGGCAATTATCTTGTTACATAGAGGAACCATATGATTCCATTGCCTATATAATGCACATTTGTCACAGAGATTGTTGCTTACGGCCAAACCACCCTGAATATGTCTGACCTCGTCTGATCTCAGAAGCCAAGGAGGGTTGGGCCTGGTTAGTACTTTGATGAGAGACTGCTTGGGAATACCAGGTGCTGTAAGCGTTTTCTCTTCTCTCTACAACCTGCATGTCTTTTGTTGCAACGTCTGATCACCCTGTGACACATGAGGAAGTTGGTCATCTTCAGCTGCTGCTGCTTTGTTGGAAGACACGAAGTGATCTGAGAGTCTCAGTTTCAGCTGAAGAGAATAATCACGTCAGGGAAGAAGATGTGCCCACTACACATCAGCCTTTCTCAGCAATTATCTGGTTACATAGAGGAACCGTATGATTCCTGTACTAATATAATGCACTTTTGTCAGACACATTGTTGCTTACGGCCACACCACCCTGAACATACCCGCCCTCGTCTGATCTCGGAAGCCAAGCAGCGTTGAGCCTGCTTAGTACTTGGATGGGAGACTGCTTGGGAATACCAGGTGCTGTAAGTGTTTTCTCTTCTCTCTACAACCTGCATGTCTTTTGTTGCAACATCTGATCACCCTGTGACACATGAGGAAGTTGGTCATCTTCAGCTGCTCCTGCTTTGTTGGCTGACACAAAGTGATCTGAGAGTCTCAGTTTCAGTTGCAGAGAATGATCACATCAGAGAAGATGATTTGCCCGCTACACATCAGCCTTTCTCGGCAATTATCTGGTTGCATAGAGGAACCGTATGATTCCAGTACCTATATAATGCACATTTGTCACAGACATTGTTACTTACGGCCACACCACCCTGAATATGCCCGACCTCGTCTGATCTCAGAACCCAAGCAGGGTTGGGCCTTGTTAGTACTTGGATGGGAGACCGCTTGGGAATACCAGGTGCTGTAAGCTTTTTCTCTTCTCTCAACCACCTGCATGTCTTTTGTTGCAACGTCTGATCACCCTGTGACACATGAGGAAGTTGGTCATCTTCAGCTGCTGCTGCTTTGTTGGCAGACACGAAGTGATCTTAGAGTCTCATTTTCAGCTGGAGAAAATTATCACGTCAGGGAACAAGATGTGCCCACTATATATCAGCCTTTTTCGGCAATTATCTTGTTACATAGAGGAACCATATGATTCCATTGCCTATATAATGCACATTTGTCACAGAGATTGTTGCTTACGGCCAAACCACCCTGAATATGTCTGACCTCGTTTGATCTCAGAAGCCAAGGAGGGTTGGGCCTGGTTAGTACTTTGATGAGAGACCGCTTGGGAATACCAGGTGCTGTAAGCTTTTTCTCTTCTCTCTACCACCTGCATGTCTTTTGTTGCAACGTCTGATCGCCCTGTGACACATGAGGAAGTTGGTCATCTTCAGCTGCTGCTGCTTTGTTGGCAGACACAAAGTGATCTGAGAGTCTCAGTTTCAGTTGCAGAGAATGATCACATCAGAGAAGATGATTTACCCGCTACACATCAGCTTTTCTCGGCAATTATCTGGTTGCATAGAGGAACCGTATGATTCCAGTACCTATATAATGGACATTTGTCAGAGACATTGCTGCTTACGGCCACACCACCCGGAACATGCCTGACCTCGTCTGATCTCGGAAGCCAAGCAGGGTTGGGCCTGGTTAGTACTTGGATGGGAGACCGCTTGGGATTATCAGGTGATGTAAGCTTTTTCTCTTCTCTCCACCACCTGCATGTCTTTTGTTGCAACGTCTGATCGCCCTGTGACACATGAGGAAGTTGGTCATCTTCAGCTGCTGCTGCTTTGTTGGCAGACACAAAGTGATCTGAGAGTCTCAGTTTCAGTTGCAGAGAATGATCACATCAGAGAAGATGATTTACCCGCTACACATCAGCTTTTCTCGGCAATTATCTGGTTGCATAGAGGAACCGTATGATTCCAGTACCTATATAATGCACATTTGTCAGAGACATTGCTGCTTACGGCCACACCACCCGGAACATGCCTGACCTCGTCTGATCTCGGAAGCCAAGCAGGGTTGGGCCTGGTTAGTACTTGGATGGGAGACCGCTTGGGATTATCAGGTGATGTAAGCTTTTTCTCTTCTCTCAACCACCTGCATGTCTTTTGTTGCAACGTCTGATCACCCTGTGACACATGAGGAAGTTGGTCATCTTCATTTTCTGCTGCTTTGTTGGCAGACACGAAGTGATCTTAGAGTCTCATTTTCAGCTGGAGAAAATGATCACGTCAGGGAACAAGATGTGCCCACTACATATCAGCCTTTCTTGGCAATTATATGGTTGCATAGAGGAACCGTATGATTCCAGTACCTATATAATGCACATTTGTCACAGACATTGTTACTTACGGCCACACCACCCTGAATATGCCCAACCTCGTCTGATCTTGGAAGCCAAGCACGGTTGGGCCTGGTTAGTACTTGGATGGGAGACCGCTTGGGAATACCAGGTGCTGTAAGCTTTTTCTCTTCTCTCAACCACCTGCATGTCTTTTGTTGCAACGTCTGATCACCCTGTGACACATGAGGAAGTTGGTCATCTTCAGCTGCTGCTGCTTTGTTGGCAGACACGAAGTGATCTTAGAGTCTCATTTTCAGCTGGAGAAAATTATCACGTCAGGGAACAAGATGTGCCCACTATATATCAGCCTTTTTTTGGCAATTATCTTGTTACATAGAGGAACCATATGATTCCATTGCCTATATAATGCACATTTGTCACAGAGATTGTTGCTTACGGCCAAACCACCCTGAATATGTCTGACCTCGTCTGATCTCAGAAGCCAAGGAGGGTTGGGCCTGGTTAGTACTTTGATGAGAGACTGCTTGGGAATACCAGGTGCTGTAAGCGTTTTCTCTTCTCTCTACAACCTGCATGTCTTTTGTTGCAACGTCTGATCACCCTGTGACACATGAGGAAGTTGGTCATCTTCAGCTGCTGCTGCTTTGTTGGAAGACACGAAGTGATCTGAGAGTCTCAGTTTCAGCTGAAGAGAATAATCACGTCAGGGAAGAAGATGTGCCCACTACACATCAGCCTTTCTCAGCAATTATCTGGTTACATAGAGGAACCGTATGATTCCTGTACTAATATAATGCACTTTTGTCAGACACATTGTTGCTTACGGCCACACCACCCTGAACATACCCGCCCTCGTCTGATCTCGGAAGCCAAGCAGCGTTGAGCCTGCTTAGTACTTGGATGGGAGACTGCTTGGGAATACCAGGTGCTGTAAGTGTTTTCTCTTCTCTCTACAACCTGCATGTCTTTTGTTGCAACATCTGATCACCCTGTGACACATGAGGAAGTTGGTCATCTTCAGCTGCTCCTGCTTTGTTGGCTGACACAAAGTGATCTGAGAGTCTCACTTTCAGTTGCAGAGAATGATCACATCAGAGAAGATGATTTGCCCGCTACACATCAGCCTTTCTCGGCAATTATCTGGTTGCATAGAGGAACCGTATGATTCCAGTACCTATATAATGCACATTTGTCAGAGACATTGTTGCTTACGGCCACACCACCCTGAATAAGCCAGACCTCGTCTGATCTCGGAAGCCAAGCAGGGTTGGGCCTGGTTTGTACTTGGATGGAAGACCTCTTCGGAATACCAGGTGTTGTAAGCTTTTTCTCTTCTCTCTACCACCTGCATGTCTTTTGTTGCAACGTCTGATCACCCTGTGACACGTGAAGAAGTTGGTCATCTTCAGCTGCTGCTGCTTTGTTGATAGACACAAGGTGATCTGAGAGTCTCAGTTTCAGCTGAAGAGAATAATCACATCAAGGAGGAAGATGAACCCACTACAAGTCAGCCTTTTTCGGCAATTATCTGGTTACACAGAGGAAGTGTATGATTCCAGTACCTATATAATGCACATTTGTCACCGATATAGTTGCTTACGGCCACACCACCCTGAATAAGCCCGACCTCGTCTGATCTCGGAAGCCAAGCAGGGTTGCGCCTGGTTAGTGCTTGAATAGTAGACCGCTTGGGAATACCAGGTGCCTTAAGCTTTTTATCTTCTCTCTACCACCTGCATGTCTTTTGTTGCAACGTCTGATCACCCTGTGACACATGAGGAAGTTGGTCATCTTCAGCTTCTGCTGCTTTGTTGGCAGACACGAAGTGATCTGAGAGTCTCAGTTTCAGCTGAAGAGAATGATCACATCAGAGAAGATGATATGCCCGCTACACATCAGCCTTTCTCGGCAATTATCTGGTTGCATAGAGGAACCGTATGATTCCAGTACCTATATAATGCACATTTGTCAGAGACATTGTTGCTTATGGCCACACCACCCTGAACATGCCCGACCTCATCTGATCTCGGAAGCCAAGCAGGGTTGAGCCTGCTTAGTACTTGGATGGGAGACTGCTTGGGAATACCAGGTGCTGTAAGCTTCTTCTCTTCTCTCTACCACCTGCATGTCTTTTCTTGCAACGTCTGATCATCCTGTGACACATGAGGAAGTTGGTCATCTTCAGCAGCTGCTGCTTCTTTGTTGTTAGACACGAAGTGATCTGAGAGTCTCAGTTTCAGCTGCAGAGAATAATCACATCAGGGAAGAAGATGTGCCCACTACAAGTCAGCCTTTCTCTGCAATTATCTGGTTACATAGAAGAAGTGTATGATTCCAGTACCTATATAATGCACATTTGTCACAGCTATTGTTGCTTACGGCCGCACCACCCTGAATATGCCCGACCTCGTCTGATCTTGGAAGCCAAGGAGGGTTGGGCGTGGTTAGTACTTGGATGGAAGACCTCTTGGGAATACCAGGTGCTGTAAGCTTTTTCTCTTCTCTCTACCACCTGCATGTCTTTTGTTGCAACGTCTGATCACCCTGTGACACATGAGGAAGTTGGTCATCTTCAGCTGCTGCTGCTTTGTTGGCTGACACGAAGTGATCTGAGAGTCTCAGTTTCAGTTGCAGAGAATGATCACATCAGAGAAGATGATATGCCCGCTACACATCAGCCTTTCTCTGCAATTATCTGGGTGCATAGAGGAACCGTATGATTCCAGTACCTATATAATGCACATTTGTCAGAGACATTGTTGCTTACGGCCACACAACCCTGAACATGCCCGACCTCGTCTGATCTCGGAAGCCAAGCAGGGTTGGGCCTGGTTTGTACTTGGATGGAAGACCTCTTCGGAATACCAGGTGTTGTAAGCTTTTTCTCTTCTCTCTACCACCTGCATGTCTTTTGTTGCAATGTCTGATCACCCTGTGACACATGAGGAAGTTGGTCATCTTCAGCTTCTGCTGCTTTGTTGGCAGACACAAAGTGATCTGAGAGTCTCAGTTTCAGCTCGAGAGAATAATCACGTCAGGGAAGAAGATGTGCCCACTACTTATCAGCCTTTCTCGGCAATTATCTGGTTGCATAGAGGAACCGTATGATTCCAGTACCTATATAATGCACATTTGTCAGAGACATTGTTGCTTACGGCCACACCACCCTGAACATGCCCGACCTCGTCTGATCTCGGAAGCCAAGCAGGGTTGAGCCTGCTTAGTACTTGGATGGGAGACTACTTGGGAATACCAGGTGCTGTAAGCTTCTTCTCTTCTCTCTACCACCTGCATGTCTTTTGTTGCAACGTCTGATCATCCTGTGACACATGAGGAAGTTGGTCATCTTCAGCAGCTGCTGCTTCTTTGTTGTTAGACACGAAGTGATCTGAGAGTCTCAGTTTCAGCTGCAGAGAATAATCACATCAGGGAAGAAGATGTGCCCACTACAAGTCAGCCTTTCTCTGCAATTATCTGGTTACATAGAAGAAGTGTATGATTCCAGTACCTATATAATGCACATTTGTCACAGCTATTGTTGCTTACGGCCGCACCACCCTGAATATGCCCGACCTCGTCTGATCTTGGAAGCCAAGGAGGGTTGGGCCTGGTTAGTACTTGGATGGAAGACCTCTTGGGAATACCAGGTGCTGTAAGCTTTTTCTCTTCTCTCTACCACCTGCATGTCTTTTGTTGCAACGTCTGATCACCCTGTGACACATGAGGAAGTTGGTCATCTTCAGCTGCTGCTGCTTTGTTGGCAGACACGAAGTGATCTGAGAGTCTCAGTTTCAGCTGCAGAGAATGATCACATCAGGGAAGAAGATGTGCCCATAACAAGTGAGCCTTTCTCGGAAATTATCTGGTTACATAGAGGAAGTGTATGATTCCAGTACTTATATAATGCACATTTGTCACAGACATTGTTACTTTCGGCCACACCACCCTGAATATGCCCGACCTCGTCTGATCTCGGAAGCTAAGGAGGGTTGGGCCTGGTTAGTACTTCAATGGGAGACTGCTTGGGAATACCAGGTGCTGTAAGCGTTTTCTCTTCTCTCTACAACCTGCATGTCTTTTGTTGCAACGTCTGATCACCCTGTGACACATGAGGAAGTTGGTCATCTTCAGCTGCTGCTGCTTTGTTGGAAGACACGAAGTGATCTGAGAGTCTCAGTTTCAGCTGAAGAGAATAATCACGTCAGGGAAGATGATGTGCCCACTACACATCAGCCTTTCTCAGCAATTATCTGGTTACATAGAGGAACCGTATGATTCCTGTACTTATATAATGCACATTTGTCACAGACATTGTTGCTTACGGCCACACCACCCTCAATATGCCTGACCTCGTCTGATCTCGGAAGCCAAGCAGGGTTGGTTCTGGTTAGTACTTGGGTGGGAGACTGCTTGAAAATACCATTTGCTGTAAGCTTTTTCTCTTCTCTCTACAACCTGCATGTCTTTTGTTGCAACGTCTGATCACCCTCTGACACATGAGGAAGTTGATCATCTTCAGCTGCTGCTGCTGCTTTGTTGGCAGACATGAAGTGATCTGAGAGTCTCAGTTTCAGCTCCAGAGAATAATCACATCAGGGAAGAAGATGTGCCCACTAAGAGTCAGCCTTTCTCGGCAATTATCTGGTTACATAGAGGAAGTGTATGATTCCAGTACCTATATAATACACATTTGTACCAGATATTGTTGCTTACAGCCACACCACCCTGAATAAGCTCGACCTCGTCTGATCTCGGAAGCCAAGCAGGGTTGGACCTGGTTAGTTCTTGAATGGGAGACCGCTTGCGAATACCAGGTGCTGTAAGCTTTTTCTCTTCTCTCTACAACCTGCATGTCTTTTGTTGCAATGTCTGATCACCCTGTGACACATGAGGAAGTTGGTCATCTTCAGCTTCTGCTGCTTTGTTGGCAGACACGAAGTGATCTGAGAGTCTCAGTTTCAGCTGAAGAGAATGATCACATCAAGAAGGAAGATGTGCCCACTAAGAGTCAGCCTTTCTCGGCAATTATCTGGTTACATAGAGGAAGTGTATGATTCCAGTACCTATATAATACACATTTGTCACAGAGATTGTCGCTTACGGCCACACCACCCTGAATATAATATGCCCGACCTCGTCTGATCTCGGAAGCCAAGCAGGGTTGTGCCTGGTTAGTACTTGGGTGGGAGACTGCTTGGGAATACCAGGTGCTGTAAGCTTTTTCTCTTCTCTCTACCACCTGCATGTCTTTTGTTGTAACATCTGATCACCCTGTGACACATGAGGAAGTTGGTCATCTTCAGCTGCTGCTGCTTTGTTGGCAGACACAAAGTGATCTGAGAGTCTCAGTTTCAGCTGCAGAGAATAATCACATCAGGGAAGAAGATATGCCCACTACACATCAGCCTTTCTCGGCAATTATCTGGTTACATAGAGGAACTGTATGATTCCAGTACCTATATAATGCACATTTGTCAAAGACTTTGTTGCTTACGGCCACACCACCCTGAACATATCCGACCTTGTCCGATCTCGGAAGCCAAGCACGGTTGGGCCTGGTTAGTACTTGGATGGGAGACTGCTTTGGAATACCAGGTGCTGTAAGCTTTTTCTCTTCTCTCTACCACCTGCATGTCTTTTGTTGTAACATCTGATCACCCTGTGACACATGAGGAAGTTGGTCATCTTCAGCTGCTGCTGCTTTGTTGGCAGACACAAAGTGATCTGAGAGTCTCAGTTTCAGCTGCAGAGAATAATCACATCAGGGAAGAAGATGTGCCCACTACACATCAGCCTTTCTCGGCAATTCTCTGGTTACATAGAGGAACTGTATGATTCCAGTACCTATATAATGCACATTTGTCACAGCTATTGTTGCTTACGGCCGCACCACCCTGAATATGCCCGACCTCGTCTGATCTTGGAAGCCAAGGAGGGTTGGGCCTGGTTAGTACTTGGATGGAAGACCTCTTGGGAATACCAGGTGCTGTAAGCTTTTTCTCTTCTCTCTACCACCTGCATGTCTTTTGTTGCAACGTCTGATCACCCTGTGACACATGAGGAAGTTGGTCATCTTCAGCTTCTGCTGCTTTGTTGGCAGACACGAAGTGATCTGAGAGTCTCAGTTTCAGCTGCAGAGAATGATCACATCAGGGAAGAAGATGTGCCCATAACAAGTGAGCCTTTCTCAGAAATTATCTGGTTACATAGAGGAAGTGTATGATTCCAGTACTTATATAATGCACATTTGTCACAGAAATTGTTCCTTACGGCCACACCACCCTGAATATGCCCGACCTCGTCTGATCTCGGAAGATAAGGAGGGTTGGGCCTGGTTAGTACTTCAATGGGAGACTGCTTGGGAATACCAGGTGCTGTAAGCGTTTTCTCTTCTCTCTACAACCTGCATGTCTTTTGTTGCAACGTCTGATCACCCTGTGACACATGAGGAAGTTGGTCATCTTCAGCTGCTGCTGCTTTGTTGGAAGACACGAAGTGATCTGAGAGTCTCAGTTTCAGCTGAAGAGAATAATCACGTCAGGGAAGAAGATGTGCCCACTACACATCAGCCTTTCTCAGCAATTATCTGGTTACATAGAGGAACCGTATGATTCCTGTACTTATATAATGCACATTTGTCACAGACATTGTTGCTTACGGCCACACCACCCTCAATATGCCTGACCTCGTCTGATCTCGGAAGCCAAGCAGGGTTGGTTCTGGTTAGTACTTGGGTGGGAGACCGCTTGAAAATACCATTTGCTGTAAGCTTTTTCTCTTCTCTCTACAACCTGCATGTCTTTTGTTGCAACGTCTGATCACCCTCTGACACATGAGGAAGTTGATCATCTTCAGCTGCTGCTGCTGCTTTGTTGGCAGACATGAAGTGATCTGAGAGTCTCAGTTTCAGCTCCAGAGAATAATCACATCAGGGAAGAAGATGTGCCCACTAAGAGTCAGCCTTTCTCGGCAATTATCTGGTTACATAGAGGAAGTGTATGATTCCAGTACCTATATAATACACATTTGTACCAGATATTGTTGCTTACAGCCACACCACCCTGAATAAGCTCGACCTCGTCTGATCTCGGAAGCCAAGCAGGGTTGGGCCTGGTTAGTTCTTGAATGGGATACCGCTTGCGAATACCAGGTGCTGTAAGCTTTTTCTCTTCTCTCTACAACCTGCATGTCTTTTGTTGCAATGTCTGATCACCCTGTGACACATGAGGAAGTTGGTCATCTTCAGCTTCTGCTGCTTTGTTGGCAGACACGAAGTGATCTGAGAGTCTCAGTTTCAGCTGAAGAGAATGATCACATCAAGAAGGAAGATGTGCCCACTAAGAGTCAGCCTTTCTCGGCAATTATCTGGTTACATAGAGGAAGTGTATGATTCCAGTACCTATATAATACACATTTGTCACAGAGATTGTCGCTTACCGCCACACCACCCTGAATATAATATGCCCGACCTCGTCTGATCTCGGAAGCCAAGCAGGGTTGTGCCTGGTTAGTACTTGGGTGGGAGACTGCTTGGGAATACCAGGTGCTGTAAGCTTTTTCTCTTCTCTCTACCACCTGCATGTCTTTTGTTGTAACATCTGATCACCCTGTGACACATGAGGAAGTTGGTCATCTTCAGCTGCTGCTGCTTTGTTGGCAGACACAAAGTGATCTGAGAGTCTCAGTTTCAGCTGCAGAGAATAATCACATCAGGGAAGAAGATATGCCCACTACACATCAGCCTTTCTCGGCAATTATCTGGTTACATAGAGGAACTGTATGATTCCAGTACCTATATAATGCACATTTGTCAAAGACTTTGTTGCTTACGGCCACACCACCCTGAACATATCCGACCTTGTCCGATCTCGGAAGCCAAGCACGGTTGGGCCTGGTTAGTACTTGGATGGGAGACTGCTTTGGAATACCAGGTGCTGTAAGCTTTTTCTCTTCTCTCTACCACCTGCATGTCTTTTGTTGTAACATCTGATCACCCTGTGACACATGAGGAAGTTGGTCATCTTCAGCTGCTGCTGCTTTGTTGGCAGACACAAAGTGATCTGAGAGTCTCAGTTTCAGCTGCAGAGAATAATCACATCAGGGAAGAATATATGCCCACTACACATCAGCCTTTCTCGGCAATTCTCTGGTTACATAGAGGAACTGTATGATTCCAGTACCTATATAATGCACATTTGTCAAAGACTTTGTTGCTTACGGCCACACCACCCTGAACATATCCGACCTTGTCCGATCTCGGAAGCCAAGCACGGTTGGGCCTGGTTAGTACTTGGATGGGAGACTGCTTTGGAATACCAGGTGCTGTAAGCTTTTTCTCTTCTCTCGACCACCTGCATGTCTTTTGTTGCAAAGTCTGATCACCCTGTGACACATGAGGAAGTTGGTCATCTTCAGCTGCTGCTGCTTTGTTGGCAGACACGAAGTGATCTGAGAGTCTCAGTTTCAGCTGCAGAGACTTATCACATCAGGGAAGAAGATGTGCCCACTAAGAGTCAGCCTTTCTCTGCAATTATCTGGTTACATAGAGGAACTGTATGATTCCAGTACCTATATAATGCACATTTGTCACAGTTACGGTTGCTTACGGCCACACCACCCTGAATATGCCCGACCTCATCTGATCTCGGAAGCCAAGCAGGTTTGGACCTGGTTAGTACTTGAATGGGAGACAGCTTGGGAATACCAGGTGCTGTAAGCTTTTTCTCTTCTCTCTACCACCTGCATGTCTTTTGTTGAAACGTCTGATCACCCTGTGACACATGAGGAAGTTGGTCATCTTCAGCAGCTGCTGCTGCTTTGTTGGCAGACACGAAGTGATCTGAGAGTCTCAGTTTCAGTTGCAGATAATGATCACATCAGAGAAGATGATGTGCCCACTACAAGTTAGCCTTTCTCGGCAATTATCTGGTTACATAGAGGAACTGTATTATTCCAGTACCTATATAATGCACATTTGTCACAGACATTGTTGCTTACGGCCACACCACCCTGAACATGCCCGACCTCGTCTGATCTTGGAAGCCAAGCAGGGTTGGGCCTTGTTAGTACTTGAATGGGAGACAGCTTGGGAATACCAGGTGCTGTAAGCTTTTTCTCTTCTCTCAACCACCTGCATGTCTTTTGTTGCAACGTCTGATCACCCTGTGACACATGAGGAAGTTGGTCATCTTCAGCTGCTGCTGCTTTGTTGGCAGACATGAAGTGATCTGAGAGTCTCAGTTTCAGTTGCAGAGAATGATCACATCAGAGAAGATGATTTACCCGCTACACATCAGCCTTTCTCGGCAATTATCTGGTTGCATAGAGGAACCGTATGATTCCAGTACCTATATAATGCACATTTGTCAGAGACATTGCTGCTTACGGCCACACCACCCGGAACATGCCTGACCTCATCTGATCTCGGAAGCCAAGCAGGGTTGGGCCTGGTTAGTACTTGGATGGGAGACCACTTGGGAATACCAGGTGATGTAAGCTTCTTCTCTACTCTCTACCACCTTCATGTCTTTTGTGGCAACGTCTGATCCTCCTGTGACACATGAGGAAGTTGGTCATCTTCAGCTGCTGCTGCTTCTTTGTTGGCAGACACGAAGTGATCTGAGAGTCTCAATTTCAGCTGCAGAGAATGATCACATCAGGGAAGAAGATGTGCCCACTACAAGTCAGCCTTTCTCGGCAATTATCTGGTTACGTAGAGGAAGTGTATGATTCCAGTACCTATATAATGCACATTTGTCACATATATTGTTGCTTACGGCCACACCACCCTGAATAAGCCAGACTTCGTCTGATCTTGGAAGTCAAGCAGGTTTGGGCCTGGTTAGTACTTGGATGGGAGACCGCTTGGGATTATCAGGTGCTGTAAGCTTTTTCTCTTCTCTCAACCACCTGCATGTCTTTTGTTGCAACGTCTGATCACCCTGTGACACATGAGGAAGTTGGTCATCTTCATTTTCTGCTGCTTTGTTGGCAGACACGAAGTGATCTTAGAGTCTCATTTTCAGCTGGAGAAAATTATCACATCAAGGAAGAAGATGTGCCCACAACAAGTTAGCCTTTCTCTGCAATTATCTGGTTACATAGAGGAACTGTATTATTCCAGTACCTATATAATGCACATTTTTCACAGACATTGTTACTTACGGCCACACCACCCTGAATATGCCCAACCTCGTCTGATCTCAGAACCCAAGCAGGGTTGGGCCTGGTTAGTACTTGAATGGGAGACTGCTTGGGAATACCAGGTGCTGTAAGCTTTTTCTCTTCTCTCTACCACCTGCATGTCTTTTGTTGCAATGTCTGATCGCCCTGTGACACATGAGGAAGTTGGTCATCTTCAGCTGCTGCTGCTTTGTTGGCAGACACGAAGTGATATGAGAGTCTCAGTTTCAGCTGGAGAGAATAATCACGTCAGGGAAGATGTTTCCACTACTTATCAGCCTTTCTTGGCAAATATCTGGTTGCATAGAGGAACCGTATGATTCCAGTACCTATACAGTTTATATTTGTCACAGACATTGTTGCTTACGGCCACACCACCCTGAATATGCCCGACCTAGTCTGATCTTGGAAGCCATGCAGGGTTGGGCCTGGTTAGTACTTGGATGGGAGACCTCTTGGGAATACCAGGTGCTGTAAGCTTTTTCTCTTCTCTCAACCACCTGCATGTCTTTTGTTGCAACGTCTGATCACCCTGTGACACATGAGGAAGTTGGTCATCTTCAGCTGCTGCTGCTTTGTTGGCAGACACGAAGTGATCTGAGAGTCTCAGTTTCAGCTGAAGAGAATAATCACATCAGGGAAGAAGATGTGCCCACTACAAGTTAGCCTTTCTTGGCAATTATCTGGTTGCATAGAGGAACCGTATGATTCCAGTACCTATATAATGCACATTTGTCACAGACATTGTTACTTTCGGCCACACCACCCTGAATATGCCCGACCTAGTATGATCTCAGAACCCAAGCAGGTTTGGGCCTGGTTAGTACTTGAATGGGAGACCGCTTGGGAATATCAGGTGCTGTAAATTTTTTCTCTTCTCTCTACCACCTGCATGTCTTTTGTTGCAATGTCTGATCATCCTGTGACACATGAGGAAGTTGGTCATCTTCAGCTGCTGCTGCTTTGTTGGCAGACACGAAGTGATCTGAGAGTCTCAGTTTCAGCTGCAGAGAATAATCACATCAGGGAAGAAGATGTGCCCACTACAAGTTAGCCTTTCTTGGCAATTATCTGGTTGCATAGAGGAACCGTATGATTCCAGTACCTATATAATGTACATTTGTCACAGACATTGTTACTTACGGCCACACCACCCTGAATATGCCCGACCTCGTCTGATCTCAGATCCCAAGCAGGGTTGGGCCTTGTTAGTACTTGAATGGGAGACTGCTTGGGAATGCCAGGTGCTGTAAGCTTTTTCTCTTCTCTCTACCACCTGCATGTATTTTGTTGAGAGGTCTGATCGCCCTGTGACACATGAGGAAGTTGGTCATCTTCAGCTGCTGCTGCTTTGTTGGCAGACACGAAGTGATCTGAGAGTCTCATTTTCAGCTGGAGAGAATAATCACGTCAGGGAAGAAGATGTGCCCACTATTTATCAGCCTTTCTCTGCAATTATCTGGTTATATAGAGGAAACGTATGATTCCAGTACCTATACAATTTACATTTGTCACAGACATTGTTGCTTACGGCCACACCACCCTGAATATGCCCGACCTCGTCTGATCTCGGAAGCCAAGCAGGGTTGTGCCTGGTTAGTACTTGGATGGGAGACCGCTTGGGATTATCAGGTGCTGTAAGCTTTTTCTCTTCTCTCAACCACCTGCATGTCTTTTGTTGCAACGTCTGATCACCCTGTGACACATGAGGAAGTTGGTCATCTTCATTTTCTGCTGCTTTGTTGGCAGACACGAAGTGATCTTAGAGTCTCATTTTCAGCTGGAGAAAATTATCACGTCAGGGAAGAAGATGTGCCCACTACAAGTCAGCCTTTCTCGGCAATTATCTGGTTACGTAGAGGAAGTGTATGATTCCAGTACCTATATAATGCACATTTGTCACATATATTGTTGCTTACGGCCACACCACCCTGAATAAGCCAGACTTCGTCTGATCTTGGAAGTCAAGCAGGTTTGGGCCTGGTTAGTACTTGGATGGGAGACCGCTTGGGATTATCAGGTGCTGTAAGCTTTTTCTCTTCTCTCAACCACCTGCATGTCTTTTGTTGCAACGTCTGATCACCCTGTGACACATGAGGAAGTTGGTCATCTTCATTTTCTGCTGCTTTGTTGGCAGACACGAAGTGATCTTAGAGTCTCATTTTCAGCTGGAGAAAATTATCACATCAAGGAAGAAGATGTGCCCACAACAAGTTAGCCTTTCTCTGCAATTATCTGGTTACATAGAGGAACTGTATTATTCCAGTACCTATATAATGCACATTTTTCACAGACATTGTTACTTACGGCCACACCACCCTGAATATGCCCAACCTCGTCTGATCTCAGAACCCAAGCAGGGTTGGGCCTGGTTAGTACTTGAATGGGAGACTGCTTGGGAATACCAGGTGCTGTAAGCTTTTTCTCTTCTCTCTACCACCTGCATGTCTTTTGTTGCAATGTCTGATCGCCCTGTGACACATGAGGAAGTTGGTCATCTTCAGCTGCTGCTGCTTTGTTGGCAGACACGAAGTGATCTGAGAGTCTCAGTTTCAGCTGGAGAGAATAATCACGTCAGGGAAGATGTTTCCACTACTTATCAGCCTTTCTTGGCAAATATCTGGTTGCATAGAGGAACCGTATGATTCCAGTACCTATACAGTTTATATTTGTCACAGACATTGTTGCTTACGGCCACACCACCCTGAATATGCCCGACCTAGTCTGATCTTGGAAGCCATGCAGGGTTGGGCCTGGTTAGTACTTGGATGGGAGACCTCTTGGGAATACCAGGTGCTGTAAGCTTTTTCTCTTCTCTCAACCACCTGCATGTCTTTTGTTGCAACGTCTGATCACCCTGTGACACATGAGGAAGTTGGTCATCTTCAGCTGCTGCTGCTTTGTTGGCAGACACGAAGTGATCTGAGAGTCTCAGTTTCAGCTGAAGAGAATAATCACATCAGGGAAGAAGATGTGCCCACTACAAGTTAGCCTTTCTTGGCAATTATCTGGTTGCATAGAGGAACCGTATGATTCCAGTACCTATATAATGCACATTTGTCACAGACATTGTTACTTTCGGCCACACCACCCTGAATATGCCCGACCTAGTATGATCTCAGAACCCAAGCAGGGTTGGGCCTTGTTAGTACTTGAATGGGAGACTGCTTGGGAATGCCAGGTGCTGTAAGCTTTTTCTCTTCTCTCTACCACCTGCATGTATTTTGTTGAGAGGTCTGATCGCCCTGTGACACATGAGGAAGTTGGTCATCTTCAGCTGCTGCTGCTTTGTTGGCAGACACGAAGTGATCTGAGAGTCTCATTTTCAGCTGGAGAGAATAATCACGTCAGGGAAGAAGATGTGCCCACTATTTATCAGCCTTTCTCTGCAATTATCTGGTTATATAGAGGAAACGTATGATTCCAGTACCTATACAATTTACATTTGTCACAGACATTGTTGCTTACGGCCACACCACCCTGAATATGCCCGACCTCGTCTGATCTCGGAAGCCAAGCAGGGTTGTGCCTGGTTAGTACTTGGATGGGAGACCGCTTGGGATTATCAGGTGCTGTAAGCTTTTTCTCTTCTCTCAACCACCTGCATGTCTTTTGTTGCAACGTCTGATCACCCTGTGACACATGAGGAAGTTGGTCATCTTCATTTTCTGCTGCTTTGTTGGCAGACACGAAGTGATCTTAGAGTCTCATTTTCAGCTGGAGAAAATTATCACGTCAGGGAACAAGATGTGCCCACTACATATCAGCCTTTCTTGGCAATTATCTGGTTGCATAGAGGAACTGTATGATTCCAGTACCTATATAATGCACATTTGTCACAGACATTGTTACTTACGGCCACACCACCCTGAATATGCCCAACCTCGTCTGATCTCAGAACCCAAGCAGGGTTGGGCCTGGTTAGTACTTGAATGGGAGACTGCTTGGGAATACCAGGTGCTGTAAGCTTTTTCTCTTCTCTCTACCACCTTCATGTCTTTTGTGGCAACGTCTGATCCTCCTGTGACACATGAGGAAGTTGGTCATCTTCAGCTGCTGCTGCGTCTTTGTTGGCAGACACGAAGTGATCTGAGAGTGTCAATTTCAGCTGCAGAGAATAATCACATCAGGGAAGAAGATGTGCCCACTACAAGTCAGCCTTTCTCGGCAATTATCTGGTTACATAGAGGAAGTGTATGATTCCAGTACCTATATAATGCACATTTGTCACAGATATTGTTGCTTACGGCCACACCACCCTCAATATGCCTGACCTCGTCTGATCTCGGAAGCCAAGCAGGGTTGGGCCTGGTTAGTACTTGGGTGGGAGACCGCTTGAAAATACCATTTGCTGTAAGCTTTTTCTCTTCTCTCTACAACCTGCATGTCTTTTGTTGCAACGTCTGATCACCCTGTGACACATGAGGAAGTTGGTCATCTTCAGCTGCTGCTGCTGCTTTGTTGGCAGACATGAAGTGATCTGAGAGTCTCAGTTTCAGCTCCAGAGAATAATCACATCAAGGTGGAAGATGTGCCCACTAAGAGTCAGCCTTTCTCGGCAATTATCTGGTTACATAGAGGAAGTGTATGATTCCAGTACCTATATAATACACATTTGTACCAGATATTGTTGCTTACCGCCACACAACCCTGAATAAGCTCGACCTCGTCTGATCTCGGAAGCCAAGAAGGATTGGGCCTGGTTAGTTCTTGAATGGGAGACCGCTTGCGAATACCAGGTGCTGTAAGCTTTTTCTCTTCTCTCTACCACCTGCATGTCTTTTGTTGCAACGTCTGATCACCCTGTGACACATGAGGAAGTTGGTCATCTTCAGCTTCTGCTGCTTTGTTGGCAGACACGAAGTGATCTGAGAGTCTCAGTTTCAGCTGAAGAGAATGATCACATCAAGAAGGAAGATGTGCCCACTAAGAGTCAGCCTTTCTCGGCAATTATCTGGTTACATAGAGGAAGTGTATGATTCCAGTACCTATATAATACACATTTGTCACAGAGATTGTCGCTTACGGCCACACCACCCTGAATATAATATGCCCGATCTCGTCTGATCTCGGAAGCCAAGCAGGGTTTTGCCTGGTTAGTACTTGGGTGGGAGACTGCTTGGGAATACCAGGTGCTGTAAGCTTTTTCTCTTCTCTCTACCACCTGCATGTCTTTTGTTGTAACATCTGATCACCCTGTGACACATGAGGAAGTTGGTCATCTTCAGCTGCTGCTGCTTTGTTGGCAGACACAAAGTGATCTGAGAGTCTCAGTTTCAGCTGCAGAGAATAATCACATCAGGGAAGAATATATGCCCACTACACATCAGCCTTTCTCGGCAATTATCTGGTTACATAGAGGAACTGTATGATTCCAGTACCTATATAATGCACATTTGTCAAAGACTTTGTTGCTTACGGCCACACCACCCTGAACATATCCGACCTTGTCCGATCTCGGAAGCCAAGCACGGTTGGGCCTGGTTAGTACTTGGATGGGAGACTGCTTTGGAATACCAGGTGCTGTAAGCTTTTTCTCTTCTCTCGACCACCTGCATGTCTTTTGTTGTAACATCTGATCACCCTGTGACACATGAGGAAGTTGGTCATCTTCAGCTGCTGCTGCTTTGTTGGCAGACACGAAGTGATCTGAGAGTCTCAGTTTCAGCTGCAGAGAATTATCACATCAGGGAAGAAGATGTGCCCACTACAAGTCAGCCTTTCTCTGCAATTATCTGGTTACATAGAGGAACTGTATGATTCCAGTACCTATATAATGCACATTTGTCACAGTTATGGTTGCTTACGGCCACACCACCCTGAACATGCCCGACCTCGTCTGATCTCGGAAGCCAAGGAGGGTTGGGCCTGGTTAGTACTTGGATGGAAGACCTCTTGGGAATACCAGGTGCTTTAAGTTTTTTCTCTTCTCTCTACCACCTGCATGTCTTTTGTTGCAACGTCTGATCACCCTGTGACACATGAGGAAGGTGGTCATCTTCAGCTGCTGCTGCTTTGTTGGCAGACACGAAGTGATCTGAGAGTCTCAGTTTCAGCTGCAGAGAATGATCACATCAGGGAAGAAGATGTGCCCATAACAAGTGAGCCTTTCTCGGAAATTATCTGGTTACATAGAGGAAGTGTATGATTCCAGTACTTATATAATGCACATTTGTCACAGAAATTGTTCCTTACGGCCACACCACCCTGAATATGCCCGACCTCGTCTGATCTCGGAAGCCAAGGAGGGTTGGGCCTGGTTAGTACTTCAATGGGAGACTGCTTGGGAATACCAGGTGCTGTAAGCGTTTTCTCTTCTCTCTACAACCTGCATGTCTTTTGTTGCAACGTCTGATCACCCTGTGACACATGAGGAAGTTGGTCATCTTCAGCTGCTGCTGCTTTGTTTGAAGACACGAAGTGATCTGAGAGTCTCAGTTTCAGCTGAAGAGAATAATCACGTCAGGGAAGAAGATGTGCCCACTACACATCAGCCTTTCTCAGCAATTATCTGGTTACATAGAGGAACCGTATGATTCCTGTACTTATATAATGCACATTTGTCACAGACATTGTTGCTTACGGCCACACCACCCTCAATATGCCTGACCTCGTCTGATCTCGGAAGCCAAGCAGGGTTGGGCCTGGTTAGTACTTGGGTGGGAGACCGCTTGAAAATACCATTTGCTGTAAGCTTTTTCTCTTCTCTCTACAACCTGCATGTCTTTTGTTGCAACGTCTGATCACCCTGTGACACATGAGGAAGTTGGTCATCTTCAGCTGCTGCTGCTGCTTTGTTGGCAGACATGAAGTGATCTGAGAGTCTCAGTTTCAGCTCCAGAGAATAATCACATCAAGGAGGAAGATGTGCCCACTAAGAGTCAGCCTTTCTCGGCAATTATCTGGTTACATAGAGGAAGTGTATGATCCCAGTACCTATATAATACACATTTGCACCAGATATTGTTGCTTACCGCCACACCACCCTGAATAAGCTCGACCTCGTCTGATCTCGGAAGCCAAGCAGGGTTGGGCCTGGTTAGTTCTTGAATGGGAGACCGCTTGCGAATACCAGGTGCTGTAAGCTTTTTCTCTTCTCTCTACCACCTGCATGTCTTTTGTTGCAACGTCTGATCACCCTGTGACACATGAGGAAGTTGGTCATCTTCAGCTTCTGCTGCTTTGTTGGCAGACATGAAGTGATCTGAGAGTCTCAGTTTCAGTTGCAGAGAATGATCACATCAGAGAAGATGATTTACCCGCTACACATCAGCCTTTCTCGGCAATTATCTGGTTGCATAGAGGAACCGTATGATTCCAGTACCTATATAATGCACATTTGTCAGAGACATTGCTGCTTACGGCCACACCACCCGGAACATGCCTGACCTCGTCTGATCTCGGAAGCCAAGCAGGGTTGGGCCTGGTTAGTACTTGGATGGGAGACCACTTGGGAATACCAGGTGCTGTAAATTTTTTCTCTTCTCTCTACCACCTGCATGTCTTTTGTTGCAACGTCTGATCACCCTGTGACACATGAGGAAGTTGGTCATCTTCAGCTGCTGCTGCTTTGTTGGCAGACATGAAGTGATCTGAGAGTCTCAGTTTCAGTTGCAGAGAATGATCACATCAGAGAAGATGATTTACCCGCTACACATCAGCCTTTCTCGGCAATTATCTGGTTACATAGAGGAACCGTATGATTCCAGTACCTATATAATGCACATTTGTCAGAGACATTGCTGCTTACGGCCACACCACCCGGAACATGCCTGACCTCGCCTGATCTCGGAAGCCAAGCAGGGTTGGGCCTGGTTAGTACTTGAATGGGAGACCACTTGGGAATACCAGGTGCTGTAAATTTTTTCTCTTCTCTCTACCACCTACATGTCTTTTGTTGCAATGTCTGATCGCCCTGTGACACATGAGGAAGTTGGTCATCTTCAGCTGCTGCTGCTTTGTTGGCAGACACGAAGTGATATGAGAGTCTCAGTTTCAGCTGGAGAGAATAATCACGTCAGGGAAGATGTTTCCACTACTTATCAGCCTTTCTTGGCAATTATCTGGTTGCATAGAGGAACCGTATGATTCCAGTACCTATACAGTTTATATTTGTCACAGACATTGTTGCTTACGGCCACACCACCCTGAATATGCCCGACCTCGTCTGATCTTGGAAGCCAAGCAGGGTTGGGCCTGGTTAGTACTTGGATGGGAGACCGCTTGGGAATACCAGGTGCTGTAAGCTTTTTCTCTTCTCTCAACCACCTGCATGTCTTTTGTTGCAACGTCTGATCACCCTGTGACACATGAGGAAGTTGGTCATCTTCAGCTGCTGCTGCTTTGTTGGCAGACACGAAGTGATCTTAGAGTCTCATTTTCAGCTGGAGAAAATTATCACGTCAGGGAACAAGATGTGCCCACTACATATCAGCCTTTCTCGGCAATTATCTTGTTACATAGAGGAACCATATGATTCCATTGCCTATATAATGCACATTTGTCACAGAGATTGTTGCTTACGGCCAAACCACCCTGAATATGTCTGACCTCGTCTGCTCACAGAAGCCAAGGAGGGTTGGGCCTGGTTAGTACTTGGATGAGAGACCGCTTGGGAATACCAGGTGCTGTAAGCTTTTTCTCTTCTCTCGACCACCTGCATGTCTTTTGTTGCAAAGTCTGATCACCCTGTGACACATGAGGAAGTTGGTCATCTTCAGCTGCTGCTGCTTTGTTGGCAGACACGAAGTGATCTGAGAGTCTCAGTTTCAGCTGCAGAGAATTATCACATCAGGGAAGAAGATGTGCCCACTACAAGTCAGCCTTTCTCTGCAATTATCTGGTTACATAGAGGAACTGTATGATTCCAGTACCTATATAATGCACATTTGTCACAGTTATGGTTACTTACGGCCACACCACCCTGAATATGCCCGACCTCATCTGATCTCGGAAGCCAAGCAGGTTTGGACCTGGTTAGTACTTGGATGGTAGACTGTCTGGGAATACCAGGTGCTGTAAGCTTTTTCTCTTCTCTCTACCACCTGCATGTCTTTTGTTGAAACGTCTGATCACCCTGTGACACATGAGGAAGTTGGTCATCTTCAGCTGCTGCTGCTTTGTTGGCAGACACAAAGTGATCTGAGAGTCTCAGTTTCAGCTGCAGAGAATAATCACATCAGGTAAGAAGATGTGCCCACTACAAGTTAGCCTTTCTCGGCAATTATCTGGTTACATAGAGGAACTGTATTATTCCAGTACCTATATAATGCACATTTGTCACAGACATTGTTGCTTACGGACACACCACCCTGAACATGCCCGACCTCGTCTGATCTTGGAAGCCAAGCAGGGTTGGGCCTTGTTAGTACTTGAATGGGAGACAGCTTGGGAATACCAGGTGCTGTAAGCTTTTTCTCTTCTCTCAACCACCTGCATGTCTTTTGTTGCAACGTCTGATCACCCTGTGACACATGAGGAAGTTGGTCATCTTCAGCTGCTGCTGCTTTGTTGGCAGACACGAAGTGATCTTAGAGTCTCATTTTCAGCTGGAGAAAATTATCACGTCAGGGAACAAGATGTGCCCACTACATATCAGCCTTTCTCGGCAATTATCTTGTTACATAGAGGAACCATATGATTCCATTGCCTATATAATGCACATTTGTCACAGAGATTGTTGCTTACGGCCAAACCACCCTGAATATGTCTGACCTCGTCTGCTCACAGAAGCCAAGGAGGGTTGGGCCTGGTTAGTACTTGGATGAGAGACCGCTTGGGAATACCAGGTGCTGTAAGCTTTTTCTCTTCTCTCTACCACCTGCATGTCTTTTGTTGCAACGTCTGATCACCCTGTGACACATGAGGAAGTTGGTCATCTTCAGCTAATGCTGCTTTGTTGGCAGACACAAAGTGATCTGAGAGTCTCAGTTTCAGCTGCAGAGAATAATCACATCAGGGAAGAAGATATGCCCACTACAAGTCAGCCTTTCTCGGCAATTATCTGGTTACATAGAGGAACTGTATGATTCCAGTACCTATATAATGCACATTTGTCAAAGACTTTGTTGCTTACGGCCACACCACCCTGAACATATCCGACCTTGTCCGATCTCGGAAGCCAAGCACGGTTGGGCCTGGTTAGTACTTGGATGGGAGACTGCTTTGGAATACCAGGTGCTGTAAGCTTTTTCTCTTCTCTCTACCACCTGCATGTCTTTTGTTGTAACATCTGATCACCCTGTGACACATGAGGAAGTTGGTCATCTTCAGCTGCTGCTGCTTTGTTGGCAGACACAAAGTGATCTGAGAGTCTCAGTTTCAGCTGCAGAGAATAATCACATCAGGGAAGAATATATGCCCACTACACATCAGCCTTTCTCGGCAATTATCTGGTTACATAGAGGAACTGTATGATTCCAGTACCTATATAATGCACATTTGTCAAAGACTTTGTTGCTTACGGCCACACCACCCTGAACATATCCGACCTTGTCCGATCTCGGAAGCCAAGCACGGTTGGGCCTGGTTAGTACTTGGATGGGAGACTGCTTTGGAATACCAGGTGCTGTAAGCTTTTTCTCTTCTCTCGACCACCTGCGTGTCTTTTGTTGCAAAGTCTGATCACCCTGTGACACATGAGGAAGTTGGTCATCTTCAGCTGCTGCTGCTTTGTTGGCAGACACGAAGTGATCTGAGAGTCTCAGTTTCAGCTGCAGAGAATTATCACATCAGGGAAGAAGATGTGCCCACTACAAGTCAGCCTTTCTCTGCAATTATCTGGTTACATAGAGGAACTGTATGATTCCAGTACCTATATAATGCACATTTGTCACAGTTATGGTTACTTACGGCCACACCACCCTGAATATGCCCGACCTCATCTGATCTCGGAAGCCAAGCAGGTTTGGACCTGGTTAGTACTTGGATGGTAGACTGTCTGGGAATACCAGGTGCTGTAAGCTTTTTCTCTTCTCTCTACCACCTGCATGTCTTTTGTTGAAACGTCTGATCACCCTGTGACACATGAGGAAGTTGGTCATCTTCAGCTGCTGCTGCTTTGTTGGCAGACACAAAGTGATCTGAGAGTCTCAGTTTCAGCTGCAGAGAATAATCACATCAGGGAAGAAGATGTGCCCACTACAAGTTAGCCTTTCTCGGCAATTATCTGGTTACATAGAGGAACTGTATTATTCCAGTACCTATATAATGCACATTTGTCACAGACATTGTTGCTTACGGACACACCACCCTGAACATGCCCGACCTCGTCTGATCTTGGAAGCCAAGCAGGGTTGGTCCTTGTTAGTACTTGAATGGGAGACAGCTTGGGAATACCAGGTGCTGTAAGCTTTTTCTCTTCTCTCAACCACCTGCATGTCTTTTGTTGCAACGTCTGATCACCCTGTGACACATGAGGAAGTTGGTCATCTTCAGCTGCTGCTGCTTTGTTGGCAGACATGAAGTGATCTGAGAGTCTCAGTTTCAGTTGCAGAGAATGATCACATCAGAGAAGATGATTTACCCGCTACACATCAGCCTTTCTCGGCAATTATCTGGTTGCATAGAGGAACCGTATGATTCCAGTACCTATATAATGCACATTTGTCAGAGACATTGCTGCTTACGGCCACACCACCCGGAACATGCCTGACCTCGTCTGATCTCGGAAGCCAAGCAGGGTTGGGCCTGGTTAGTACTTGGATGGGAGACCACTTGGGAATACCAGGTGCTGTAAATTTTTTCTCTTCTCTCTACCACCTGCATGTCTTTTGTTGCAACGTCTGATCACCCTGTGACACATGAGGAAGTTGGTCATCTTCAGCTGCTGCTGCTTTGTTGGCAGACATGAAGTGATCTGAGAGTCTCAGTTTCAGTTGCAGAGAATGATCACATCAGAGAAGATGATTTACCCGCTACACATCAGCCTTTCTCGGCAATTATCTGGTTGCATAGAGGAACCGTATGATTCCAGTACCTATATAATGCACATTTGTCAGAGACATTGCTGCTTACGGCCACACCACCCGGAACATGCCTGACCTCGTCTGATCTCGGAAGCCAAGCAGGGTTGGGCCTGGTTAGTACTTGGATGGGAGACCACTTGGGAATACCAGGTGCTGTAAATTTTTTCTCTTCTCTCTACCACCTGCTTGTCTTTTGTTGCAACGTCTGATCACCCTGTGACACATGAGGAAGTTGGTCATCTTCAGCTGCTGCTGCTTTGTTGGCAGACATGAAGTGATCTGAGAGTCTCAGTTTCAGCTGCAGAGAATAATCACATCAGGGAAGAAGATGTGCCCACTACAAGTTAGCCTTTCTTGGCAATTATCTGGTTGCATAGAGGAACCGTATGATTCCAGTACCTATATAATGCACATTTGTCACAGACATTGTTACTTACGGCCACACCACCCTGAATATGCCCGACCTCGTCTGATCTCAGAACCCAAGCAGGGTTGCGCCTGGTTAGTACTTGGATGGGAGACCACTTTGGAATACCAGGTGCTGTAAATTTTTTCTCTTCTCTCTACCACCTGCATGTCTTTTGTTGCAATGTCTGATCGCCCTGTGACACATGAGGAAGTTGGTCATCTTCAGCTGCTGCTGCTTTGTTGGCAGACACGAAGTGATATGAGAGTCTCAGTTTCAGCTGGAGAGAATAATCACGTCAGGGAAGATGTTTCCACTACTTATCAGCCTTTCTTGGCAATTATCTGGTTGCATAGAGGAACCGTATGATTCCAGTACCTATACAGTTTATATTTGTCACAGACATTGTTGCTTACGGCCACACCACCCTGAATATGCCCGACCTCGTCTGATCTTGGAAGCCAAGGAGGGTTGGGCCTGGTTAGTACTTGGATGGGAGACCGCTTGGGAATACCAGGTGCTGTAAATTTTTTCTCTTCTCTCTACCACCTGCATGTCTTTTGTTGCAATGTCTGATCGCCCTGTGACACATGAGGAAGTTGGTCATCTTCAGCTGCTGCTGCTTTGTTGGCAGACACGAAGTGATATGAGAGTCTCAGTTTCAGCTGGAGAGAATAATCACGTCAGGGAAGATGTTTCCACTACTTATCAGCCTTTCTTGGCAATTATCTGGTTGCATAGAGGAACCGTATGATTCCAGTACCTATACAGTTTATATTTGTCACAGACATTGTTGCTTACGGCCACACCACCCTGAATATGCCCGACCTCGTCTGATCTTGGAAGCCAAGCAGGGTTGGGCCTGGTTAGTACTTGGATGGGAGACTGCTTGGCAATACCAGGTGCTGTAAGCTTTTTCTCTTCTCTCAACCACCTGCATGTCTTTTGTTGCAACGTCTGATCACCCTGTGACACATGAGGAAGTTGGTCATCTTCAGCTGCTGCTGCTTTGTTGGCAGACACGAAGTGATCTGAGAGTCTCAGTTTCAGCTGCAGAGAATTATCACATCAGGGAAGAAGATGTGCCCACTACAAGTCAGCCTTTCTCTGCAATTATCTGGTTACATAGAGGAACTGTATGATTCCAGTACCTATATAATGCACATTTGTCACAGTTATGGTTACTTACGGCCACACCACCCTGAATATGCCCGACCTCATCTGATCTCGGAAGCCAAGCAGGTTTGGACCTGGTTAGTACTTGGATGGTAGACTGTCTGGGAATACCAGGTGCTGTAAGCTTTTTCTCTTCTCTCTACCACCTGCATGTCTTTTGTTGAAACGTCTGATCACCCTGTGACACATGAGGAAGTTGGTCATCTTCAGCTGCTGCTGCTTTGTTGGCAGACACCAAGTGATCTGAGAGTCTCAGTTTCAGCTGCAGAGAATAATCACATCAGGGAAGAAGATGTGCCCACTACAAGTTAGCCTTTCTCGGCAATTATCTGGTTACATAGAGGAACTGTATTATTCCAGTACCTATATAATGCACATTTGTCACAGACATTGTTGCTTACGGACACACCACCCTGAACATGCCCGACCTCGTCTGATCTTGGAAGCCAAGCAGGGTTGGTCCTTGTTAGTACTTGAATGGGAGACAGCTTGGGAATACCAGGTGCTGTAAGCTTTTTCTCTTCTCTCAACCACCTGCATGTCTTTTGTTGCAACGTCTGATCACCCTGTGACACATGAGGAAGTTGGTCATCTTCAGCTGCTGCTGCTTTGTTGGCAGACATGAAGTGATCTGAGAGTCTCAGTTTCAGTTGCAGAGAATGATCACATCAGAGAAGATGATTTACCCGCTACACATCAGCCTTTCTCGGCAATTATCTGGTTGCATAGAGGAACCGTATGATTCCAGTACCTATATAATGCACATTTGTCAGAGACATTGCTGCTTACGGCCACACCACCCGGAACATGCCTGACCTCGTCTGATCTCGGAAGCCAAGCAGGGTTGGGCCTGGTTAGTACTTGGATGGGAGACCACTTGGGAATACCAGGTGCTGTAAATTTTTTCTCTTCTCTCTACCACCTGCTTGTCTTTTGTTGCAACGTCTGATCACCCTGTGACACATGAGGAAGTTGGTCATCTTCAGCTGCTGCTGCTTTGTTGGCAGACATGAAGTGATCTGAGAGTCTCAGTTTCAGCTGCAGAGAATAATCACATCAGGGAAGAAGATGTGCCCACTACAAGTTAGCCTTTCTTGGCAATTATCTGGTTGCATAGAGGAACCGTATGATTCCAGTACCTATATAATGCACATTTGTCACAGACATTGTTACTTACGGCCACACCACCCTGAATATGCCCGACCTCGTCTGATCTCAGAACCCAAGCAGGGTTGGGCCTGGTTAGTACTTGGATGGGAGACCACTTTGGAATACCAGGTGCTGTAAATTTTTTCTCTTCTCTCTACCACCTGCATGTCTTTTGTTGCAATGTCTGATCGCCCTGTGACACATGAGGAAGTTGGTCATCTTCAGCTGCTGCTGCTTTGTTGGCAGACACGAAGTGATATGAGAGTCTCACTTTCAGCTGGAGAGAATAATCACGTCAGGGAAGATGTTTCCACTACTTATCAGCCTTTCTTGGCAATTATCTGGTTGCATAGAGGAACCGTATGATTCCAGTACCTATACAGTTTATATTTGTCACAGACATTGTTGCTTACGGCCACACCACCCTGAATATGCCCGACCTCGTCTGATCTTGGAAGCCAAGGAGGGTTGGGCCTGGTTAGTACTTGGATGGGAGACCGCTTGGGAATACCAGGTGCTGTAAATTTTTTCTCTTCTCTCTACCACCTGCATGTCTTTTGTTGCAATGTCTGATCGCCCTGTGACACATGAGGAAGTTGGTCATCTTCAGCTGCTGCTGCTTTGTTGGCAGACACGAAGTGATATGAGAGTCTCAGTTTCAGCTGGAGAGAATAATCACGTCAGGGAAGATGTTTCCACTACTTATCAGCCTTTCTTGGCAATTATCTGGTTGCATAGAGGAACCGTATGATTCCAGTACCTATACAGTTTATATTTGTCACAGACATTGTTGCTTACGGCCACACCACCCTGAATATGCCCGACCTCGTCTGATCTTGGAAGCCAAGCAGGGTTGGGCCTGGTTAGTACTTGGATGGGAGACTGCTTGGGAATACCAGGTGCTGTAAGCTTTTTCTCTTCTCTCAACCACCTGCATGTCTTTTGTTGCAACGTCTGATCACCCTGTGACACATGAGGAAGTTGGTCATCTTCAGCTGCTGCTGCTTTGTTGGCAGACACGAAGTGATCTGAGAGTCTCAGTTTCAGCTGCAGAGAATAATCACATCAGGGAAGAAGATGTGCCCACTACAAGTTAGCCTTTCTTGGCAATTATCTGGTTGCATAGAGGAACCGTATGATTCCAGTACCTATATAATGCACATTTGTCACGGACATTGTTACTTACGGCCACACCACCCTGAATATGCCCGACCTCGTCTGATCTCAGAACCCAAGCAGGGTTGGGCCTTGTTAGTACTTGAATGGGAGACTGCTTGGGAATACCAGGTGCTGTAAATTTTTTCTCTTCTCTCTACCACCTGCATGTCTTTTGTTGCAATGTCTGATCGCCCTGTGACACATGAGGAAGTTGGTCATCTTCAGCTGCTGCTGCTTTGTTGGCAGACACGAAGTGATATGAGAGTCTCAGTTTCAGCTGGAGAGAATAATCACGTCAGGGAAGATGTTTCCACTACTTATCAGCCTTTCTTGGCAATTATCTGGTTGCATAGAGGAACCGTATGATTCCAGTACCTATACAGTTTATATTTGTCACAGACATTGTTGCTTATGGCCACACCACCCTGAATATGCCCGACCTCGTCTGATCTTGGAAGCCAAGCAGGGTTGGGCCTGGTTAGTACTTGGATGGGAGACCGCTTGGGAATACCAGGTGCTGTAAGCTTTTTCTCTTCTCTCAACCACCTGCATGTCTTTTGTTGCAACGTCTGATCACCCTGTGACACATGAGGAAGTTGGTCATCTTCAGCTGCTGCTGCTTTGTTGGCAGACACGAAGTGATCTTAGAGTCTCATTTTCAGCTGGAGAAAATTATCACGTCAGGGAACAAGATGTGCCCACTACATATCAGCCTTTCTCGGCAATTATCTTGTTACATAGAGGAACCATATGATTCCATTGCCTATATAATGCACATTTGTCACAGAGATTGTTGCTTACGGCCAAACCACCCTGAATATGTCTGACCTCGTCTGCTCTCAGAAGCCAAGGAGGGTTGGGCCTGGTTAGTACTTGGATGAGAGACCGCTTGGGAATACCAGATGCTGTAAGCTTTTTCTCTTCTCTCTACCACCTGCATGTCTTTTGTTGCAACGTCTGATCACCCTGTGACACATGAGGAAGTTGGTCATCTTCAGCTGCTGCTGCTTTGTTGGCAGACACAAAGTGATCTGAGAGTCTCAGTTTCAGCTGCAGAGAATAATCACGTCAGGGAAGAAGATGTGCCCAGTACACATCAGCCTTTCTCGGAAATTAACTGGTTGCATAGAGGAACCGTATGATTCCAGTACCTATATAATGCACATTTGTCAGAGACATTGTTGCTTACGGCCACACCACCCTGAACATGCCCGACCTCGTCTGATCTCGGAAGCCAAGGAGGGTTGGGCCTGGTTAGTACTTGGATGGAAGACCTCTTGGGAATACCAGGTGCTTTAAGCTTTTTCTCTTCTCTCTACCACCTGTATGTCTTTTGTTGCAACGTCTGATCACCCTATGACACATGAGGAAGTTGGTCATCTTCAGCAGCTGCTGCTGCTTTGTTGGCAGACACGAAGTGATCTGAGAGTTCTCAGTTTAAGCTGCAGAGAATGATCACATCAGGGAAGAAGATGTGCCCATAACAAGTGAGCCTTTCTCGGAAATTATCTGGTTACATAGAGGAAGTGTATGATTACAGTACTTATATAATGCACATTTGTCACAGAAATTGTTCCTTACGGCCACACCACCCTGAATATGCCCGACCTCGTCTGATCTCGGAAGCCAAGGAGGGTTGGGCCTGGTTAGTACTTCAATGGGAGACTGCTTGGGAATACCAGGTGCTGTAAGCGTTTTCTCTTCTCTCTACAACCTGCATGTCTTTTGTTGCAACGTCTGATCACCCTGTGACACATGAGGAAGTTGGTCATCTTCAGCTGCTGCTGCTTTGTTGGAAGACACGAAGTGATCTGAGAGTCTCAGTTTCAGCTGTAGAGAATAATCACATCAGGGAAGAAGATGTGCCCACTACAAGTTAGCCTTTCTTGGCAATTATCTGGTTGCATAGAGGAACCGTATGATTCCAGTACCTATATAATGCACATTTGTCACAGACATTGTTACTTACGGCCACACCACCCTGAATTTGCCCAACCTCGTGTGATCTCGGAAGCCAAACAGGGTTGAGCCTGCTTAGTACTTGGATGGGAGACTGCTTGGGAATACCAGGTGCTGTAAGCTTCTTCTCTTCTCTCTACCACCTGCATGTCTTTTGTTGCAACGTCTGATCACCCTGTGACACATGAGGAAGATGGTCATCTTCAGCTGCTGCTGCTTTGTTGGCAGACACGAAGTGATCTGAGAGTCTCAGTTTCAGTTGCAGAGAATGATCACATCAGAGAAGATGATTTGCCCGCTACACATAACCCTTTCTCGGCAATTATCTGGTTGCATAGAGGAACCGTATGATTCCAGTACCTATATAATGCACATTTGTCAGAGACATTGTTGCTTACGGCCACACCACCCTGAATAAGCCCGACCTCGTCTGATCTCGGACGCCAAGCAGGGTTGTACCTGGTTAGTACTTGGATGGGAGACAGCTTGGGAATACCAGGTGCTGTAAGCTTTTTCTCTTCTCTCTACCACCTGCATGTCTTTTGTTGCAACGTCTGATCACCCTGTGACACGTGAAGAAGTTGGTCATCTTCAGCTGCTGCTGCTTTGTTGGAAGACACGAAGTGATCTGAGAGTCTCAGTTTCAGCTGAAGAGAATAATCACGTCAGGGAAGAAGATGTGCCCACTACACATCAGCCGTTCTCATCAATTATCTGGTTACATAGAGGAACCGTATGATTCCTGTACTTATATAATGCACATTTGTCACAGACATTGTTACTTACGGCCACACCACCCTGAATTTGCCTGACCTCGTCTGATCTCGGAAGCCAAGCAGTGTTGGGCCTGTTTAGTACTTGGGTGGGAGACCGCTTGGGAATACCAGGTGCTGTAAGCTTTTTCTCTTCTCTCTACCACCTGCATGTGTTTTGTTGCAACGTCTGATCACCCTGTGACACATGAGGAAGTTGGTCATCTTCAGCTGCTGCTGCTTTGTTGGCAGACACGAAGTGATCTGAGAGTCTCAGTTTCAGCTGAAGAGAATGATCACATCAGAGAAGATGATATGCCCACTACACATCAGCCTTTCTCTGCAATTATCTGGTTTCATAGAGGAAGTGTATGATTCCAGTACCTATATAATTCACATTTGTAACAAATATTGTTGCTTACCGCCACACCACCCTGAATAAGCCCCACCTTGTCTTAACCTGGAAGCCAAGCAGGGTTGGGACTGGTTTGTACTTCAATGGGAGACTGCTTGGGAATACCAGGTGCTGTAAGCTTTTTCTCTTCTCTCTACCACCTGCATGTCTTTTGTTGCAACATCTGATCACCCTGTGACACATGAGGAAGTTTGTCATCTTCAGCTTCTGCTACTTTGTTGGCAGACACGAAGTGATCTGAGAGTCTCAGTTTCAACTGAAGAGAATAATAACGTCAGGGAACAAGATGTGCCCACTACACATCAGCCTTTCTCGGCAATTATCTGGTTACATAGAGGAACTGTATGATTCCAGTACCTATATAATGCACATTTGTCACAGACATTGTTGCTTACGGCCACACCACCCTCAATATGCCTGACCTCGTCTGATCTCGGAAGCCAAGCACGGTTGGCCTGGTTAGTACTTGGGTGGGAGACTGCTTGGGAATACCAGGTGCTGTAAGCTTTATCTCTTCTCTGGACCACCTGAATGTCTTTTGTTGCAACGTCTGATCACCCTGTGACACATGAGGAAGTTAGTCATCTTCAGCTTCTGCTGCTTTGTTGGCAGACACGAATTGATCTGAGAGTCTCAGTTTCAGCTGCAGAGAATAATCACGTCAGGGAAGAAGATGTGCCCACTACACATAAGCCTTTCTCTGCAATTATCTGGTTACATAGAGGAACCGTATGATTCCAGTACCTATATAATGCACATTTGTCACAGACATTGTCGCTTACGGCCACACCACCCTGAACATGCCTGACCTCGTCTGATCTCGGAAGCCAAGCACGGTTGGCCTGGTTAGTACTTGGGTGGGAGACTGCTTGGGAATACCAGGTGCTGTAAGCTTTATCTCTTCTCTGGACCACCCGAATGTCTTTTGTTGCAACGTCTGATCACCCTGTGACACATGAGGAAGTTGGTCATCTTCAGCTTCTGCTGCTTTGTTGGCAGACACGAAGTGATCTGAGAGTCTCAGTTTCAGCTGCAGAGAATAATCACGTCAGGGAAGAAGATGTGCCCACTACACATAAGCCTTTCTCTGCAATTATCTGGTTACATAGAGGAACCGTATGATTCCAGTACCTATATAATGCACATTTGTCACAGAGATTGTCGCTTACGGCCACACCACCCTGAATATAATATGCCCGACCTCGTCCGATCTCGGAAGCCAAGCGGGGTTGTGCCTGGTTAGTATTTGGGTGGGAGACTGCTTGGGAATACCAGGTGCTGTAAGCTTTTTCTCTTCTCTCTACCACCTGAATGTCTTTTGTTGCAACTTCTGATCACCCTGTGACACATGAGGAAGTTGGTCATCTTCAGCTGCTGCTGCTTTGTTGGCAGACACGAAGTGATCTGAGAGTCTCAGTTTCAGCTGCAGAGAATAATCACATCAGGGAAGAAGATGTGCCCACTACAAGTCAGCCTTTCTCGGCAATTATCTGGTTACATAGAGGAACCGTATGATTCCAGTACCTATATAATGCACATTTGTCACAGACCATGTTGCTTACGGCCACACCACCCTGAACTAGTCTGATCTCGGAAGCCAAGGAGGGTTGGGCCTGGTTAGTACTTAAATGGGAGACCGCTTGGGAATACCAGGAGCTGTAAGCTTTTTGTCTTCTCTCGACCACCTGCATGTCTTTTGTTGCAACGTCTGATCCCCCTGTGACACATGAGGAAGTTGGTCATCTTCAGCTGCTGCTGCTTTGTTGGCAGACACGAAGTGATCTGAGAGTCTCAGTTTAAGCTGCAGAGAATAATCACATCAGGGAAGAAGATGTGCCCATAACAAGTCAGCCTTTCTCATCAATTATCTGGTTACATAGAGGAACCGTATGATTCCAGTACCTATATAATGCACATTTGTCACAGACATTGTTACTTACGGCCACACCACCCTGAATATGCCCGACCTCGTCTGATCTCAGAACCCAAGCAGGGTTGGGCCTGGTTAGTACTTGGATGGGAGACCACTTTGGAATACCAGGTGCTGTAAATTTTTTCTCTTCTCTCTACCACCTGCATGTCTTTTGTTGCAATGTCTGATCGCCCTGTGACACATGAGGAAGTTGGTCATCTTCAGCTGCTGCTGCTTTGTTGGCAGACACGAAGTGATATGAGAGTCTCAGTTTCAGCTGGAGAGAATAATCACGTCAGGGAAGATGTTTCCACTACTTATCAGCCTTTCTTGGCAATTATCTGGTTGCATAGAGGAACCGTATGATTCCAGTACCTATACAGTTTATATTTGTCACAGACATTGTTGCTTACGGCCACACCACCCTGAATATGCCCGACCTCGTCTGATCTTGGAAGCCAAGCAGGGTTGGGCCTGGTTAGTACTTGGATGGGAGACTGCTTGGGAATACCAGGTGCTGTAAGCTTTTTCTCTTCTCTCAACCACCTGCATGTCTTTTGTTGCAACGTCTGATCACCCTGTGACACATGAGGAAGTTGGTCATCTTCAGCTGCTGCTGCTTTGTTGGCAGACACGAAGTGATCTGAGAGTCTCAGTTTCAGCTGCAGAGAATAATCACATCAGGGAAGAAGATGTGCCCACTACAAGTTAGCCTTTCTTGGCAATTATCTGGTTGCATAGAGGAACCGTATGATTCCAGTACCTATATAATGCACATTTGTCACGGACATTGTTACTTACGGCCACACCACCCTGAATATGCCCGACCTCGTCTGATCTCAGAACCCAAGCAGGGTTGGGCCTTGTTAGTACTTGAATGGGAGACTGCTTGGGAATACCAGGTGCTGTAAATTTTTTCTCTTCTCTCTACCACCTGCATGTCTTTTGTTGCAATGTCTGATCGCCCTGTGACACATGAGGAAGTTGGTCATCTTCAGCTGCTGCTGCTTTGTTGGCAGACACGAAGTGATATGAGAGTCTCAGTTTCAGCTGGAGAGAATAATCACGTCAGGGAAGATGTTTCCACTACTTATCAGCCTTTCTTGGCAATTATCTGGTTGCATAGAGGAACCGTATGATTCCAGTACCTATACAGTTTATATTTGTCACAGACATTGTTGCTTATGGCCACACCACCCTGAATATGCCCGACCTCGTCTGATCTTGGAAGCCAAGCAGGGTTGGGCCTGGTTAGTACTTGGATGGGAGACCGCTTGGGAATACCAGGTGCTGTAAGCTTTTTCTCTTCTCTCAACCACCTGCATGTCTTTTGTTGCAACGTCTGATCACCCTGTGACACATGAGGAAGTTGGTCATCTTCAGCTGCTGCTGCTTTGTTGGCAGACACGAAGTGATCTTAGAGTCTCATTTTCAGCTGGAGAAAATTATCACGTCAGGGAACAAGATGTGCCCACTACATATCAGCCTTTCTCGGCAATTATCTTGTTACATAGAGGAACCATATGATTCCATTGCCTATATAATGCACATTTGTCACAGAGATTGTTGCTTACGGCCAAACCACCCTGAATATGTCTGACCTCGTCTGCTCTCAGAAGCCAAGGAGGGTTGGGCCTGGTTAGTACTTGGATGAGAGACCGCTTGGGAATACCAGATGCTGTAAGCTTTTTCTCTTCTCTCTACCACCTGCATGTCTTTTGTTGCAACGTCTGATCACCCTGTGACACATGAGGAAGTTGGTCATCTTCAGCTGCTGCTGCTTTGTTGGCAGACACAAAGTGATCTGAGAGTCTCAGTTTCAGCTGCAGAGAATAATCACGTCAGGGAAGAAGATGTGCCCAGTACACATCAGCCTTTCTCGGAAATTAACTGGTTGCATAGAGGAACCGTATGATTCCAGTACCTATATAATGCACATTTGTCAGAGACATTGTTGCTTACGGCCACACCACCCTGAACATGCCCGACCTCGTCTGATCTCGGAAGCCAAGGAGGGTTGGGCCTGGTTAGTACTTGGATGGAAGACCTCTTGGGAATACCAGGTGCTTTAAGCTTTTTCTCTTCTCTCTACCACCTGTATGTCTTTTGTTGCAACGTCTGATCACCCTATGACACATGAGGAAGTTGGTCATCTTCAGCAGCTGCTGCTGCTTTGTTGGCAGACACGAAGTGATCTGAGAGTCTCAGTTTAAGCTGCAGAGAATGATCACATCAGGGAAGAAGATGTGCCCATAACAAGTGAGCCTTTCTCGGAAATTATCTGGTTACATAGAGGAAGTGTATGATTACAGTACTTATATAATGCACATTTGTCACAGAAATTGTTCCTTACGGCCACACCACCCTGAATATGCCCGACCTCGTCTGATCTCGGAAGCCAAGGAGGGTTGGGCCTGGTTAGTACTTCAATGGGAGACTGCTTGGGAATACCAGGTGCTGTAAGCGTTTTCTCTTCTCTCTACAACCTGCATGTCTTTTGTTGCAACGTCTGATCACCCTGTGACACATGAGGAAGTTGGTCATCTTCAGCTGCTGCTGCTTTGTTGGAAGACACGAAGTGATCTGAGAGTCTCAGTTTCAGCTGTAGAGAATAATCACATCAGGGAAGAAGATGTGCCCACTACAAGTTAGCCTTTCTTGGCAATTATCTGGTTGCATAGAGGAACCGTATGATTCCAGTACCTCTATAATGCACATTTGTCACAGACATTGTTACTTACGGCCACACCACCCTGAATATGCCCAACCTCTTGTGATCTCGGAAGCCAAACAGGGTTGAACCTGCTTAGTACTTGGATGGGAGACTGCTTGGGAATACCAGGTGCTGTAAGCTTCTTCTCTTCTCTCTACCACCTGCATGTCTTTTGTTGCAACGTCTGATCACCCTGTGACACATGAGGAAGTTGGTCATCTTCAGCAGCTGCTGCTTTTTTGGCAGACACGAAGTGATCTGAGAGTCTCAGTTTCAGCTGTAGACAATAATCACATCAGGGAAGAAGATGTGCCCACTACAAGTTAGCCTTTCTTGGCAATTATCTGGTTGCATAGAGGAACCGTATGATTCCAGTACCTATATAATGCACATTTGTCACAGACATTGTTACTTACGGCCACACCACCCTGAATTTGCCCAACCTCGTGTGATCTCGGAAGCCAAACAGGGTTGAGCCTGCTTAGTACTTGGATGGGAGACTGCTTGGGAATACCAGGTGCTGTAAGCTTCTTCTCTTCTCTCTACCACCTGCATGTCTTTTGTTGCAACGTCTGATCACCCTGTGACACATGAGGAAGATGGTCATCTTCAGCTGCTGCTGCTTTGTTGGCAGACACGAAGTGATCTGAGAGTCTCAGTTTCAGTTGCAGAGAATGATCACATCAGAGAAGATGATTTGCCCGCTACACATAACCCTTTCTCGGCAATTGTCTGGTTGCATAGAGGAACCGTATGATTCCAGTACCTATATAATGCACATTTGTCAGAGACATTGTTGCTTACGGCCACACCACCCTGAATAAGCCCGACCTCGTCTGATCTCGGACGCCAAGCAGCGTTGTACCTGGTTAGTACTTGGATGGGAGACAGCTTGGGAATACCAGGTGCTGTAAGCTTTTTCTCTTCTCTCTACCACCTGCATGTCTTTTGTTGCAACGTCTGATCACCCTGTGACACGTGAAGAAGTTGGTCATCTTCAGCTGCTGCTGCTTTGTTGGAAGACACGAAGTGATCTGAGAGTCTCAGTTTCAGCTGAAGAGAATAATCACGTCAGGGAAGAAGATGTGCCCACTACACATCAGCCGTTCTCATCAATTATCTGGTTACATAGAGGAACCGTATGATTCCTGTACTTATATAATGCACATTTGTCACAGACATTGTTACTTACGGCCACACCACCCTGAATTTGCCTGACCTCGTCTGATCTCGGAAGCCAAGCAGTGTTGGGCCTGTTTAGTAGTTGGGTGGGAGACCGCTTGGGAATACCAGGTGCTGTAAGCTTTTTCTCTTCTCTCTACCACCTGCATGTGTTTTGTTGCAACGTCTGATCACCCTGTGACACATGAGGAAGTTGGTCATCTTCAGCTGCTGCTGCTTTGTTGGCAGACACGAAGTGATCTGAGAGTCTCAGTTTCAGCTGAAGAGAATGATCACATCAGAGAAGATGATATGCCCACTACACATCAGCCTTTCTCGGCAATTATCTGGTTTCATAGAGGAAGTGTATGATTCCAGTACCTATATAATTCACATTTGTAACAAATATTGTTGCTTACCGCCACACCACCCTGAATAAGCCCCACCTTGTCTTAACCTGGAAGCCAAGCAGGGTTGGGACTGGTTTGTACTTCAATGGGAGACTGCTTGGGAATACCAGGTGCTGTAAGCTTTTTCTCTTCTCTCTACCACCTGCATGTCTTTTGTTGCAACATCTGATCACCCTGTGACACATGAGGAAGTTTGTCATCTTCAGCTTCTGCTACTTTGTTGGCAGACACGAAGTGATCTGAGAGTCTCAGTTTCAACTGAAGAGAATAATAACGTCAGGGAACAAGATGTGCCCACTACACATCAGCCTTTCTCGGCAATTATCTGGTTACATAGAGGAACTGTATGATTCCAGTACCTATATAATGCACATTTGTCACAGACATTGTTGCTTACGGCCACACCACCCTCAATATGCCTGACCTCGTCTGATCTCGGAAGCCAAGCACGGTTGGCCTGGTTAGTACTTGGGTGGGAGACTGCTTGGGAATACCAGGTGCTGTAAGCTTTATCTCTTCTCTGGACCACCTGAATGTCTTTTGTTGCAACGTCTGATCACCCTGTGACACATGAGGAAGTTAGTCATCTTCAGCTTCTGCTGCTTTGTTGGCAGACACGAATTGATCTGAGAGTCTCAGTTTCAGCTGCAGAGAATAATCACGTCAGGGAAGAAGATGTGCCCACTACACATAAGCCTTTCTCTGCAATTATCTGGTTACATAGAGGAACCGTATGATTCCAGTACCTATATAATGCACATTTGTCACAGACATTGTCGCTTACGGCCACACCACCCTGAACATGCCTGACCTCGTCTGATCTCGGAAGCCAAGCACGGTTGGCCTGGTTAGTACTTGGGTGGGAGACTGCTTGGGAATACCAGGTGCTGTAAGCTTTATCTCTTCTCTGGACCACCCGAATGTCTTTTGTTGCAACGTCTGATCACCCTGTGACACATGAGGAAGTTGGTCATCTTCAGCTGCTGCTGCTTTGTTGGCAGACACGAAGTGATCTGAGAGTCTCAGTTTCAGCTGCAGAGAATTATCACATCAGGGAAGAAGATGTGCCCACTACACATCAGCCGTTCTCATCAATTATCTGGTTACATAGAGGAACCGTATGATTCCTGTACTTATATAATGCACATTTGTCACAGACATTGTTGCTTACGGCCACACCACCCTGAACATGCCTGACCTCGTCTGATCTCGGAAGCCAAGCACGGTTGGCCTGGTTAGTACTTGGGTGGGAGACTGCTTGGGAATACCAGGTGCTGTAAGCTTTTTCTCTTCTCTCAACCACCTGCATGTCTTTTGTTGCAACGTCTGATCACCCTGTGACACATGAGGAAGTTGGTCATCTTCAGCTGCTGCTGCTTTGTTGGCAGACACGAAGTGATCTGAGAGTCTCAGTTTCAGCTGCAGAGAATAATCACATCAGGGAAGAAGATGTGCCCACTACAAGTTAGCCTTTCTTGGCAATTATCTGGTTGCATAGAGGAACCGTATGATTCCAGTACCTATATAATGCACATTTGTCACGGACATTGTTACTTACGGCCACACCACCCTGAATATGCCCGACCTCGTCTGATCTCAGAACCCAAGCAGGGTTGGGCCTTGTTAGTACTTGAATGGGAGACTGCTTGGGAATACCAGGTGCTGTAAATTTTTTCTCTTCTCTCTACCACCTGCATGTCTTTTGTTGCAATGTCTGATCGCCCTGTGACACATGAGGAAGTTGGTCATCTTCAGCTGCTGCTGCTTTGTTGGCAGACACGAAGTGATATGAGAGTCTCAGTTTCAGCTGGAGAGAATAATCACGTCAGGGAAGATGTTTCCACTACTTATCAGCCTTTCTTGGCAATTATCTGGTTGCATAGAGGAACCGTATGATTCCAGTACCTATACAGTTTATATTTGTCACAGACATTGTTGCTTATGGCCACACCACCCTGAATATGCCCGACCTCGTCTGATCTTGGAAGCCAAGCAGGGTTGGGCCTGGTTAGTACTTGGATGGGAGACCGCTTGGGAATACCAGGTGCTGTAAGCTTTTTCTCTTCTCTCAACCACCTGCATGTCTTTTGTTGCAACGTCTGATCACCCTGTGACACATGAGGAAGTTGGTCATCTTCAGCTGCTGCTGCTTTGTTGGCAGACACGAAGTGATCTTAGAGTCTCATTTTCAGCTGGAGAAAATGATCACGTCAGGGAACAAGATGTGCCCACTACATATCAGCCTTTCTCGGCAATTATCTTGTTACATAGAGGAACCATATGATTCCATTGCCTATATAATGCACATTTGTCACAGAGATTGTTGCTTACGGCCAAACCACCCTGAATATGTCTGACCTCGTCTGCTCTCAGAAGCCAAGGAGGGTTGGGCCTGGTTAGTACTTGGATGAGAGACCGCTTGGGAATACCAGATGCTGTAAGCTTTTTCTCTTCTCTCTACCACCTGCATGTCTTTTGTTGCAACGTCTGATCACCCTGTGACACATGAGGAAGTTGGTCATCTTCAGCTGCTGCTGCTTTGTTGGCAGACACAAAGTGATCTGAGAGTCTCAGTTTCAGCTGCAGAGAATAATCACGTCAGGGAAGAAGATGTGCCCAGTACACATCAGCCTTTCTCGGAAATTAACTGGTTGCATAGAGGAACCGTATGATTCCAGTACCTATATAATGCACATTTGTCAGAGACATTGTTGCTTACGGCCACACCACCCTGAACATGCCCGACCTCGTCTGATCTCGGAAGCCAAGGAGGGTTGGGCCTGGTTAGTACTTGGATGGGAGACTGCTTGGGAATACCAGGTGCTGTAAGCTTTTTCTCTTCTCTCAACCACCTGCATGTCTTTTGTTGCAACGTCTGATCACCCTGTGACACATGAGGAAGTTGGTCATCTTCAGCAGCTGCTGCTGCTTTGTTGGCAGACACGAAGTGATCTGAGAGTCTCAGTTTAAGCTGCAGAGAATGATCACATCAGGGAAGAAGATGTGCCCATAACAAGTGAGCCTTTCTCGGAAATTATCTGGTTACATAGAGGAAGTGTATGATTACAGTACTTATATAATGCACATTTGTCACAGAAATTGTTCCTTACGGCCACACCACCCTGAATATGCCCGACCTCGTCTGATCTCGGAAGCCAAGGAGGGTTGGGCCTGGTTAGTACTTCAATGGGAGACTGCTTGGGAATACCAGGTGCTGTAAGCGTTTTCTCTTCTCTCTACAACCTGCATGTCTTTTGTTGCAACGTCTGATCACCCTGTGACACATGAGGAAGTTGGTCATCTTCAGCTGCTGCTGCTTTGTTGGAAGACACGAAGTGATCTGAGAGTCTCAGTTTCAGCTGTAGAGAATAATCACATCAGGGAAGAAGATGTGCCCACTACAAGTTAGCCTTTCTTGGCAATTATCTGGTTGCATAGAGGAACCGTATGATTCCAGTACCTCTATAATGCACATTTGTCACAGACATTGTTACTTACGGCCACACCACCCTGAATATGCCCAACCTCTTGTGATCTCGGAAGCCAAACAGGGTTGAACCTGCTTAGTACTTGGATGGGAGACTGCTTGGGAATACCAGGTGCTGTAAGCTTCTTCTCTTCTCTCTACCACCTGCATGTCTTTTGTTGCAACGTCTGATCACCCTGTGACACATGAGGAAGTTGGTCATCTTCAGCAGCTGCTGCTTTTTTGGCAGACACGAAGTGATCTGAGAGTCTCAGTTTCAGCTGTAGACAATAATCACATCAGGGAAGAAGATGTGCCCACTACAAGTTAGCCTTTCTTGGCAATTATCTGGTTGCATAGAGGAACCGTATGATTCCAGTACCTATATAATGCACATTTGTCACAGACATTGTTACTTACGGCCACACCACCCTGAATTTGCCCAACCTCGTGTGATCTCGGAAGCCAAACAGGGTTGAGCCTGCTTAGTACTTGGATGGGAGACTGCTTGGGAATACCAGGTGCTGTAAGCTTCTTCTCTTCTCTCTACCACCTGCATGTCTTTTGTTGCAACGTCTGATCACCCTGTGACACATGAGGAAGATGGTCATCTTCAGCTGCTGCTGCTTTGTTGGCAGACACGAAGTGATCTGAGAGTCTCAGTTTCAGTTGCAGAGAATGATCACATCAGAGAAGATGATTTGCCCGCTACACATAACCCTTTCTCGGCAATTGTCTGGTTGCATAGAGGAACCGTATGATTCCAGTACCTATATAATGCACATTTGTCAGAGACATTGTTGCTTACGGCCACACCACCCTGAATAAGCCCGACCTCGTCTGATCTCGGACGCCAAGCAGCGTTGTACCTGGTTAGTACTTGGATGGGAGACAGCTTGGGAATACCAGGTGCTGTAAGCTTTTTCTCTTCTCTCTACCACCTGCATGTCTTTTGTTGCAACGTCTGATCACCCTGTGACACGTGAAGAAGTTGGTCATCTTCAGCTGCTGCTGCTTTGTTGGAAGACACGAAGTGATCTGAGAGTCTCAGTTTCAGCTGAAGAGAATAATCACGTCAGGGAAGAAGATGTGCCCACTACACATCAGCCGTTCTCATCAATTATCTGGTTACATAGAGGAACCGTATGATTCCTGTACTTATATAATGCACATTTGTCACAGACATTGTTACTTACGGCCACACCACCCTGAATTTGCCTGACCTCGTCTGATCTCGGAAGCCAAGCAGTGTTGGGCCTGTTTAGTAGTTGGGTGGGAGACCGCTTGGGAATACCAGGTGCTGTAAGCTTTTTCTCTTCTCTCTACCACCTGCATGTGTTTTGTTGCAACGTCTGATCACCCTGTGACACATGAGGAAGTTGGTCATCTTCAGCTGCTGCTGCTTTGTTGGCAGACACGAAGTGATCTGAGAGTCTCAGTTTCAGCTGAAGAGAATGATCACATCAGAGAAGATGATATGCCCACTACACATCAGCCTTTCTCGGCAATTATCTGGTTTCATAGAGGAAGTGTATGATTCCAGTACCTATATAATTCACATTTGTAACAAATATTGTTGCTTACCGCCACACCACCCTGAATAAGCCCCACCTTGTCTTAACCTGGAAGCCAAGCAGGGTTGGGACTGGTTTGTACTTCAATGGGAGACTGCTTGGGAATACCAGGTGCTGTAAGCTTTTTCTCTTCTCTCTACCACCTGCATGTCTTTTGTTGCAACGTCTGATCACCCTGTGACACATGAGGAAGTTTGTCATCTTCAGCTTCTGCTACTTTGTTGGCAGACACGAAGTGATCTGAGAGTCTCAGTTTCAACTGAAGAGAATAATAACGTCAGGGAACAAGATGTGCCCACTACACATCAGCCTTTCTCGGCAATTATCTGGTTACATAGAGGAACTGTATGATTCCAGTACCTATATAATGCACATTTGTCACAGACATTGTTGCTTACGGCCACACCACCCTCAATATGCCTGACCTCGTCTGATCTCGGAAGCCAAGCACGGTTGGCCTGGTTAGTACTTGGGTGGGAGACTGCTTGGGAATACCAGGTGCTGTAAGCTTTATCTCTTCTCTGGACCACCTGAATGTCTTTTGTTGCAACGTCTGATCACCCTGTGACACATGAGGAAGTTAGTCATCTTCAGCTTCTGCTGCTTTGTTGGCAGACACGAATTGATCTGAGAGTCTCAGTTTCAGCTGCAGAGAATAATCACGTCAGGGAAGAAGATGTGCCCACTACACATAAGCCTTTCTCTGCAATTATCTGGTTACATAGAGGAACCGTATGATTCCAGTACCTATATAATGCACATTTGTCACAGACATTGTCGCTTACGGCCACACCACCCTGAACATGCCTGACCTCGTCTGATCTCGGAAGCCAAGCACGGTTGGCCTGGTTAGTACTTGGGTGGGAGACTGCTTGGGAATACCAGGTGCTGTAAGCTTTATCTCTTCTCTGGACCACCCGAATGTCTTTTGTTGCAACGTCTGATCACCCTGTGACACATGAGGAAGTTGGTCATCTTCAGCTGCTGCTGCTTTGTTGGCAGACACGAAGTGATCTGAGAGTCTCAGTTTCAGCTGCAGAGAATTATCACATCAGGGAAGAAGATGTGCCCACTACACATCAGCCGTTCTCATCAATTATCTGGTTACATAGAGGAACCGTATGATTCCTGTACTTATATAATGCACATTTGTCACAGACATTGTTGCTTACGGCCACACCACCCTGAACATGCCTGACCTCGTCTGATCTCGGAAGCCAAGCACGGTTGGCCTGGTTAGTACTTGGGTGGGAGACTGCTTGGGAATACCAGGTGCTGTAAGCTTTTTCTCTTCTCTCAACCACCTGCATGTCTTTTGTTGCAACGTCTGATCACCCTGTGACACATGAGGAAGTTGGTCATCTTCAGCTGCTGCTGCTTTGTTGGCAGACACGAAGTGATCTGAGAGTCTCAGTTTCAGCTGCAGAGAATAATCACATCAGGGAAGAAGATGTGCCCACTACAAGTTAGCCTTTCTTGGCAATTATCTGGTTGCATAGAGGAACCGTATGATTCCAGTACCTATATAATGCACATTTGTCACGGACATTGTTACTTACGGCCACACCACCCTGAATATGCCCGACCTCGTCTGATCTCAGAACCCAAGCAGGGTTGGGCCTTGTTAGTACTTGAATGGGAGACTGCTTGGGAATACCAGGTGCTGTAAATTTTTTCTCTTCTCTCTACCACCTGCATGTCTTTTGTTGCAATGTCTGATCGCCCTGTGACACATGAGGAAGTTGGTCATCTTCAGCTGCTGCTGCTTTGTTGGCAGACACGAAGTGATATGAGAGTCTCAGTTTCAGCTGGAGAGAATAATCACGTCAGGGAAGATGTTTCCACTACTTATCAGCCTTTCTTGGCAATTATCTGGTTGCATAGAGGAACCGTATGATTCCAGTACCTATACAGTTTATATTTGTCACAGACATTGTTGCTTATGGCCACACCACCCTGAATATGCCCGACCTCGTCTGATCTTGGAAGCCAAGCAGGGTTGGGCCTGGTTAGTACTTGGATGGGAGACCGCTTGGGAATACCAGGTGCTGTAAGCTTTTTCTCTTCTCTCAACCACCTGCATGTCTTTTGTTGCAACGTCTGATCACCCTGTGACACATGAGGAAGTTGGTCATCTTCAGCTGCTGCTGCTTTGTTGGCAGACACGAAGTGATCTTAGAGTCTCATTTTCAGCTGGAGAAAATTATCACGTCAGGGAACAAGATGTGCCCACTACATATCAGCCTTTCTCGGCAATTATCTTGTTACATAGAGGAACCATATGATTCCATTGCCTATATAATGCACATTTGTCACAGAGATTGTTGCTTACGGCCAAACCACCCTGAATATGTCTGACCTCGTCTGCTCTCAGAAGCCAAGGAGGGTTGGGCCTGGTTAGTACTTGGATGAGAGACCGCTTGGGAATACCAGATGCTGTAAGCTTTTTCTCTTCTCTCTACCACCTGCATGTCTTTTGTTGCAACGTCTGATCACCCTGTGACACATGAGGAAGTTGGTCATCTTCAGCTGCTGCTGCTTTGTTGGCAGACACAAAGTGATCTGAGAGTCTCAGTTTCAGCTGCAGAGAATAATCACGTCAGGGAAGAAGATGTGCCCAGTACACATCAGCCTTTCTCGGAAATTAACTGGTTGCATAGAGGAACCGTATGATTCCAGTACCTATATAATGCACATTTGTCAGAGACATTGTTGCTTACGGCCACACCACCCTGAACATGCCCGACCTCGTCTGATCTCGGAAGCCAAGGAGGGTTGGGCCTGGTTAGTACTTGGATGGAAGACCTCTTGGGAATACCAGGTGCTTTAAGCTTTTTCTCTTCTCTCTACCACCTGTATGTCTTTTGTTGCAACGTCTGATCACCCTATGACACATGAGGAAGTTGGTCATCTTCAGCAGCTGCTGCTGCTTTGTTGGCAGACACGAAGTGATCTGAGAGTCTCAGTTTAAGCTGCAGAGAATGATCACATCAGGGAAGAAGATGTGCCCATAACAAGTGAGCCTTTCTCGGAAATTATCTGGTTACATAGAGGAAGTGTATGATTACAGTACTTATATAATGCACATTTGTCACAGAAATTGTTCCTTACGGCCACACCACCCTGAATATGCCCGACCTCGTCTGATCTCGGAAGCCAAGGAGGGTTGGGCCTGGTTAGTACTTCAATGGGAGACTGCTTGGGAATACCAGGTGCTGTAAGCGTTTTCTCTTCTCTCTACAACCTGCATGTCTTTTGTTGCAACGTCTGATCACCCTGTGACACATGAGGAAGTTGGTCATCTTCAGCTGCTGCTGCTTTGTTGGAAGACACGAAGTGATCTGAGAGTCTCAGTTTCAGCTGTAGAGAATAATCACATCAGGGAAGAAGATGTGCCCACTACAAGTTAGCCTTTCTTGGCAATTATCTGGTTGCATAGAGGAACCGTATGATTCCAGTACCTCTATAATGCACATTTGTCACAGACATTGTTACTTACGGCCACACCACCCTGAATATGCCCAACCTCTTGTGATCTCGGAAGCCAAACAGGGTTGAACCTGCTTAGTACTTGGATGGGAGACTGCTTGGGAATACCAGGTGCTGTAAGCTTCTTCTCTTCTCTCTACCACCTGCATGTCTTTTGTTGCAACGTCTGATCACCCTGTGACACATGAGGAAGTTGGTCATCTTCAGCAGCTGCTGCTTTTTTGGCAGACACGAAGTGATCTGAGAGTCTCAGTTTCAGCTGTAGACAATAATCACATCAGGGAAGAAGATGTGCCCACTACAAGTTAGCCTTTCTTGGCAATTATCTGGTTGCATAGAGGAACCGTATGATTCCAGTACCTATATAATGCACATTTGTCACAGACATTGTTACTTACGGCCACACCACCCTGAATTTGCCCAACCTCGTGTGATCTCGGAAGCCAAACAGGGTTGAGCCTGCTTAGTACTTGGATGGGAGACTGCTTGGGAATACCAGGTGCTGTAAGCTTCTTCTCTTCTCTCTACCACCTGCATGTCTTTTGTTGCAACGTCTGATCACCCTGTGACACATGAGGAAGATGGTCATCTTCAGCTGCTGCTGCTTTGTTGGCAGACACGAAGTGATCTGAGAGTCTCAGTTTCAGTTGCAGAGAATGATCACATCAGAGAAGATGATTTGCCCGCTACACATAACCCTTTCTCGGCAATTGTCTGGTTGCATAGAGGAACCGTATGATTCCAGTACCTATATAATGCACATTTGTCAGAGACATTGTTGCTTACGGCCACACCACCCTGAATAAGCCCGACCTCGTCTGATCTCGGACGCCAAGCAGCGTTGTACCTGGTTAGTACTTGGATGGGAGACAGCTTGGGAATACCAGGTGCTGTAAGCTTTTTCTCTTCTCTCTACCACCTGCATGTCTTTTGTTGCAACGTCTGATCACCCTGTGACACGTGAAGAAGTTGGTCATCTTCAGCTGCTGCTGCTTTGTTGGAAGACACGAAGTGATCTGAGAGTCTCAGTTTCAGCTGAAGAGAATAATCACGTCAGGGAAGAAGATGTGCCCACTACACATCAGCCGTTCTCATCAATTATCTGGTTACATAGAGGAACCGTATGATTCCTGTACTTATATAATGCACATTTGTCACAGACATTGTTACTTACGGCCACACCACCCTGAATTTGCCTGACCTCGTCTGATCTCGGAAGCCAAGCAGTGTTGGGCCTGTTTAGTAGTTGGGTGGGAGACCGCTTGGGAATACCAGGTGCTGTAAGCTTTTTCTCTTCTCTCTACCACCTGCATGTGTTTTGTTGCAACGTCTGATCACCCTGTGACACATGAGGAAGTTGGTCATCTTCAGCTGCTGCTGCTTTGTTGGCAGACACGAAGTGATCTGAGAGTCTCAGTTTCAGCTGAAGAGAATGATCACATCAGAGAAGATGATATGCCCACTACACATCAGCCTTTCTCGGCAATTATCTGGTTTCATAGAGGAAGTGTATGATTCCAGTACCTATATAATTCACATTTGTAACAAATATTGTTGCTTACCGCCACACCACCCTGAATAAGCCCCACCTTGTCTTAACCTGGAAGCCAAGCAGGGTTGGGACTGGTTTGTACTTCAATGGGAGACTGCTTGGGAATACCAGGTGCTGTAAGCTTTTTCTCTTCTCTCTACCACCTGCATGTCTTTTGTTGCAACATCTGATCACCCTGTGACACATGAGGAAGTTTGTCATCTTCAGCTTCTGCTACTTTGTTGGCAGACACAAAGTGATCTGAGAGTCTCAGTTTCAACTGAAGAGAATAATAACGTCAGGGAACAAGATGTGCCCACTACACATCAGCCTTTCTCGGCAATTATCTGGTTACATAGAGGAACTGTATGATTCCAGTACCTATATAATGCACATTTGTCACAGACATTGTTGCTTACGGCCACACCACCCTCAATATGCCTGACCTCGTCTGATCTCGGAAGCCAAGCACGGTTGGCCTGGTTAGTACTTGGGTGGGAGACTGCTTGGGAATACCAGGTGCTGTAAGCTTTATCTCTTCTCTGGACCACCTCAATGTCTTTTGTTGCAACGTCTGATCACCCTGTGACACATGAGGAAGTTAGTCATCTTCAGCTTCTGCTGCTTTGTTGGCAGACACGAATTGATCTGAGAGTCTCAGTTTCAGCTGCAGAGAATAATCACGTCAGGGAAGAAGATGTGCCCACTACACATAAGCCTTTCTCTGCAATTATCTGGTTACATAGAGGAACCGTATGATTCCAGTACCTATATAATGCACATTTGTCACAGACATTGTCGCTTACGGCCACACCACCCTGAACATGCCTGACCTCGTCTGATCTCGGAAGCCAAGCACGGTTGGCCTGGTTAGTACTTGGGTGGGAGACTGCTTGGGAATACCAGGTGCTGTAAGCTTTATCTCTTCTCTGGACCACCCGAATGTCTTTTGTTGCAACGTCTGATCACCCTGTGACACATGAGGAAGTTGGTCATCTTCAGCTTCTGCTGCTTTGTTGGCAGACACGAAGTGATCTGAGAGTCTCAGTTTCAGCTGCAGAGAATAATCACGTCAGGGAAGAAGATGTGCCCACTACACATAAGCCTTTCTCTGCAATTATCTGGTTACATAGAGGAACCGTATGATTCCAGTACCTATATAATGCACATTTGTCACAGAGATTGTCGCTTACGGCCACACCACCCTGAATATAATATGCCCGACCTCATCCGATCTCGGAAGCCAAGCGGGGTTGTGCCTGGTTAGTATTTGGGTGGGAGACTGCTTGGGAATACCAGGTGCTGTAAGCTTTTTCTCTTCTCTCTACCACCTGCATGTCTTTTGTTGCAACTTCTGATCACCCTGTGACACATGAGGAAGTTGGTCATCTTCAGCTGCTGCTGCTTTGTTGGCAGACACGAAGTGATCTGAGAGTCTCAGTTTCAGCTGCAGAGAATAATCACATCAGGGAAGAAGATGTGCCCACTACAAGTCAGCCTTTCTCGGCAATTATCTGGTTACATAGAGGAACCGTATGATTCCAGTACCTATATAATGCACATTTGTCACAGACCATGTTGCTTACGGCCACACCACCCTGAACATGTCTGATCTCGGAAGCCAAGGAGGGTTGGGCCTGGTTAGTACTTAAATGGGAGACCGCTTGGGAATACCAGGAGCTGTAAGCTTTTTGTCTTCTCTCGACCACCTGCATGTCTTTTGTTGCAACGTCTGATCCCCCTGTGACACATGAGGAAGTTGGTCATCTTCAGCTGCTGCTGCTTTGTTGGCAGACACGAAGTGATCTGAGAGTCTCAGTTTAAGCTGCAGAGAATAATCACATCAGGGAAGAAGATGTGCCCATAACAAGTCAGCCTTTCTCATCAATTATCTGGTTACATAGAGGAACCGTATGATTCCAGTACCTATATAATGCACATTTGTCACAGAGATTGTCGCTTACGGCCACACCACCCTGAACATGCCTGACCTCGTCTGATCTCGGAAGCCAAGCACGGTTGGCCTGGTTAGTACTTGGGTCGGAGACTGCTTGGGAATACCAGGTGCTGTAAGCTTTATCTCTTCTCTGGACCACCTGAATGTCTTTTGTTGCAACGTCTGATCACCCTGTGACACATGAGGAAGTTGGTCATCTTCAGCTTCTGCTGCTTTGTTGGCAGACACGAAGTGATCTGAGAGTCTCAGTTTCAGCTGCAGAGAATAATCACGTCAGGGAAGAAGATGTGCCCACTACACATAAGCCTTTCTCTGCAATTATCTGGTTACATAGAGGAACCGTATGATTCCAGTACCTATATAATGCACATTTGTCACAGAGATTGTCGCTTACGGCCACACCACCCTGAATATAATATGCCCGACCTCGTCCGATCTCGGAAGCCAAGCGGGGTTGTGCCTGGTTAGTACTTGGGTGGGAGACTGCTTGGGAATACCAGGTGCTGTAAGCTTTTTCTCTTCTCTCTACCACCTGCATGTCTTTTGTTGCAACATCTGATCACCCTGTGACACATGAGGAAGTTTGTCATCTTCAGCTTCTGCTACTTTGTTGGCAGACACGAAGTGATCTGAGAGTCTCAGTTTCAACTGAAGAGAATAATAACGTCAGGGAACAAGATGTGCCCACTACACATCAGCCTTTCTCGGCAATTATCTGGTTACATAGAGGAACTGTATGATTCCAGTACCTATATAATGCACATTTGTCACAGACATTGTTGCTTACGGCCACACCACCCTCAATATGCCTGACCTCGTCTGATCTCGGAAGCCAAGCACGGTTGGCCTGGTTAGTACTTGGGTGGGAGACTGCTTGGGAATACCAGGTGCTGTAAGCTTTATCTCTTCTCTGGACCACCTGAATGTCTTTTGTTGCAACGTCTGATCACCCTGTGACACATGAGGAAGTTAGTCATCTTCAGCTTCTGCTGCTTTGTTGGCAGACACGAATTGATCTGAGAGTCTCAGTTTCAGCTGCAGAGAATAATCACGTCAGGGAAGAAGATGTGCCCACTACACATAAGCCTTTCTCTGCAATTATCTGGTTACATAGAGGAACCGTATGATTCCAGTACCTATATAATGCACATTTGTCACAGACATTGTCGCTTACGGCCACACCACCCTGAACATGCCTGACCTCGTCTGATCTCGGAAGCCAAGCACGGTTGGCCTGGTTAGTACTTGGGTGGGAGACTGCTTGGGAATACCAGGTGCTGTAAGCTTTATCTCTTCTCTGGACCACCCGAATGTCTTTTGTTGCAACGTCTGATCACCCTGTGACACATGAGGAAGTTGGTCATCTTCAGCTTCTGCTGCTTTGTTGGCAGACACGAAGTGATCTGAGAGTCTCAGTTTCAGCTGCAGAGAATAATCACGTCAGGGAAGAAGATGTGCCCACTACACATAAGCCTTTCTCTGCAATTATCTGGTTACATAGAGGAACCGTATGATTCCAGTACCTATATAATGCACATTTGTCACAGAGATTGTCGCTTACGGCCACACCACCCTGAATATAATATGCCCGACCTCATCCGATCTCGGAAGCCAAGCGGGGTTGTGCCTGGTTAGTATTTGGGTGGGAGACTGCTTGGGAATACCAGGTGCTGTAAGCTTTTTCTCTTCTCTCTACCACCTGCATGTCTTTTGTTGCAACTTCTGATCACCCTGTGACACATGAGGAAGTTGGTCATCTTCAGCTGCTGCTGCTTTGTTGGCAGACACGAAGTGATCTGAGAGTCTCAGTTTCAGCTGCAGAGAATAATCACATCAGGGAAGAAGATGTGCCCACTACAAGTCAGCCTTTCTCAGCAATTATCTGGTTACATAGAGGAACCGTATGATTCCAGTACCTATATAATGCACATTTGTCACAGACCATGTTGCTTACGGCCACACCACCCTGAACATGTCTGATCTCGGAAGCCAAGGAGGGTTGGGCCTGGTTAGTACTTAAATGGGAGACCGCTTGGGAATACCAGGAGCTGTAAGCTTTTTGTCTTCTCTCGACCACCTGCATGTCTTTTGTTGCAACGTCTGATCCCCCTGTGACACATGAGGAAGTTGGTCATCTTCAGCTGCTGCTGCTTTGTTGGCAGACACGAAGTGATCTGAGAGTCTCAGTTTAAGCTGCAGAGAATAATCACATCAGGGAAGAAGATGTGCCCATAACAAGTCAGCCTTTCTCATCAATTATCTGGTTACATAGAGGAACCGTATGATTCCAGTACCTATATAATGCACATTTGTCACAGAGATTGTCGCTTACGGCCACACCACCCTGAACATGCCTGACCTCGTCTGATCTCGGAAGCCAAGCACGGTTGGCCTGGTTAGTACTTGGGTCGGAGACTGCTTGGGAATACCAGGTGCTGTAAGCTTTATCTCTTCTCTGGACCACCTGAATGTCTTTTGTTGCAACGTCTGATCACCCTGTGACACATGAGGAAGTTGGTCATCTTCAGCTTCTGCTGCTTTGTTGGCAGACACGAAGTGATCTGAGAGTCTCAGTTTCAGCTGCAGAGAATAATCACGTCAGGGAAGAAGATGTGCCCACTACACATAAGCCTTTCTCTGCAATTATCTGGTTACATAGAGGAACCGTATGATTCCAGTACCTATATAATGCACATTTGTCACAGAGATTGTCGCTTACGGCCACACCACCCTGAATATAATATGCCCGACCTCGTCCGATCTCGGAAGCCAAGCGGGGTTGTGCCTGGTTAGTACTTGGGTGGGAGACTGCTTGGGAATACCAGGTGCTGTAAGCTTTTTCTCTTCTCTCTACCACCTGCATGTCTTTTGTTGCAACGTCTGATCACCCTGTGACACATGAGGAAGTTGGTCATCTTCAGCTGCTGCTGCTTTGTTGGCAGACACAAAGTGATCTGAGAGTCTCAGTTTCAGCTGCAGAGAATAATCACATCAGGCAAGAAGATGTGCCCACTACAAGTCAGCCTTTCTCGGCAATTATCTGGTTACATAGAGGAACCGTATGATTCCAGTACCTATATAATGCACATTTGTCACAGACCATGTTGCTTACGGCCACACCACCCTGAACATGCCCGACCTCGTCTGATCTCGGAAGCCAAGGAGGGTTGGGCCTGGTTAGTACTTAAATGGGAGACCGCTTGGGAATACCAGGAGCTGTAAGCTTTTTGTCTTCTCTCGACCACCTGCATGTCTTTTGTTGCAACGTCTGATCCCCCTGTGACACATGAGGAAGTTGGTCATCTTCAGCTTCTGCTGCTTTGTTGGCAGACACGAAGTGATCTGAGAGTCTCAGTTTCAGCTGCAGAGAATAATCACATCAGGGAAGAAGATGTGCCCATAACAAGTCAGCCTTTCTCATCAATTATCTGGTTACATAGAGGAATTGTATGATTCCAGTACCTATATAATGCACATTTGTCACAGAAATTGTTCCTTACGGCTACACCACCCTGAATAAGCCCGACCTCGTCTGATCGCGGAAGCCAAGGAGGGTTGGGCCTGGTTAGTACTTTAATGGGAGACTGCTTGGGAATACCAGGTTCTGTAAGCGTTTTCTCTTCTCTCAACCACCTGCATGTCTTTTGTTGCAACGTCTGATCACCCTGTGACACATGAGGAAGTTGGTCATCTTCAGCTGCTGCTGCTTTGTTGGCAGACACGAAGTGATCTTAGAGTCTCAGTTTCAGCTGAAGAGAATAATCACGTCAGGGAAGAAGATGTGCCCACTACTTATCAGCTTTTCTCGGCAATTATCTGGTTACATAGAGGAACTGTATGATTCCAGTACCTTTATAATGCACATTTGTCACAGTTGTGGTTAATTACGGCCACACCACCCTGAAAATGCCTGACCACGTCTGATCTCGGAAGCCAAGCAGGTTTTGGCCTGGTTAGTACTTGGATGGTAGACTCTCTGGGAATACCAGGTGCTGTAAGCTTTTTCTCTTCTCTCTACCACCTGCATGTCTTTTGTTGCAACGTCTGATCACCCTGTGACACATGAGGAAGTTGGTCATCTTCAGCTACTGCTGCTTTGTTGGCAGACACAAAGTGATCTGAGAGTCTCAGTTTCAGCTGCAGAGAATAATCACGTCAGGGAAGAAGATGTGCCCACTACAAGTCAGCCTTTCTCGGAAATGATCTGGTTGCATAGAGGAACCGTATGATTCCAGTACCTATATAATGCACATTTGTCAGAGACATTGTTGCTTACGGCCACACCACCCTGAACATGCCCGACCTCGTCTGATCTCGGAAGCCAAGGAGGGTTGGGCGTGGTTAGTACTTGGATGGAAGACCTCTTGGGAATACCAGGTGCTGTAAGCTTTTTCTCTTCTCTCGACCACCTGCATGTCTTTTGTTGCAACGTCTGATCACCCTGTGACACATGAGGAAGTTGGTCATTTTCAGCTGCTGCTGCTTTGTTGGCAGACACGAAGTGATCTGAGAGTCTCAGTTTCAGCTGCAGAGAATGATCACATGAGGGAAGAAGATTTGCCCACTACAAGTCTGCCTTTCTCGGCAATTATCTGGTTACATAGAGGAACCGTATGATTCCAGTACCTATATAATGCACATTTGTCACAGACATTGTTGCTTACGGCCACACCACCCTGAACATGCCCGACCTCGTCTGATCTCGGAAGCCAAGGAGGGTTGGGCTTGGTTAGTACTTAAATGGGAGACTGCTTGGGAATACCAGGTGCTGTAAGCTTTATCTCTTCTCTGGACCACCTGAATGTCTTTTGTGGCAACGTCTGATCCTCCTGTGACACATGAGGAAGTTGGTCATCTTCAGCTGCTGCTGCTTCTTTGTTGGCAGACACGAAGTGATCTGATAGTCTCAATTTCAGCTGCAGAGAATAATCACATCAGGGAAGAAGATGTGCCCACTACAAGTCAGCCTTTCTCGGCAATTATCTGGTTACATAGAGGAAGTGTATGATTCCAGTACCTATATAATGCACATTTGTCACAGATATTGTTGCTTACGGCCACACCACCCTGAATAAGCCCGACCTCGTCTGATCTTGGAAGTCAAGCAGGTTTGGGCCTGGTTAGTACTTGGATGGGAGACTGCTTGGGAATACCAGGTGCTGTAAGCTTTTTCTCTTCTCTCTACCACCTGCATGTCTTTTGTTGCAACGTCTGATCACCCTGTGACACATGAGGAAGTTGGTCATCTTCAGCTGCTGCTGCTTTGTTGGCAGACACAAAGTGATCTGAGAGTCTCATTTTCAGCTGGAGAGAATTATCACGTCAGGGAAGAAGATGTGCCCACTACATATCAGCCTTTCTCGGCAATTATCTGGTTACATAGAGGAAGTGTATGATTCCATTGCCTATATAATGCACATTTGTCACGGAGATTGTTACTTATGGCCAAACCACCCTGAATATGTCTGACCTTGTCTGATCTCGGAAGCCAAGGGGGGCTGGGCCTGGTTAGTACTTTGATGGGACACCGCTTGGGAATACCAGGTGCTGTAAGCTTTTTCTCTTCTCTCTACCACCTACATGTCTTTTGTTGCAATGTCTGATCGCCCTGTGACACATGAGGAAGTTGGTCATCTTCAGCTGCTGCTGCTTTGTTAGCAGACACGAAGTGATCTGAGAGTCTCAGTTTCAGCTGCAGAGAATAATAACATCAAGGAAGAAGATGTGCCCACAACAAGTTAGCCTTTCTCTGCAATTATCTGGTTACATAGAGGAACTGTATTATTCCAGTTCCTATATAATGCACATTTTTCACAGACATTGTTACTTACGGCCACACCACCCTGAATATGCCCGACCTCAACTGATCTCGGAACCCAAGCAGGGTTGGGCCTGGTTAGTACTTGAATGGGAGACCCCTTGGGAATGCCAGGTGCTGTAAGCTTTTTCTCTTCTCTCTACCACCTGCATGTATTTTGTTGCAAGGTCTGATCGCCCTCTGACACATGAGGAAGTTGGTCATCTTCAGCTGCTGCTGCTTTGTTGGCAGACACGAAGTGATCTGAGAGTCTCATTTTCAGCTGGAGAGAATAATCACGTCAGGGAAGAAGATGTGCCCACTATTTATCAGCCTTTCTCTGCAATTATCTGGTAATATAGAGGAAACGTATGATTCCAGTACCTATACAATTTACATTTGTCACAGACATTGTTGCTTACGGCCACACCACCCTGAATATGCCCGACCTCGTCTGATCTTGGAAGCCAAGCAGGGTTGTGCCTGGTTAGTACTTGGATGGGAGACTGCTTGGGATTATCAGGTGCTGTAAGCTTTTTCTCTTCTCTCAACCACCTGCATGTCTTTTGTTGCAACGTCTGATCACCCTGTGACACATGAGGAAGTTGGTCATCTTCATTTTCTGCTGCTTTGTTGGCAGACACGAAGTGATCTTAGAGTCTCATTTTCAGCTGGAGAAAATTATCACGTCAGGGAACAAGATGTGCCCACTATATATCAGACTTTTTCGGCAATTATCTTGTTACATAGAGGAACCATATGATTCCATTGCCTATATAATGCACATTTGTCACAGAGATTGTTGCTTACGGCCAAACCACCCTGAATATGCCCAATCTCGTGTGATCTCAGAAGCCAAGGAGGGTTGGGCCTGGTTAGTACTTTGATGAGAGACCGCTTGGGAATACCAGGTGCTGTAAGCTTTTTCTCTTCTCTGGACCACCTGAATGTCTTTTGTTGCAACGTCTGACCACCCTGTGACACATGAGGAAGTTGGTCATCTTCAGCTGCTGCTGCTTTGTTGGCAGACATGAAGTGATCTGAGAGTCTCAGTTTCAGTTGCAGAGAATGATCACATCAGAGAAGATGATTTACCCGCTACACATCAGCCTTTCTCGGCAATTATCTGGTTGCATAGAGGAACCATATGATTCCAGTACCTATATAATGCACATTTGTCAGAGACATTGTTACTTACGGCCACACCACCCTGAATATGCCAGACCTTGACTGATCTCAGAACCCAAGCAGGGTTGTACCTGGTTAGTACTTGGATGGGAGACAGCTTGGGAATACCAGGTGCTGTAAGCTTTTTCTCTTCTCTCTACAACCTGCATGTCTTTTGTTGCAACGTCTGATCACCCTGTGACACATGAGGAAGTTGGTCATCTTCAGCTGCTGCTGCTTTGTTGATAGACACGAGGTGATCTGAGAGTCTCAGTTTCAGCTGAAGAGAATAATCACATCAAGGAGGAAGATGAACCCACTACAAGTCAGCCTTTTTCGGCAATTATCTGGTTACACAGAGGAAGTGTATGATTCCAGTACCTATATAATGCACATTTGTCACCGATATTGTTGCTTACGGCCACACCACCCTGAATAAGCCCGACCTCGTCTGATCTCGGAAGCCAAGCAGGGTTGGGCCTGGTTAGTACTTGAATGGTAGACCGCTTGGGAATACCAGGTGCTGTAAGCTTTTTCTCTTCTCTCGACCACCTGCATGTCTTTTGTTGCAACGTCTGATCACCCTGTGACACATGAGGAAGTTGGTCATCTTCAGCTTCTGCTGCTTTGTTGGCAGACACGAAGTGATCTGAGAGTCTCAGTTTCAGCTGAAGAGAATGATCACATCAGAGAAGATGATATGCCCGCTACACATCAGCCTTTCTGGGCAATTATCTGGTTGCATAGAGGAATTGTATGATTCCAGTACCTATATAATGCACATTTGTCAGAGACATTGTTGCTTACGGCCACACCACCCTGAACATGCCCGACCTCGTCTGATCTCGGAAGCTAAGCAGGTTTGAGCCTGCTTAGTGCTTGGATGGGAGACTGCTTGGGAATACCAGGTGCTGTAAGCTTCTTCTCTTCTCTCTACCACCTGCATGTCTTTTGTTGCAACGTCTGATCACCCTGTGACACATGAGGAAGTTGGTCATCTTCAGCTGCTGCTGCTTTGTTGGCAGACACAAAGTGATCTGAGAGTCTCAGTTTCAGTTGCAGAGAATAATCACGTCAGGGAAGAAGATGTGCCCACTACAAGTCAGCCTTTCTCTGCAATTATCTGGTTACATAGAAGAAGTGTATGATTCCAGTACCTATATAATGCACATTTGTCACAGCTATTGTTGCTTACGGCCGCACCACCCTGAATATGCCTGACCTCGTCTGATCTTGGAAGAAAAGCAGGGTTGGGCCTGGTTAGTACTTGGATGGGAGACCACTTCGGAATACCAGGTGCTGTAAGCTTTTTCTCTTCTCTCTACCACCTGCATGTCTTTTGTTGCAACGTCTGATCACCCTGTGACACATGAGGAAGTTGGTCATCTTCAGCTGCTGCTGCTTTGTTGGCTGACACGAAGTGATCTGAGAGTCTCAGTTTCAGTTGCAGAGAATGATCACATCAGAGAAGATGATATGCCCGCTACACATCAGCCTTTCTCGGCAATTATCTGGTTGCATAGAGGAACCGTATGATTCCAGTACCTATATAATGCACATTTGTCAGAGACATTGTTGCTTACGGCCACACAACCCTGAACATGCCTGACCTCGTCTGATCTCGGAAGCCAAGCACAGTTTGGCCTGGTTTGTACTTGGATGGAAGACCTCTTGGGAATACGAGGTGCTGTAAGCTTTTTCTCTTCTCTGTACCACCTGCATGTCTTTTGTTGCAACGTCTGATCACCTTGTGACACATGAGGAAGTTGGTCATCTTCAGCTTCTGCTGCTTTGTTGGCAGACACAAAGTGATCTGAGAGTCTCAGTTTCAGCTCGAGAGAATAATCACGTCAGGGAAGAAGATGTGCCCACTACTTATCAGCTTTTCTTGGCAATTATCTGGTTACATAGAGGAACTGTATGATTCCAGTACCTATATAATGCACATTTGTCACAGTTTTGCTTGCTTACGGCCACACCACCCTGAACATACCCGACCTCGTCTGATCTCGGAAGCCAAGGAGGGTTGGGCGTGGTTAATACTTGGATGGAAGACCTCTTGGGAATACCAGGTGCTGTAAGCTTTTTCTCTTCTCTCGACCACCTGCATGTCTTTTAGAAGATTTGCCCACTACAAGTCAGCCTTTCTCGGCAATTATCTGGTTACATAGAGGAACCGTATGATTCCAGTACCTATATAATGCACATTTGTCACAGACATAGTTGCTTACGGCCACACCACCCTGAACATGCCCGACCTCGTCTGATCTCGGTAGCCAAGGAGGGTTGGGCCTGGTTAGTACTTAAATGGGAGACCGCTTGGGAATACCAGGAGCTTTAAGCTTTTTGTCTTCTCTCGACCACCTGCATGTCTTTTGTTGCAACGTCTGATCACCCTGTGACACATGAGGAAGTTGGTCATCTTCAGCTGCTGCTGCTTTGTTGGCAGACACGAAGTGATCTGAGAGTCTCAGTTTCAGCTGCAGAGAATAATCACATCAGGGAAGAAGATGTGCCCATAACAAGTCAGACTTTCTCTGCAATTATCTGGTTACATAGAGGAATTGTATGATTCCAGTACCTATATAATGCACATTTGTCACAGAAATTGTTCCTTACGGCCACACCACCCTGAATAAGCCCGACCTCGTCTGATCTCGGAAGCCAAGGAGGGTTGGGCCTGGTTAGTACTTTAATGGGAGACTGCTTGGGAATACCAGGTGCTGTAAGCGTTTTCTCTTCTCTCTACAACCTGCATGTCTTTTGTTGCAACATCTGATCACCCTGTGACACATGAGGAAGTTGGTCATCTTCAGCTGCTGCTGCTTTGTTGGCAGACACAAAGTGATCTGAGAGTCTCAGTTTCAGTTGCAGAGAATGATCACATCAGAGAAGATGATTTGCCCGCTACACATCAGCCTTTCTCGGCAATTATCTGGTTGCATAGAGGAACCGTATGATTCCAGTACCTATATAATGCACATTTGTCAGAGACATTGTTGCTTACGGCCACACCACCCTGAATAAGCCCAACCTCGTCTGATCTCGGACACCAAGAAGGTTGTACCTGGTTAGTACTTGGATGGGAGACAGCTTGGGAATACCAGGTGCTGTAAGCTTTTTCTCTTCTCTCTACCACCTGCATGTCTTTTGTTGCAACGTCTGATCATCCTGTGACACGTGAAGAAGTTGGTCATCTTCAGCTGCTGCTGCTTTGTTGATAGACACGAGGTGATCTGAGAGTCTCAGTTTCAGCTGAAGAGAATAATCACATCAAGGAGGAAGATGAACCCACTACAAGTCAGCGTTTTTCGGCAATTATCTGGTTACACAGAGGAAGTGTATGATTCCAGTACCTATATATTGCACATTTGTCACCGATATTGTTGCTTACGGCCACACCACCCTGAATAAGCCCGACCTCGTCTGATCTCGGAAGCCAAGCAGGGTTGGGCCTGGTTAGTACTTGAATGGTAGACCGCTTGGGAATACCAGGTGCCTTAAGCTTTTTCTCTTCTCTCTACCACCTGCATGTCTTTTGTTGCAACGTCTGATCACCCTGTGACACATGAGGAAGTTGGTCATCTTCAGCTTCTGCTGCTTTGTTGGCAGACACGAAGTGATCTGAGAGTCTCATTTTCAGCTGAAGAGAATGATCACATCAGAGAAGATGATATGCCCGCTACACATCAGCCTTTCTCGGCAATTATCTGGTTGCATAGAGGAACCGTCTGATTCCACTACCTATATAATGCACATTTGTCAGAGACATTGTTGCTTACGGCCACACCACCCTGAACATGCCCGACCTCGTCTGATCTCGGAAGCCAAGCAGGGTTGAGCCTGCTTAGTACTTGGATGGGAGACTGCTTGGGAATACCAGGTGCTGTAAGCTTCTTCTCTCCTCTCTACCACCTGCATGTCTTTTGTTGCAACGTCTGATCACCCTGTGACACATGAGGAAGTTGGTCATCTTCAGCAGCTGCTGCTTCTTTGTTGGCAGACACGAAGTGATCTGAGAGTCTCAGTTTCAGCTGCAGAGAATAATCACATCAGGGAAGAAGATGTGCCCACTACAAGTCAGCCTTTCTCTGCAATTATCTGGTTACATAGAAGAAGTGTATGATTCCAGTACCTATATAATGCACATTTGTCACAGCTATTGTTGCTTACGGCCGCACCACCCTGAATATGCCCGACCTCGTCTGATCTTGGAAGCCAAGGAGGGTTGGGCGTGGTTAGTACTTGGATGGAAGACCTCTTGGGAATACCAGGTACTGTAAGCGTTTTCTCTTCTCTCTACCACCTGCATGTCTTTTGTTGCAACGCCTGATCACCCTGTGACACATGAGGAAGTTGGTCATCTTCAGCTGCTGCTTCTTTGTTGGCAGACACGAAGTGATCTGAGAGTCTCAATTTCAGCTGCAGAGAATAATCACATCAGGGAAGAAGATGTGCCCACTACAAGTCAGCCTTTCTCGGCAATTATCTGGTTGCATAGAGGAACCGTATGATTCCAGTACCTATATAATGCACATTTGTCAGAGACATTGTTGCTTACGGCCACACAACCCTGAACATGCCCGACCTCGTCTGATCTCGGAAGCCAAGCACAGTTGGGCCTGGTTTGTACTTGGATGGAAGACCTCTTGGTCATCTTCAGCTACTGCTGCTTTGTTGGCAGACACGAAGTGATCTGAGAGTCTCAGTTTCAGTTGCAGAGAATGATCACATGAGGGAAGAAGATTTGCCCACTACAAGTCTGCCTTTCTCGGCAATTATCTGGTTACATAGAGGAACCGTATGATTCCAGTACCTATATAATGCACATTTGTCACAGACATTGTTGCTTACGGCCACACCACCCTGAACATCCCCGACCTCGTCTGATCTCGGTAGCCAAGGACGGTTGGGCCTGGTTAGTACTTAAATGGAAGACCGCTTGGGAATACCAGGAGCTGTAAGCTTTTTGTCTTCTCTCGACCACCTGCATGTCTTTTGTTGCAACGTCTGATCACCCTGTGACACATGAGGAAGTTGGTCATCTTCAGCTGCTGCTGCTTCTTTGTTGGCAGACACGAAGTGATCTGAGAGTCTCAATTTCAGCTGCAGAGAATAATCACATCAGGGAAGAAGATGTGCCCACTACAAGTCAGCCTTTCTCGGCAATTATCTGGTTACATAGAGGAAGTGTATGATTCCAGTACCTATATAATGCACATTTGTCACAGATATTGTTGCTTACGGCCACACCACCCTGAATAAGCCCGACCTCGTCTGATCTTGGAAGTCAAGCAGGTTTGGGCCTGGTTAGTACTTGGATGGGAGACTGCTTGGGAATACCAGGTGCTGTAAGCTTTTTCTCTTCTCTCTACCACCTGCATGTCTTTTGTTGCAACGTCTGATCACCCTTTGACACATGAGGAAGTTGGTCATCTTCAGCTGCTGCTGCTTTGTTGGCAGACACAAAGTGATCTGAGAGTCTCATTTTCAGCTGGAGAGAATTATCACGTCAGGGAAGAAGATGTGCCCACTACATATCAGCCTTTCTCGGCAATTATCTGGTTACATAGAGGAAGTGTATGATTCCATTGCCTATATAATGCACATTTGTCACGGAGATTGTTACTTACGGCCGCACCACCCTGAATATGCCCGACCTCGTCTGATCTTGGAAGCCAAGGAGGGTTGGGCGTGGTTAGTACTTGGATGGAAGACCTCTTGGGAATACCAGGTGCTGTAAGCTTTTTCTCTTCTCTCTACCACCTGCATGTCTTTTGTTGCAACGTCTGATCACCCTTTGACACATGAGGAAGTTGGTCATCTTCAGCTGCTGCTGCTTTGTTGGCAGACACAAAGTGATCTGAGAGTCTCAATTTTCAGCTGGAGAGAATTATGACGTCAGGTAAGAAGATGTGCCCACTACATATCAGCCTTTCTCGGCAATTATCTGGTTACATAGAGGAAGTGTATGATTCCATTGCCTATATAATGCACATTTGTCACGGAGATTGTTACTTACGGCCAAACCACCCTGAATATGTCTGACCTTGTCTGATCTTGGAACCCAAGCAGGGTTGGACCTGGTTAGTACTTGAATGGGAGACCCCTTGGGAATGCCAGGTGCTTTAAGCTTTTTCTCTTCTCTCTACCACCTGCATGTATTTTGTTGCAAGGTCTGATCGCCCTGTGACACATGAGGAAGTTGGTCATCTTCAGCTGCTGCTGCTTTGTTGGCAGACACGAAGTGATCTGAGAGTCTCAGTTTCAGCTGCAGAGAATAATCACATCAGGGAAGAAGATGTGCCCACTACAAGTTAGCCTTTCTCTGCAATTATCTGGTTACATAGAGGAAGTGTATGGTTCCAGTACTTATATAATGCACATTTGTCACAGATATTGTTGCTTACGGCCACACCACCCTGAATAAACCAGACCTCGTCTGATCTTGGAAGCAAAGCAGGGTTGGGCCTGTTTAGTACTTGGATGGGAGACCACTTGGGAATACCAAGTGCTGTAAGCTTTTTCTCTTCTCTCAACCACCTGCATGTCTTTTGTTGCAACGTCTGATCACCCTGTGACACATGAGGAAGGTGGTCATCTTCAGCTGCTGCTGCTTTGTTGGCAGACACGAAGTGATCTGAGAGTCTCATTTTCAGTTGGAGAGAATTATCACGTCAGGGAAGAAGATGTACCCAATACATATCAGCCTTTCTCGGCAATTATCTGGTTACATAGAGGAACCATATGATTCCAGTGCCTATATAATGCACATTTGTCAGATATGTTGTTGCTTACGGCCACACCACCCTGAACATGCCCGACCTCGTCTGATCTCAGAAGCCAAGCAGGGTTGGTCCTGGTTAGTACTTGGATGGGAGACTGCTTGGGAATACCAGGTGCTGTAAGCTTCTTCTCTTCTCTCTACCACCTGCATGTCTTTTGTTGCAACGTCTGATCACCCTGTGACACATGAGGAAGGTGGTCATCTTCAGCTGCTGCTGCTTTGTTGGCAGACACGAAGTGATCTGAGAGTCTCAGTTTAAGTTGCAGAGAATGACCACATCAGAGAAGATGATATGCCCGCTACACATCAGCCTTTCTCGGCAATTATCTGATTGCATAGAGGAACCGTATGATTCCAGTACCTATATAATGCACATTTGTCAGAGACATTGTTGCTTACGGCCTCACCACCCTGAACATGCCTGACCTCGTCTGATCTTGCAAGCCAAGCAGGGTTGGGCCTGGTTAGTACTTCAATGGGAGACTGCTTGGGAATACCAGGTGCTGTAAGCGTTTTCTCTTCTCTCTACAACCTGCATGTCTTTTGTTGCAACGTCTGATCACCCTGTGACACATGAGGAAGTTGGTCATCTTCAGCTGCTGCTGCTTTGTTGGAAGACACGAAGTGATCTGAGAGTCTCAGTTTCAGCTGAAGAGAATAATCACGTCAGGGAAGATGTTTCCACTACTTATCAGCCTTTCTTGGCAATTATCTGGTTGCATAGAGGAACCGTATGATTCCAGTACCTATACAGTTTATATTTGTCACAGACATTGTTGCTTACGGCCACACCACCCTGAATATGCCCGACCTCGTCTGATCTCGGAAGCCAAGGAGGGTTGGGCCTGGTTAGTACTTCAATGGGAGACTGCTTGGGAATACCAGGTGCTGTAAGCGTTTTCTCTTCTCTCTACAACCTGCATGTCTTTTGTTGCAACGTCTGATCACCCTGTGACACATGAGGAAGTTGGTCATCTTCAGCTGCTGCTGCTTTGTTGGAAGACACGAAGTGATCTGAGAGTCTCAATTTCAGCTGCAGAGAATAATCACGTCAGGGAAGAAGATGTGCCCACTACAAGTCAGCCTTTCTCGGCAATTATCTGGTTACATAGAGGAAGTGTATGATTCCAGTACCTATATAATGCACATTTGTCACAGATATTGTTGCTTACGGCCACACCACCCTGAATAAGCCCGACCTCGTCTGATCTTGGAAGTCAAGCAGGTTTGGGCCTGGTTAGTACTTGGATGGGAGACTGTCTGGGAATACCAGGTGCTGTAAGCTTTTTCTCTTCTCTCTACCACCTGCATGTCTTTTGTTGCAACGTCTGATCACCCTTTGACACATGAGGAAGTTGGTCATCTTCAGCTGCTGCTGCTTTGTTGGCAGACACAAAGTGATCTGAGAGTCTAATTTTCAGCTGGAGAGAATTATCACGTCAGGGAAGAAGATGTGCCCACTACATATCAGCCTTTCTCGGCAATTATCTGGTTACATAGAGGAAGTGTATGATTCCAGTACCTATATATTGCACATTTGTCACCGATATTGTTGCTTACGGCCACACCACCCTGAATAAGCCCGACCTCGTCTGATCTCGGAAGCCAAGCAGGGTTGGGCCTGGTTAGTACTTGAATGGTAGACCGCTTGGGAATACCAGGTGCCTTAAGCTTTTTCTCTTCTCTCTACCACCTGCATGTCTTTTGTTGCAACGTCTGATCACCCTGTGACACATGAGGAAGTTGGTCATCTTCAGCTTCTGCTGCTTTGTTGGCAGACACGAAGTGATCTGAGAGTCTCAGTTTCAGCTGAAGAGAATGATCACATCAGAGAAGATGATATGCCCGCTACACATCAGCCTTTCTCGGCAATTATCTGGTTGCATAGAGGAACCGTATGATTCCACTACCTATATAATGCACATTTGTCAGAAACATTGTTGCTTACGGCCACACCACCCTGAACATGCCCAACCTCGTCTGATCTCGGAAGCCAAGCAGGGTTGAGCCTGCTTAGTACTTGGATGGGAGACTGCTTGGGAATACCAGGTGCTGTAAGCTTCTTCTCTTCTCTCTACCACCTGCATGTCTTTTGTTGCAACGTCTGATCATCCTGTGACACATGAGGAAGTTGGTCATCTTCAGCAGCTGCTGCTTCTTTGTTGGCAGACACGAAGTGATCTGAGAGTCTCAGTTTCAGCTGCAGAGAATAATCACATCAGGGAAGAAGATGTGCCCACTACAAGTCAGCCTTTCTCTGCAATTATCTGGTTACATAGAAGAAGTGTATGATTCCAGTACCTATATAATGCACATTTGTCACAGCTTTTGTTGCTTACGGCCGCACCACCCTGAATATGCCCGACCTCGTCTGATCTTGGAAGCCAAGGAGGGTTGGGCGTGGTTAGTACTTGGATGGAAGACCTCTTGGGAATACCAGGTACTGTAAGCGTTTTCTCTTCTCTCTACCACCTGCATGTCTTTTGTTGCAACGCCTGATCACCCTGTGACACATGAGGAAGTTGGTCATCTTCAGCTGCTGCTTCTTTGTTGGCAGACACGAAGTGATCTGAGAGTCTCAATTTCAGCTGCAGAGAATGATCACATCAGAGAAGAAGATGTGCCCACTACAAGTCAGCCTTTCTCGGCAATTATCTGGTTGCATAGAGGAACTGTATGATTTCAGTACCTATATAATGCACATTTGTCAGAGACATTGTTGCTTACGGCCACACAACCCTGAACATGCCCGACCTCGTCTGATCTCGGAAGCCAAGCACAGTACGGCCTGGTTTGTACTTGGATGGAAGACCTCTTGGTCATCTTCAGCTACTGCTGCTTTGTTGGCAGACACGAAGTGATCTGAGAGTCTCAGTTTCAGTTGCAGAGAATGATCACATGAGGGAAGAAGATTTGCCCACTACAAGTCTGCCTTTCTCGGCAATTATCTGGTTACATAGAGGAACCGTATGATTCCAGTACCTATATAATGCACATTTGTCACAGACATTGTTGCTTACGGCCACACCACCCTGAACATGCCCGACCTCGTCTGATCTCGGTAGCCAAGGACGGTTGGGCCTGGTTAGTACTTAAATGGGAGACCGCTTGGGAATACCAGGAGCTGTAAGCTTTTTGTCTTCTCTCGACCACCTGCATGTCTTTTGTTGCAACGTCTGATCACCCTGTGACACATGAGGAAGTTGGTCATCTTCAGCTGCTGCTGCTTCTTTGTTGGCAGACACGAAGTGATCTGAGAGTCTCAATTTCAGCTGCAGAGAATAATCACATCAGGGAAGAAGATGTGCCCACTACAAGTCAGCCTTTCTCGGCAATTATCTGGTTACATAGAGGAAGTGTATGATTCCAGTACCTATATAATGCACATTTGTCACAGTTATGGTTGCTTACGGCCACACCACCCTGAACATACCCGACCTCGTCTGATCTCGGAAGCCAAGGAGGGTTGGGCGTGCTTAGTACTTGGATGGAAGACCTCTTGGGAATACCAGGTGCTGTAAGCTTTTTCTCTTCTCTCGACCACCTGCATGTCTTTTGTTGCAATGTCTGATCACCCTGTGACACATGAGGAAGGTGGTCATCTTCAGCTGCTGCTGCTTTGTTGGCAGACACAAAGTGATCTGAGAGTCTCAGTTTCAGTTGCAGAGAATGATCACATCAGAGAAGATGATATGCCCGCTACACATCAGCCTTTCTCGGCAATTATCTGGTTGCATAGAGGAACCGTATGATTCCAGTACCTATATAATGCACATTTGTCAGAGACATTGTTGCTTACGGCCACACCACCCTGAACATGCCCGACCTTGTCTGATCTCGGAATTATAGCACGGTTGGTCCTGGTTAGTACTTGGATGGGAGTCCGCTTGGGAATACCAGTTGCTGTAAGCTTCTTCTCTTCTCTCTACCACCTGCATGTCTTTTGTTGCAACGTCTGATCATCCTGTGACACATGAGGAAGTTGGTCATCTTCAGCAGCTGCTGCTGCTTTGTTGGCAGACACGAAGTGATCTGAGAGTCTCAGTTTCAGCTGCAGAGAATAATCACATCAGGGAAGAAGATGTGCCCACTACAAGTTAGCCTTTCTCTGCAATTATCTGGTTACATAGAGGAAGTGTATGGTTCCAGTACTTATATAATGCACATTTGTCACAGATATTGTTGCTTACGGCCACACCACCCTGAATAAACCAGACCTCGTCTGATCTTGGAAGCAAAGCAGGGTTGGGCCTGTTTAGTACTTGGATGGGAGACCACTTGGGAATACCAAGTGCTGTAAGCTTTTTCTCTTCTCTCAACCACCTGCATGTCTTTTGTTGCAACGTCTGATCACCCTGTGACACATGAGGAAGGTGGTCATCTTCAGCTGCTGCTGCTTTGTTGGCAGACACGAAGTGATCTGAGAGTCTCATTTTCAGTTGGAGAGAATTATCACGTCAGGGAAGAAGATGTACCCAATACATATCAGCCTTTCTCGGCAATTATCTGGTTACATAGAGGAACCATATGATTCCAGTGCCTATATAATGCACATTTGTCAGATATGTTGTTGCTTACGGCCACACCACCCTGAACATGCCCGACCTCGTCTGATCTCAGAAGCCAAGCAGGGTTGGTCCTGGTTAGTACTTGGATGGGAGACTGCTTGGGAATACCAGGTGCTGTAAGCTTCTTCTCTTCTCTCTACCACCTGCATGTCTTTTGTTGCAACGTCTGATCACCCTGTGACACATGAGGAAGGTGGTCATCTTCAGCTGCTGCTGCTTTGTTGGCAGACACGAAGTGATCTGAGAGTCTCAGTTTAAGTTGCAGAGAATGACCACATCAGAGAAGATGATATGCCCGCTACACATCAGCCTTTCTCGGCAATTATCTGATTGCATAGAGGAACCGTATGATTCCAGTACCTATATAATGCACATTTGTCAGAGACATTGTTGCTTACGGCCTCACCACCCTGAACATGCCTGACCTCGTCTGATCTTGCAAGCCAAGCAGGGTTGGGCCTGGTTAGTACTTCAATGGGAGACTGCTTGGGAATACCAGGTGCTGTAAGCGTTTTCTCTTCTCTCTACAACCTGCATGTCTTTTGTTGCAACGTCTGATCACCCTGTGACACATGAGGAAGTTGGTCATCTTCAGCTGCTGCTGCTTTGTTGGAAGACACGAAGTGATCTGAGAGTCTCAGTTTCAGCTGAAGAGAATAATCACGTCAGGGAAGATGTTTCCACTACTTATCAGCCTTTCTTGGCAATTATCTGGTTGCATAGAGGAACCGTATGATTCCAGTACCTATACAGTTTATATTTGTCACAGACATTGTTGCTTACGGCCACACCACCCTGAATATGCCCGACCTCGTCTGATCTCGGAAGCCAAGGAGGGTTGGGCCTGGTTAGTACTTCAATGGGAGACTGCTTGGGAATACCAGGTGCTGTAAGCGTTTTCTCTTCTCTCTACAACCTGCATGTCTTTTGTTGCAACGTCTGATCACCCTGTGACACATGAGGAAGTTGGTCATCTTCAGCTGCTGCTGCTTTGTTGGAAGACACGAAGTGATCTGAGAGTCTCAGTTTCAGCTGAAGAGAATAATCACGTCAGGGAAGAAGATGTGCCCACTACACATCAGCCTTTCTCAGCAATTATCTGGTTACATAGAGGAACCGTATGATTCCTGTACTTATATAATGCACATTTGTCACAGACATTGTTGCTTACGGCCACACCACCCTCAATATGCCTGACCTCGTCTGATCTCGGAAGCCAAGCAGGGCTGGGCCTGGTTAGTACTTGGGTGGGAGACCGCTTGAAAATACCATTTGCTGTAAGCTTTTTCTCTTCTCTCTACAACCTGCATGTCTTTTGTTGCAACGTCTGATCACCCTGTGACACATGAGGAAGTTGGTCATCTTCAGCTGCTGCTGCTGCTTTGTTGGCAGACATGAAGTGATCTGAGAGTCTCAGTTTCAGCTCCAGAGAATAATCACATCAAGGAGGAAGATGTGCCCACTAAGAGTCAGCCTTTCTCGGCAATTATCTGGTTACATAGAGGAAGTGTATGATTCCAGTACCTATATAATACACATTTGTACCAGATATTGTTGCTTACCGCCACACCACCCTGAATAAGCTCGACCTCGTCTGATCTCGGAAGCCAAGCAGGGTTGGGCCTGGTTAGTTCTTGAATGGGAGACCGCTTGCGAATACCAGGTGCTGTAAGCTTTTTCTCTTCTCTCTACCACCTGCATGTCTTTTGTTGCAACGTCTGATCACCCTGTGACACATGAGGAAGTTGGTCATCTTCAGCTTCTGCTGCTTTGTTGGCAGACACAAAGTGATCTGAGAGTCTCAGTTTCAGCTGAAGAGAATGATCACATCAAGAAGGAAGATGTGCCCACTAAGAGTCAGCCTTTCTCGGCAATTATCTGGTTACATAGAGGAAGTGTATGATTCCAGTACCTATATAATACACATTTGTCACAGAGATTGTCGCTTACGGCCACACCACCCTGAATATAATATGCCCGACCTCGTCTGATCTCGGAAGCCAAGCAGGGTTGTGCCTGGTTAGTACTTGGGTGGGAGACTGCTTGGGAATACCAGGTGCTGTAAGCTTTTTCTCTTCTCTCTACCACCTGCATGTCTTTTGTTGTAACATCTGATCACCCTGTGACACATGAGGAAGTTGGTCATCTTCAGCTGCTGCTGCTTTGTTGGCAGACACAAAGTGATCTGAGAGTCTCAGTTTCAGCTGCAGAGAATAATCACATCAGGGAAGAAGATATGCCCACTACACATCAGCCTTTCTCGGCAATTATCTGGTTACATAGAGGAACTGTATGATTCCAGTACCTATATAATGCACATTTGTCAAAGACTTTGTTGCTTACGGCCACACCACCCTGAACATATCCGACCTTGTCCGATCTCGGAAGCCAAGCACGGTTGGGCCTGGTTAGTACTTGGATGGGAGACTGCTTTGGAATACCAGGTGCTGTAAGCTTTTTCTCTTCTCTCGACCACCTGCATGTCTTTTGTTGCAAAGTCTGATCACCCTGTGACACATGAGGAAGTTGGTCATCTTCAGCTGCTGCTGCTTTGTTGGCAGACACGAAGTGATCTGAGAGTCTCAGTTTCAGCTGCAGAGAATTATCACATCAGGGAAGAAGATGTGCCCACTACAAGTCAGCCTTTCTCTGCAATTATCTGGTTACATAAATGAACTGTATGATTCCAGTACCTATATAATGCACATTTGTCACAGTTATGGTTACTTACGGCCACACCACCCTGAATATGCCCGACCTCATCTGATCTCGGAAGCCAAGCAGGTTTGGACCTGGTTAGTACTTGGATGGTAGACTGTCTGGGAATACCAGGTGCTGTAAGCTTTTTCTCTTCTCTCTACCACCTGCATGTCTTTTGTTGAAACGTCTGATCACCCTGTGACACATGAGGAAGTTGGTCATCTTCAGCTGCTGCTGCTTTGTTGGCAGACACAAAGTGATCTGAGAGTCTCAGTTTCAGCTGCAGAGAATAATCACATCAGGGAAGAAGATGTGCCCACTACAAGTTAGCCTTTCTCGGCAATTATCTGGTTACATAGAGGAACTGTATTATTCCAGTACCTATATAATGCACATTTGTCACAGACATTGTTGCTTACGGACACACCACCCTGAACATGCCCGACCTCGTCTGATCTTGGAAGCCAAGCAGGGTTGGGCCTTGTTAGTACTTGAATGGGAGACAGCTTGGGAATACCAGGTGCTGTAAGCTTTTTCTCTTCTCTCAACCACCTGCATGTCTTTTGTTGCAACGTCTGATCACCCTGTGACACATGAGGAAGTTGGTCATCTTCAGCTGCTGCTGCTTTGTTGGCAGACATGAAGTGATCTGAGAGTCTCAGTTTCAGTTGCAGAGAATGATCAAATCAGAGAAGATGATTTACCCGCTACACATCAGCCTTTCTCGGCAATTATCTGGTTGCATAGAGGAACCGTATGATTCCAGTACCTATATAATGCACATTTGTCAGAGACATTGCTGCTTACGGCCACACCACCCGGAACATGCCTGACCTCGTCTGATCTCGGAAGCCAAGCAGGGTTGGGCCTGGTTAGTACTTGGATGGGAGACCACTTGGGAATACCAAGTGCTCTAAATTTTTTCTCTTCTCTCTACCACCTGCATGTCTTTTGTTGCAACGTCTGATCACCCTGTGACACATGAGGAAGTTGGTCATCTTCAGCTGCTGCTGCTTTGTTGGCAGACATGAAGTGATCTGAGAGTCTCAGTTTCAGTTGCAGAGAATGATCACATCAGAGAAGATGATTTACCCGCTACACATCAGCCTTTCTCGGCAATTATCTGGTTGCATAGAGGAACCGTATGATTTCAGTACCTATATAATGCACATTTGTCAGAGACATTGCTGCTTACGGCCACACCACCCGGAACATGCCTGACCTCGTCTGATCTCGGAAGCCAAGCAGGGTTGGGCCTGGTTAGTACTTGGATGGGAGACCACTTGGGAATACCAGGTGCTGTAAATTTTTTCTCTTCTCTCTACCACCTGCTTGTCTTTTGTTGCAACGTCTGATCACCCTGTGACACATGAGGAAGTTGGTCATCTTCAGCTGCTGCTGCTTTGTTGGCAGACATGAAGTGATCTGAGAGTCTCAGTTTCAGTTGCAGAGAATGATCACATCAGAGAAGATGATTTACCCGCTACACATCAGCCTTTCTCGGCAATTATCTGGTTACATAGAGGAACCGTATGATTCCAGTACCTATATAATGCACATTTGTCAGAGACATTGCTGCTTACGGCCACACCACCCGGAACATGCCTGACCTCGTCTGATCTCAGAACCCAAGCAGGTTTGGGCCTGGTTAGTACTTGGATGGGAGACCACTTGGGAATACCAGGTGCTGTAAATTTTTTCTCTTCTCTCTACCACCTGCATGTCTTTTGTTGCAATGTCTGATCGCCCTGTGACACATGAGGAAGTTGGTCATCTTCAGCTGCTGCTGCTTTGTTGGCAGACACGAAGTGATATGAGAGTCTCAGTTTCAGTTGGAGAGAATAATCACGTCAGGGAAGATGTTTCCACTACTTATCAGCCTTTCTTGGCAATTATCTGGTTGCATTGAGGAACCGTATGATTCCAGTACCTATACAGTTTATATTTGTCACAGACATTGTTGCTTACGGCCACACCACCCTGAATATGCCCGACCTCGTCTGATCTTGGAAGCCAAGCAGGGTTGGGCCTGGTTAGTACTTGAATGGGAGACCGCTTGGGAATACCAGGTGCTGTAAGCTTTTTCTCTTCTCTCAACCACCTGCATGTCTTTTGTTGCAACGTCTGATCACCCTGTGACACATGAGGAAGTTGGTCATCTTCAGCTGCTGCTGCTTTGTTGGCAGACACGAAGTGATCTTAGAGTCTCATTTTCAGCTGGAGAAAATTATCACGTCAGGGAACAAGATGTGCCCACTACATATCAGCCTTTCTCGGCAATTATCTTGTTACATAGAGGAACCATATGATTCCATTGCCTATATAATGCACATTTGTCACAGAGATTGTTGCTTACGGCCAAACCACCCTGAATATGTCTGACCTCGTCTGCTCACAGAAGCCAAGGAGGGTTGGGCCTGGTTAGTACTTGGATGAGAGACCGCTTGGGAATACCAGGTGCTGTAAGCTTTTTCTCTTCTCTCTACCACCTGCATGTCTTTTGTTGCAACGTCTGATCACCCTGTGACACATGAGGAAGTTGGTCATCTTCAGCTGCTGCTGCTTTGTTGGCAGACAGGAAGTGATCTTAGAGTCTCATTTTCAGCTGGAGAAAATTATCACGTCAGGGAACAAGATGTGCCCACTACATATCAGCCTTTTTCGGCAATTATCTTGTTACATAGAGGAACCATATGATTCCATTGCCTATATAATGCACATTTGTGACATTGTTGCTTACGGCCACACCACCCTGAATAAGCCCGACCTCGTCTGATCTCGGACGCCAAGCAGGGTTGTACCTGGTTAGTACTTGGATAGGAGTCAGCTTGGGAATACCAGGTGCTGTAAGCTTTTTCTCTTCTCTCTACCACCTGCATGTCTTTTGTTGCAAACGTCTGATCACCCTGTGACACGTGAAGAAGTTGGTCATCTTCAGCTGCTGCTGCTTTGTTGATAGACACAAGGTGATCTGAGAGTCTCAGTTTCAGCTCCAGAGAATAATCACATCAAGGAGGAAGATGAATCCACTACAAGTCAGCCTTTTACGGCAATTATCTGGTTATACAGAGGAAGTGTATGATTCCAGTACCTATATAATGCACATTTGTCACCGATATTGTTGCTTACGGCCACACCACCCTGAATAAGCCCGACCTCGTCTGATCTCAGAAGCCAAGCACGGTTGGGCCTGGTTAGTACTTGAATGGGAGACCGCTTGGGAATACCAGGTACCTTAAGCTTTTTCTCTTCTCTCTACCACCTGCATGTCTTTTGTTGCAACGTCTGATCACCCTGTGACACATGAGGAAGTTGGTCATCTTCAGCTTCTGCTGCTTTGTTGGCAGACACGAAGTGATCTGAGAGTCTCATGTTCAGCTGGAGAAAATTATCACGTCAGGGAAGAAGATGATTTGCCCGCTACACATCAGCCTTTCTCTGCAATTATCTGGTTGCATAGAGGAACCGTATGATTCCAGTACCTATATAATGCACATTTGTCAGAGACATTGTTGCTTACGGCCACACCACCCTGAATAAGCCCGACCTCGTCTGATCTCGGACGCCAAGCAGGGTTGTACCTGGTTAGTACTTGGATAGGAGACAGCTTGGGAATACCAGGTGCTGTAAGCTTTCTCTCTTCTCTCTACCACCTGCATGTCTTTTGTTGCAACGTCTGATCACCCTGTGACACGTGAAGAAGTTAGTCATCTTCAGCTGCTGCTGCTTTGTTGATAGACACGAGGTGATCTGAGAGTCTCAGTTTCAGCTGGAGAGAATAATCACGTCAGGGAAGATGTTTCCACTACTTATCAGCCTTTCTTGGCAATTATCTGGTTGCATAGAGGAACCGTATGATTCCAGTACCTATACAGTTTATATTTGTCACAGACATTGTTCCTTACGGCCACACCACCCTGAATATGCCCGACCTCGTCTGATCTCGGAAGCCAAGGAGGGTTGGGCCTGGTTAGTACTTCAATGGGAGACTGCTTGGGAATACCAGGTACTGTAAGCGTTTTCTCTTCTCTCTACAACCTGCATGTCTTTTGTTGCAACGTCTGATCACCCTGTGACACATGAGGAAGTTGGTCATCTTCAGCTGCTGCTGCTTTGTTGGAAGACACGAAGTGATCTGAGAGTCTCAGTTTCAGCTGTAGAGAATAATCACATCAGGGAAGAAGATGTGCCCACTACAAGTTAGCCTTTCTTGGCAATTATCTGGTTGCATAGAGGAACCGTATGATTCCAGTACCTCTATAATGCACATTTGTCACAGACATTGTTACTTACGGCCACACCACCCTGAATATGCCCAACCTCGTGTGATCTCGGAAGCCAAACAGGGTTGAGCCTGCTTAGTACTTGGATGGGAGACTGCTTCGGAATACCAGGTGCTGTAAGCTTCTTCTCTTCTCTCTACCACCTGCATGTCTTTTGTTGCAACGTCTGATCACCCTGTGACACATGAGGAAGTTGGTCATCTTCAGCAGCTGCTGCTTTTTTGGCAGACACGAAGTGATCTGAGAGTCTCAGTTTCAGCTGTAGAGAATAATCACATCAGGGAAGAAGATGTGCCCACTACAAGTTAGCCTTTCTTGGCAATTATCTGGTTGCATAGAGGGACCGTATGATTCCAGTACCTATATAATGCACATTTGTCACAGACATTGTTACTTACGGCCACACCACCCTGAATATGCCCAACCTCGTGTGATCTCGGAAGCCAAACAGGGTTGAGCCTGCTTAGTACTTGGATGGGAGACTGCTTGGGAATACCAGGTGCTGTAAGCTTCTTCTCTTCTCTCTACCACCTGCATGTCTTTTGTTGCAACGTCTGATCACCCTGTGACACATGAGGTAGATGGTCATCTTCAGCTGCTGCTGCTTTGTTGGCAGACACGAAGTGATCTGAGAGTCTCAGTTTCAGTTGCAGAGAATGATCACATCAGAGAAGATGATTTGCCCGCTACACATAAGCCTTTCTCGGCAATTATCTGGTTGCATAGAGGAACCGTATGATTCCAGTACCTATATAATGCACATTTGTCAGAGACATTGTTGCTTACGGCCACACCACCCTGAATAAGCCCGACCTCGTCTGATCTCGGACGCCAAGCAGGGTTGTACCTGGTTAGTACTTGGATGGGAGACAGCTTGGGAATACCAGGTGCTGTAAGCTTTTTCTCTTCTCTCTACCACATGCATGTCTTTTGTTGCAACGTCTGATCACCCTGTGACACATGAGGAAGTTGGTCATCTTCAGCTGCTGCTGCTTTGTTGGCTGACACGAAGTGATCTTAGAGTCTCATTTTCAGCTGGAGAAAATTATCACGTCAGGGAACAAGATGTGCCCACTATATATCAGCCTTTTTCGGCAATTATCTTGTTACATAGAGGAACCGTATGATTCCAGTACCTATATAATGCACATTTGTCAGAGACATTGTTGCTTACGGCCACACCACCCTGAATAAGTCTTATCTCGTCTGATCTCGGAAGCCAAGCAGGTTTGGGCCTGGTTAGTACTTGGATGGGAGACTGCTTGGGAATACCAGGTGATGTAATCTTTTTCTCTTCTCTCTACCACCTGCATGTCTTTTGTTGCAATGTCTGATCGCCCTGTGACACATGAGGAAGTTGGTCATCTTCAGCTGCTGCTGCTGCTTTGTTGGCAGACATGAAGTGATCTGAGAGTCTCAGTTTCAGCTGAAGAGAATGATCACATCAGAGAAGATGATATGCCCACTACACATCAGCCTTTCTCGGCAATTATCTGGTTTCATAGAGGAAGTGTATGATTCCAGTACCTATATAATTCACATTTGTAACAAATATTGTTGCTTACCGCCACACCACCCTGAATAAGCCCCACCTTGTCTTATCCTGGAAGCCAAGCAGGGTTGGGTCTGGTTTGTACTTCAATGGGAGACTGCTTGGGAATACCAGGTGCTGTAAGCTTTTTCTCTTCTCTCTACCACCTGCATGTCTTTTGTTGCAACATCTGATCACCCTGTGACACATGAGGAAGTTTGTCATCTTCAGCTTCTGCTACTTTGTTGGCAGACACGAAGTGATCTGAGAGTCTCAGTTTCAACTGAAGAGAATAATCACGTCAGGGAAGAAGATGTGCCCACTACACATAAGCCTTTCTCTGCAATTATCTGGTTACATAGAGGAACCGTATGATTCCAGTACCTATATAATGCACATTTGTCACAGACATTGTCGCTTACGGCCACACCACCCTGAACATGCCTGACCTCGTCTGATCTCGGAAGCCAAGCACGGTTGGCCTGGTTAGTACTTGGGTGGGAGACTGCTTGGGAATACCAGGTGCTGTAAGCTTTATCTCTTCTCTGGACCACCTGAATGTCTTTTGTTGCAACGTCTGATCACCCTGTGACACATGAGGAAGTTGGTCATCTTCAGCTTCTGCTGCTTTGTTGGCAGACACGAAGTGATCTGAGAGTCTCAGTTTCAGCTGCAGAGAATAATCACGTCAGGGAAGAAGATGTGCCCACTACACATAAGCCTTTCTCTGCAATTATCTGGTTACATAGAGGAACCGTATGATTCCAGTACCTATATAATGCACATTTGTCACAGAGATTGTCGCTTACGGCCACACCACCCTGAATATAATATGCCCGACCTCGTCCGATCTCGGAAGCCAAGCGGGGTTGTGCCTGGTTAGTACTTGGGTGGGAGACTGCTTCGGAATACCAGGTGCTGTAAGCTTTTTCTCTTTTCTCTACCACCTGCATGTCTTTTGTTGCAACGTCTGATCACCCTGTGACACATGAGGAAGGTGGTCATCTTCAGCTGCTGCTGCTTTGTTGGCAGACACGAAGTGATCTGAGAGTCTCAGTTTCAGCTGCAGAGAATAATCACATCAGGGAAGAAGATGTGCCCACTACAAGTCAGCCTTTCTCGGCAATTATCTGGTTACATAGAGGAACCGTATGATTCCAGTACCTATATAATGCACATTTGTCACAGACCATGTTGCTTACGGCCACACCACCCTGAACATGCCCGACCTCGTCTGATCTCGGAAGCCAAGGAGGGTTGGGCCTGGTTAGTACTTAAATGGGAGACCGCTTGGGAATACCAGGAGCTGTAAGCTTTTTGTCTTCTCTCGACCACCTGCATGTCTTTTGTTGCAACGTCTGATCCCCCTGTGACACATGAGGAAGTTGGTCATCTTCAGCTGCTGCTGCTTTGTTGGCAGACACGAAGTGATCTGAGAGTCTCAGTTTCAGCTGCAGAGAATAATCACATCAGGGAAGAAGATGTGCCCATAACAAGTCAGCCTTTCTCATCAATTATCTGGTTACATAGAGGAATTGTATGATTCCAGTACCTATATAATGCACATTTGTCACAGAAATTGTTCCTTACGGCCACACCACCCTGAATAAGCCCGACCTCGTCTGATCTCGGAAGCCAAGGAGGGTTGGGCCTGGTTAGTACTTTAATGGGAGACTGCTTGGGAATACCAGGTGCTGTAAGCATATTCTCTTCTCTCTACAACCTGCATGTCTTTTGTTGCAACGTCTGATCACCCTGTGACACATGAGAAAGTTGGCCATCTTCAGCTGCTGCTGCTTTGTTGGCAGACACAAAGTGATCTGAGAGTCTCAGTTTCAGCTGCAGAGAATAATCACATCAGGGAAGAAGATGTGCCCACTACAAGTCAGCCTTTCTCGGCAATTATCTGGTTACATAGAGGAACCGTATGATTCCAGTACCTATATAATGCACATTTGTCACAGACCATGTTGCTTACGGCCACACCACCCTGAACATGCCCGATCTCGTCTGATCTCGGAAGCCAAGGAGGGTTGGGCTTGGTTAGTACTTAAATGGGAGACCGCTTGGGAATACCAGGTGCTGTAAGCTTTATCTCTTCTCTGGACCACCTGAATGTCTTTTGTGGCAACGTCTGATCCTCCTGTGACACATGAGGAAGTTGGTCATCTTCAGCTGCTGCTGCTTCTTTGTTGGCAGACACGAAGTGATCTGATAGTCTCAATTTCAGCTGCAGAGAATAATCACATCAGGGAAGAAGATGTGCCCATAACAAGTCAGCCTTTCTCGGCAATTATCTGGTTACATAGAGGAACCGTATGATTCCAGTACCTATATAATGCACATTTGTCACAGAAATTGTTCCTTACGGCCACACCACCCTGAACATGCCCGACCTCGTCTGATCTCGGAAGCCAAGCAGGGTTGAGCCTCCTTAGTACTTGGATGGGAGACTGCTTTGGAATAACAGGTGCCGTAAGCGTTTTCTCTTCTCTCTACAACCTGCATGTCTTTTGTTGCAACGTCTGATCACCCTGTGACACATGAGGAAGTTGGTCATCTTCAGCTGCTGCTGCTTTGTTGGCTGACACAATGTGATCTGAGAGTCTCAGTTTCAGTTGCAGAGAATGATCACATCAGAGAAGATGATATGCCCGCTACACATCAGCCTTTCTCTGCAATTATCTGGGTGCATAGAGGAACTGTATGATTCCAGTACCTTTATAATGCACATTTGTCAAAGTTATGGTTAATTATGGCCACACCACCCTGAAAATGCCTGACCACGTCTGATCTCGGAAGCCAAGCAGGTTTTGGCCTGGTTAGTACTTGAATGGTAGACCGCTTGGGAATACCAGGTGCCTTAAGCTTTTTCTCTTCTCTCTACCACCTGCATGTCTTTTGTTGCAACGTCTGATCACCCTGTGACACATGAGGAAGTTGGTTATCTTCAGCTACTGCTGCTTTGTTGGCAGACACAAAGTGATCTGAGAGTCTCAGTTTCAGCTGCAGAGAATAATCACGTCAGGGAAGAAGATGTTACCACTACACATCAGCCTTTCTCGGAAATGATCTGGTTGCATAGAGGAACCGTATGATTCCAGTACCTATATAATGCACATTTGTCAGAGACATTGTTGCTTACGGCCACACCACCCTGAACATGCCCGACCTCGTCTGATCTCGGAAGCCAAGGAGGGTTGGGCGTGGTTAGTATTTGGATGGAAGACCTCTTGGGAATACCAGGTGCTGTAAGCTTTTTCTCTTCTCTCGACCACCTGCATGTCTTTTGTTGCAACGTCTGATCACCCTGTGACACATGAGAAAGGTGGTCATTTTCAGCTGCTGCTGCTTTGTTGGCAGACACGAAGTGATCTGAGAGTCTCAGTTTCAGCTGCAGAGAATGATCACATGAGGGAAGAAGATTTGCCCACTACAAGTCTGCCTTTCTCGGCAATTATCTGGTTACATAGAGGAACCGTATGATTCCAGTACCTATATAATGCACATTTGTCACAGACATTGTTGCTTACGGCCACACCACCCTGAACATGCCCGACCTCGTCTGATCTCGGTAGCCAAGGAGGGTTGGGCCTGGTTAGTACTTAAATGGGAGACCGCTTGGGAATACCAGGAGCTGTAAGCTTTTTGTCTTCTCTCGACCACCTGCATGTCTTTTGTTGCAACGTCTGATCACCCTGTGACACATGAGGAAGTTGGTCATCTTCAGCTGCTGCTGCTGCTTTGTTGGCAGACACGAAGTGATCTGAGAGTCTCAGTTTCAGCTGAAGAGAATGATCACATCAGAGAAGATGATATGCCCACTACACATCAGCCTTTCTCGGCAATTATCTGGTTTCATAGAGGAAGTGTATGATTCCAGTACCTATATAATTCACATTTGTAACAAATATTGTTGCTTACCGCCACACCACCCTGAATAAGCCCCACCTTGTCTTATCCTGGAAGCCAAGCAGGGTTGGGTTGGGTCTGGTTCGTACTTCAATGGGAGACTGCTTGGGAATACCAGGTGCTGTAAGCTTTTTCTCTTCTCTGGACCACCTGAATGTCTTTTGTTGCAACGTCTGACCACCCTGTGACACATGAGGAAGTTGGTCATCTTCAGCTGCTGCTGCTTTGTTGGCAGACATGAAGTGATCTGAGAGTCTCAGTTTCAGTTGCAGAGAATGATCACGTCAGGGAACAAGATGTGCCCACTACATATCAGCCTTTCTCGGCAATTATCTGGTTACATAGAGGAAGTGTATGATTCCATTGCCTATATAATGCACATTTGTCACGGAGATTGTTACTTACGGCCAAACCACCCTGAATATGTCTGACCTCGTCTGATCTCGGAAGCCAAGGAGGGCTGGGCCTGGTTAGTACTTTGATGGAACACCGCTTGGGAATACCAGGTGCTGTAAGCTTTTTCTCTTCTCTCTACCACCTACATGTCTTTTGTTGCAATGTCTGATCGCCCTGTGACACATGAGGAAGTTGGTCATCTTCAGCTGCTGCTGCTTTGTTAGCAGACACGAAGTGATCTGAGAGTCTCAGTTTCAGCTACAGAGAATAATCACATCAAGGAAGAAGATGTGCCCACAACAAGTTAGCCTTTCTCTGCAATTATCTGGTTACATAGAGGAACTGTATTATTCCAGTACCTATATAATGCACATTTTTCACAGACATTGTTACTTACGGCCACACCACCCTGAATTTGTCTGATCTCGGAAGCCAAGCAGTGTTGGGCCTGGTTAGTACTTGGGTGGGAGACCGCTTGGGAATACCAGGTGCTGTAAGCTTTTTCTCTTCTCTCTACCACCTGCATGTGTTTTGTTGCAACGTCTGATCACCCTGTGACACATGAGGAAGTTGGTCATCTTCAGCTGCTGCTACTGCTTTGTTGGCAGACACGAAGTGATCTGAGAGTCTCAGTTTCAGCTGAAGAGAATGATCACATCAGAGAAGATGATATGCCCACTACACATCAGCCTTTCTCGGCAATTATCTGGTTTCATAGAGGAAGTGTATGATTCCAGTACCTATATAATTCACATTTGTAACAAATATTGTTGCTTACCGCCACACCACCCTGAATAAGCCCCACCTTGTCTTATCCTGGAAGCCAAGCAGGGTTGGGTTGGGTCTGGTTCGTACTTCAATGGGAGACTGCTTGGGAATACCAGGTGCTGTAAGCTTCTTCTCTACTCTCTACCACCTTCATGTCTTTTGTGGCAACGTCTGATCCTCCTGTGACACATGAGGAAGTTGGTCATCTTCAGCTGCTGCTGCTTCTTTGTTGGCAGACACGAAGTGATCTGAGAGTCTCAGTTTCAGCTGCAGAGAATAATCACATCAGGGAAGAAGATGTGCCCACTACAAGTCAGCCTTTCTCGGCAATTATCTGGTTACATAGAGGAAGTGTATGATTCCAGTACCTATATAATGCACATTTGTCACAGATATTGTTGCTTACGGCCACACCACCCTGAATAAGCCCGACCTCGTCTGATCTTGGAAGTCAAGCAGGTTTGGGCCTGGTTAGTACTTGGATGGGAGACTGCTTGGGAATACCAGGTGCTGTAAGCTTTTTCTCTTCTCTCTACCACCTGCATGTCTTTTGTTGCAACGTCTGATCACCCTTTGACACATGAGGAAGTTGGTCATCTTCAGCTGCTGCTGCTTTGTTGGCAGACACAAAGTGATCTGAGAGTCTCATTTTCAGCTGGAGAGAATTATCACGTCAAGGAAGAAGATGTGCCCACTACATATCAGCCTTTCTCGGCAATTATCTGGTTACATAGAGGAAGTGTATGATTCCATTGCCTATATAATGCACATTTGTCACGGAGATTGTTACTTACGGCCAAACCACCCTGAATATGTCTGACCTTGTCTGATCTTGGAAGCCAAGGAGGGCTGGGCCTGGTTAGTACTTTGATGGGACACCGCTTGGGAATACCAGGTGCTGTAAGCTTTTTCTCTACCACCTACATGTCTTTTGTTGTAATGTCTGATCGCCCTGTGACACATGAGGAAGTTGGTCATCTTCAGCTGCTGCTGCTTTGTTAGCAGACACGAAGTGATCTGAGAGTCTCAGTTTCAGCTGCAGAGAATAATCACATCAAGGAAGAAGATGTGCCCACAACAAGTTAGCCTTTCTCTGCAATTATCTGGTTACATAGAGGAACTGTATTATTCCAGTACCTATATAATGCACATTTTTCACAGACATTGTTACTTACGGCCACACCACCCTGAATATGCCCGACCTCGACTGATCTCGGAAGCCAAGGAGGGCTGGGCCTGGTTAGTACTTGAATGGGAGACCCCTTGGGAATGCCAGGTGCTGTAAGCTTTTTCTCTTCTCTCTACCACCTGCATGTATTTTGTTGCAAGGTCTGATCGCCCTGTGACACATAAGGAAGTTGGTCATCTTCAGTTTCTGCTGCTTTGTTGGCAGACATGAAGTGATCTTAGAGTCTCATTTTCAGCTGGAGAGAATAATCACGTCAGGGAACAAGATGTGCCCACTATTTATCAGCCTTTCTCTGCAATTATCTGGTTATATAGAGGAAACGTATGATTCCAGTACCTATACAATTTACATTTGTCACAGACATTGTTGCTTACGGCCACACCACCCTGAATAAGCCCGACCTCGTCTGATCTCGGAAGCCAAGCAGGGTTGTGCCTGGTTAGTACTTGGATGGGAGACCGCTTGGGATTATCAGGTGCTGTAAGCTTTTTCTCTTCTCTCAACCACCTGCATGTCTTTTGTTGCAACGTCTGATCACCCTGTGACACATGAGGAAGTTGGTCATCTTCAGTTTCTGCTGCTTTGTTGGCAGACATGAAGTGATCTTAGAGTCTCATTTTCAGCTGGAGAAAATTATCACGTCAGGGAACAAGATGTGCCCACTACATATCAGCCTTTCTTGGCAATTATCTGGTTGCATAGAGGAACCGTATGATTCCAGTACCTATATAATGCACATTTGTCACAGACATTGTTACTTACGGCCACACCACCCTGAATATGCCCAACCTCGTCTGATCTCAGAACCCAAGCAGGGTTGGGCCTGATTAGTACTTGAATGGGAGACTGCTTGGGAATACCAGGTGCTGTAAGCTTTTTCTCTTCTCTCTACCACCTGCATGTCTTTTGTTGCAATGTCTGATCGCCCTGTGACACATGAGGAAGTTGGTCATCTTCAGCTGCTGCTGCTTTGTTGGCAGACACGAAGTGATATGAGAGTCTCAGTTTCAGCTGGAGAGAATAATCACATCAGGGAAGATGTTTCCACTACTTATCAGCCTTTCTTGGCAATTATCTGGTTGCATAGAGGAACCGTATGATTCCAGTACCTATACAGTTTATATTTGTCACAGACATTGTTGCTTACGGCCACACCACCCTGAATATGCCCGACCTCGTCTGATCTCAGAACCCAAGCAGGGTTGGGCCTGATTAGTACTTGAATGGGAGACTGCTTGGGAATACCAGGTGCTGTAAGCTTTTTCTCTTCTCTCAACCACCTGCATGTCTTTTGTTGCAACGCCTGATCACCCTGTGACACATTAGGAAGTTGGTCATCTTCAGCTGCTGCTGCTTTGTTGGCAGACACGAAGTGATCTTAGAGTCTCATTTTCAGCTGGAGAAAATTATCACGTCAGGGAACAAGATGTGCCCACTACATATCAGCCTTTTTCGGCAATTATCTTGTTACATAGAGGAACCATATGATTCCATTGCCTATATAATGCACATTTGTCACAGAGATTGTCGCTTACGGCCACACCACCCTGAACATGCCTGACCTCGTCTGATCTCGGAAGCCAAGCACGGTTGGCCTGGTTAGTACTTGGGTGGGAGACTGCTTGGGAATACCAGGTGCTGTAAGCTTTATCTCTTCTCTGGACCACCTGAATGTCTTTTGTTGCAACGTCTGATCACCCTGTGACACATGAGGAAGTTGGTCATCTTCAGCTTCTGCTGCTTTGTTGGCAGACACGAAGTGATCTGAGAGTCTCAGTTTCAGCTGCAGAGAATAATCACGTCAGGGAAGAAGATGTGCCCACTACACATAAGCCTTTCTCTGCAATTATCTGGTTACATAGAGGAACCGTATGATTCCAGTACCTATATAATGCACATTTGTCACAGAGATTGTCGCTTACGGCCACACCACCCTGAATATAATATGCCCGACCTCGTCCGATCTCGGAAGCCAAGCGGGGTTGTGCCTGGTTAGTACTTGGGTGGGAGACTGCTTCGGAATACCAGGTGCTGTAAGCTTTTTCTCTTTTCTCTACCACCTGCATGTCTTTTGTTGCAACGTCTGATCACCCTGTGACACATGAGGAAGGTGGTCATCTTCAGCTGCTGCTGCTTTGTTGGCAGACACGAAGTGATCTGAGAGTCTCAGTTTCAGCTGCAGAGAATAATCACATCAGGGAAGAAGATGTGCCCACTACAAGTCAGCCTTTCTCGGCAATTATCTGGTTACATAGAGGAACCGTATGATTCCAGTACCTATATAATGCACATTTGTCACAGACCATGTTGCTTACGGCCACACCACCCTGAACATGCCCGACCTCGTCTGATCTCGGAAGCCAAGGAGGGTTGGGCCTGGTTAGTACTTAAATGGGAGACCGCTTGGGAATACCAGGAGCTGTAAGCTTTTTGTCTTCTCTCGACCACCTGCATGTCTTTTGTTGCAACGTCTGATCCCCCTGTGACACATGAGGAAGTTGGTCATCTTCAGCTGCTGCTGCTTTGTTGGCAGACACGAAGTGATCTGAGAGTCTCAGTTTCAGCTGCAGAGAATAATCACATCAGGGAAGAAGATGTGCCCATAACAAGTCAGCCTTTCTCATCAATTATCTGGTTACATAGAGGAATTGTATGATTCCAGTACCTATATAATGCACATTTGTCACAGAAATTGTTCCTTACGGCCACACCACCCTGAATAAGCCCGACCTCGTCTGATCTCGGAAGCCAAGGAGGGTTGGGCCTGGTTAGTACTTTAATGGGAGACTGCTTGGGAATACCAGGTGCTGTAAGCATATTCTCTTCTCTCTACAACCTGCATGTCTTTTGTTGCAACGTCTGATCACCCTGTGACACATGAGAAAGTTGGCCATCTTCAGCTGCTGCTGCTTTGTTGGAAGACACGAAGTGATCTGAGAGTCTCAGTTTCAGCTGAAGAGAATAATCACGTCAGGGAAGAAGATGTGCCAACTACACATCAGCCTTTCTCAGCAATTATCTGGTTACATAGAGGAACCGTATGATTCCTGTACTTATATAATGCACATTTGTCAGACACATTGATACTTACGGCCACACCACCCGGAACATGCCTGACCTCGTCTGATCTCGGAAGCCAAGCAGGGTTGGGCCTGGTTAGTACTTGGATGGGAGACCGCTTGGGAATACCAGGTGCTGTAAGCTTCTTCTCTACTCTCTACCACCTGCATGTATTTTGTTGCAAGGTCTGATCGCCCTGTGACACATGAGGAAGTTGGTCATCTTCAGCTTCTGCTGCTTTGTTGGCAGACACAAAGTGATCTGAGAGTCTCACTTTCAGCTCAAGAGAATAATCACGTCAGGGAAGAAGATGTGCCCACTACTTATCAGCTTTTCTCGGCAATTATCTGGTTACATAGAGGAACTGTATGATTCCAGTACCTATATAATGCACATTTGTCACAGTTATGGTTGCTTACGGCCACACCACCCTGAACATGCCCGACCTCGTCTGATCTCGGAAGCCAAGGAGGGTTGGGCCTGGTTAGTACTTAAATGGGAGACGGCTTGGGAATACCAGGTGCTGTAAGCTTTTTCTCTTCTCTCTACCACCTGCATGTCTTTTGTTGCAACGTCTGATCACCCTGTGACACATGAGGAAGTTGGTCATCTTCAGCTGCTGCTGCTTTGTTGGCAGACACAAAGTGATCTGAGAGTCTCAGTTTCAGCTGCAGAGAATAATCACATCAGGGAAGAAGATGTGCCCACTACAAGTCAGCCTTTCTCGGCAATTATCTGGTTACATAGAGGAACCGTATGATTCCAGTACCTATATAATGCACATTTGTCACAGACCATGTTGCTTACGGCCACACCACCCTGAACATGCCCGATCTCGTCTGATCTCGGAAGCCAAGGAGGGTTGGGCTTGGTTAGTACTTAAATGGGAGACCGCTTGGGAATACCAGGTGCTGTAAGCTTTATCTCTTCTCTGGACCACCTGAATGTCTTTTGTGGCAACGTCTGATCCTCCTGTGACACATGAGGAAGTTGGTCATCTTCAGCTGCTGCTGCTTCTTTGTTGGCAGACACGAAGTGATCTGATAGTCTCAATTTCAGCTGCAGAGAATAATCACATCAGGGAAGAAGATGTGCCCATAACAAGTCAGCCTTTCTCGGCAATTATCTGGTTACATAGAGGAACCGTATGATTCCAGTACCTATATAATGCACATTTGTCACAGAAATTGTTCCTTACGGCCACACCACCCTGAACATGCCCGACCTCGTCTGATCTCGGAAGCCAAGCAGGGTTGAGCCTCCTTAGTACTTGGATGGGAGACTGCTTTGGAATAACAGGTGCCGTAAGCGTTTTCTCTTCTCTCTACAACCTGCATGTCTTTTGTTGCAACGTCTGATCACCCTGTGACACATGAGGAAGTTGGTCATCTTCAGCTGCTGCTGCTTTGTTGGCTGACACAATGTGATCTGAGAGTCTCAGTTTCAGTTGCAGAGAATGATCACATCAGAGAAGATGATATGCCCGCTACACATCAGCCTTTCTCTGCAATTATCTGGGTGCATAGAGGAACTGTATGATTCCAGTACCTTTATAATGCACATTTGTCAAAGTTATGGTTAATTATGGCCACACCACCCTGAAAATGCCTGACCACGTCTGATCTCGGAAGCCAAGCAGGTTTTGGCCTGGTTAGTACTTGAATGGTAGACCGCTTGGGAATACCAGGTGCCTTAAGCTTTTTCTCTTCTCTCTACCACCTGCATGTCTTTTGTTGCAACGTCTGATCACCCTGTGACACATGAGGAAGTTGGTTATCTTCAGCTACTGCTGCTTTGTTGGCAGACACAAAGTGATCTGAGAGTCTCAGTTTCAGCTGCAGAGAATAATCACGTCAGGGAAGAAGATGTTACCACTACACATCAGCCTTTCTCGGAAATGATCTGGTTGCATAGAGGAACCGTATGATTCCAGTACCTATATAATGCACATTTGTCAGAGACATTGTTGCTTACGGCCACACCACCCTGAACATGCCCGACCTCGTCTGATCTCGGAAGCCAAGGAGGGTTGGGCGTGGTTAGTATTTGGATGGAAGACCTCTTGGGAATACCAGGTGCTGTAAGCTTTTTCTCTTCTCTCGACCACCTGCATGTCTTTTGTTGCAACGTCTGATCACCCTGTGACACATGAGAAAGGTGGTCATTTTCAGCTGCTGCTGCTTTGTTGGCAGACACGAAGTGATCTGAGAGTCTCAGTTTCAGCTGCAGAGAATGATCACATGAGGGAAGAAGATTTGCCCACTACAAGTCTGCCTTTCTCGGCAATTATCTGGTTACATAGAGGAACCGTATGATTCCAGTACCTATATAATGCACATTTGTCACAGACATTGTTGCTTACGGCCACACCACCCTGAACATGCCCGACCTCGTCTGATCTCGGTAGCCAAGGAGGGTTGGGCCTGGTTAGTACTTAAATGGGAGACCGCTTGGGAATACCAGGAGCTGTAAGCTTTTTGTCTTCTCTCGACCACCTGCATGTCTTTTGTTGCAACGTCTGATCACCCTGTGACACATGAGGAAGTTGGTCATCTTCAGCTGCTGCTGCTGCTTTGTTGGCAGACACGAAGTGATCTGAGAGTCTCAGTTTCAGCTGAAGAGAATGATCACATCAGAGAAGATGATATGCCCACTACACATCAGCCTTTCTCGGCAATTATCTGGTTTCATAGAGGAAGTGTATGATTCCAGTACCTATATAATTCACATTTGTAACAAATATTGTTGCTTACCGCCACACCACCCTGAATAAGCCCCACCTTGTCTTATCCTGGAAGCCAAGCAGGGTTGGGTTGGGTCTGGTTCGTACTTCAATGGGAGACTGCTTGGGAATACCAGGTGCTGTAAGCTTTTTCTCTTCTCTGGACCACCTGAATGTCTTTTGTTGCAACGTCTGACCACCCTGTGACACATGAGGAAGTTGGTCATCTTCAGCTGCTGCTGCTTTGTTGGCAGACATGAAGTGATCTGAGAGTCTCAGTTTCAGTTGCAGAGAATGATCACGTCAGGGAACAAGATGTGCCCACTACATATCAGCCTTTCTCGGCAATTATCTGGTTACATAGAGGAAGTGTATGATTCCATTGCCTATATAATGCACATTTGTCACGGAGATTGTTACTTACGGCCAAACCACCCTGAATATGTCTGACCTTGTCTGATCTCGGAAGCCAAGGAGGGCTGGGCCTGGTTAGTACTTTGATGGAACACCGCTTGGGAATACCAGGTGCTGTAAGCTTTTTCTCTTCTCTCTACCACCTACATGTCTTTTGTTGCAATGTCTGATCGCCCTGTGACACATGAGGAAGTTGGTCATCTTCAGCTGCTGCTGCTTTGTTAGCAGACACGAAGTGATCTGAGAGTCTCAGTTTCAGCTACAGAGAATAATCACATCAAGGAAGAAGATGTGCCCACAACAAGTTAGCCTTTCTCTGCAATTATCTGGTTACATAGAGGAACTGTATTATTCCAGTACCTATATAATGCACATTTTTCACAGACATTGTTACTTACGGCCACACCACCCTGAATTTGTCTGATCTCGGAAGCCAAGCAGTGTTGGGCCTGGTTAGTACTTGGGTGGGAGACCGCTTGGGAATACCAGGTGCTGTAAGCTTTTTCTCTTCTCTCTACCACCTGCATGTGTTTTGTTGCAACGTCTGATCACCCTGTGACACATGAGGAAGTTGGTCATCTTCAGCTGCTGCTACTGCTTTGTTGGCAGACACGAAGTGATCTGAGAGTCTCAGTTTCAGCTGAAGAGAATGATCACATCAGAGAAGATGATATGCCCACTACACATCAGCCTTTCTCGGCAATTATCTGGTTTCATAGAGGAAGTGTATGATTCCAGTACCTATATAATTCACATTTGTAACAAATATTGTTGCTTACCGCCACACCACCCTGAATAAGCCCCACCTTGTCTTATCCTGGAAGCCAAGCAGGGTTGGGTTGGGTCTGGTTCGTACTTCAATGGGAGACTGCTTGGGAATACCAGGTGCTGTAAGCTTCTTCTCTACTCTCTACCACCTTCATGTCTTTTGTGGCAACGTCTGATCCTCCTGTGACACATGAGGAAGTTGGTCATCTTCAGCTGCTGCTGCTTCTTTGTTGGCAGACACGAAGTGATCTGAGAGTCTCAGTTTCAGCTGCAGAGAATAATCACATCAGGGAAGAAGATGTGCCCACTACAAGTCAGCCTTTCTCGGCAATTATCTGGTTACATAGAGGAAGTGTATGATTCCAGTACCTATATAATGCACATTTGTCACAGATATTGTTGCTTACGGCCACACCACCCTGAATAAGCCCGACCTCGTCTGATCTTGGAAGTCAAGCAGGTTTGGGCCTGGTTAGTACTTGGATGGGAGACTGCTTGGGAATACCAGGTGCTGTAAGCTTTTTCTCTTCTCTCTACCACCTGCATGTCTTTTGTTGCAACGTCTGATCACCCTTTGACACATGAGGAAGTTGGTCATCTTCAGCTGCTGCTGCTTTGTTGGCAGACACAAAGTGATCTGAGAGTCTCATTTTCAGCTGGAGAGAATTATCACGTCAAGGAAGAAGATGTGCCCACTACATATCAGCCTTTCTCGGCAATTATCTGGTTACATAGAGGAAGTGTATGATTCCATTGCCTATATAATGCACATTTGTCACGGAGATTGTTACTTACGGCCAAACCACCCTGAATATGTCTGACCTTGTCTGATCTTGGAAGCCAAGGAGGGCTGGGCCTGGTTAGTACTTTGATGGGACACCGCTTGGGAATACCAGGTGCTGTAAGCTTTTTCTCTACCACCTACATGTCTTTTGTTGTAATGTCTGATCGCCCTGTGACACATGAGGAAGTTGGTCATCTTCAGCTGCTGCTGCTTTGTTAGCAGACACGAAGTGATCTGAGAGTCTCAGTTTCAGCTGCAGAGAATAATCACATCAAGGAAGAAGATGTGCCCACAACAAGTTAGCCTTTCTCTGCAATTATCTGGTTACATAGAGGAACTGTATTATTCCAGTACCTATATAATGCACATTTTTCACAGACATTGTTACTTACGGCCACACCACCCTGAATATGCCCGACCTCGACTGATCTCGGAAGCCAAGGAGGGCTGGGCCTGGTTAGTACTTGAATGGGAGACCCCTTGGGAATGCCAGGTGCTGTAAGCTTTTTCTCTTCTCTCTACCACCTGCATGTATTTTGTTGCAAGGTCTGATCGCCCTGTGACACATAAGGAAGTTGGTCATCTTCAGTTTCTGCTGCTTTGTTGGCAGACATGAAGTGATCTTAGAGTCTCATTTTCAGCTGGAGAGAATAATCACGTCAGGGAACAAGATGTGCCCACTATTTATCAGCCTTTCTCTGCAATTATCTGGTTATATAGAGGAAACGTATGATTCCAGTACCTATACAATTTACATTTGTCACAGACATTGTTGCTTACGGCCACACCACCCTGAATAAGCCCGACCTCGTCTGATCTCGGAAGCCAAGCAGGGTTGTGCCTGGTTAGTACTTGGATGGGAGACCGCTTGGGATTATCAGGTGCTGTAAGCTTTTTCTCTTCTCTCAACCACCTGCATGTCTTTTGTTGCAACGTCTGATCACCCTGTGACACATGAGGAAGTTGGTCATCTTCAGCTGCTGCTGCTTTGTTGGCAGACACGAAGTGATATGAGAGTCTCAGTTTCAGCTGGAGAGAATAATCACATCAGGGAAGATGTTTCCACTACTTATCAGCCTTTCTTGGCAATTATCTGGTTGCATAGAGGAACCGTATGATTCCAGTACCTATACAGTTTATATTTGTCACAGACATTGTTGCTTACGGCCACACCACCCTGAATATGCCCGACCTCGTCTGATCTCAGAACCCAAGCAGGGTTGGGCCTGATTAGTACTTGAATGGGAGACTGCTTGGGAATACCAGGTGCTGTAAGCTTTTTCTCTTCTCTCAACCACCTGCATGTCTTTTGTTGCAACGCCTGATCACCCTGTGACACATTAGGAAGTTGGTCATCTTCAGCTGCTGCTGCTTTGTTGGCAGACACGAAGTGATCTTAGAGTCTCATTTTCAGCTGGAGAAAATTATCACGTCAGGGAACAAGATGTGCCCACTACATATCAGCCTTTTTCGGCAATTATCTTGTTACATAGAGGAACCATATGATTCCATTGCCTATATAATGCACATTTGTCACAGAGATTGTTGCTTACGGCCAAACCACCCTGAATATGTCTGACCTCGTCTGATCTCAGAAGCCAAGGAGGGTTGGGCCTGGTTAGTACTTTGATGAGAGACCGCTTGGGATTACGAGGTGCTGTAAGCTTTTTCTCTTCTCTCTACCACCTGCATGTCTTTTGTTGCAACGTCTGATCGCCCTGTGACACATGAGGAAGTTGGTCATCTTCAGCTGCTGCTGCTTTGTTGGCAGACACAAAGTGATCTGAGAGTCTCAGTTTCAGCTGAAGAGAATAATCACATCAGGGAAGAAGATGTGCCCACTACATATCAGCCTTTCTCGGCAATTATCTGGTTACATAGAGGAAGTGTATGATTCCATTGCCTATATAATGCACATTCGTCACGGAGATTGTTACTTACGGCCAAACCACCCTGAATATGTCTGACCTTGTCTGATCTTGGAAGCCAAGGAGGGCTGGGCCTGGTTAGTACTTTGATGGGACACCGCTTGGGAATACCAGGTGCTGTAAGCTTTTTCTCTACCACCTACATGTCTTTTGTTGTAATGTCTGATCGCCCTGTGACACATGAGGAAGTTGGTCATCTTCAGCTGCTGCTGCTTTGTTAGCAGACACGAAGTGATCTGAGAGTCTCAGTTTCAGCTGCAGAGAATAATCACATCAAGGAAGAAGATGTGCCCACAACAAGTTAGCCTTTCTCTGCAATTATCTGGTTACATAGAGGAACTGTATTATTCCAGTACCTATATAATGCACATTTTTCACAGACATTGTTACTTACGGCCACACCACCCTGAATATGCCCGACCTCGACTGATCTCGGAAGCCAAGGAGGGCTGGGCCTGGTTAGTACTTGAATGGGAGACCCCTTGGGAATGCCAGGTGCTGTAAGCTTTTTCTCTTCTCTCTACCACCTGCATGTATTTTGTTGCAAGGTCTGATCGCCCTGTGACACATAAGGAAGTTGGTCATCTTCAGCTGCTGCTGCTTTGTTGGCAGACACGAAGTGATCTGAGAGTCTCATTTTCAGCTGGAGAGAATAATCACATCAGGGAAGATGTTTCCACTACTTATCAGCCTTTCTTGGCAATTATCTGGTTGCATAGAAGAACCGTATGATTCCAGTACCTATACAGTTTATATTTGTCACAGACATTGTTGCTTACGGTCACACCACCCTGAATATGCCCGACCTCGTCTGATCTTGGAAGCCAAGCAGGGTTGGGCCTGGTTAGTACTTGGATGGGAGACCGCTTGGGAATACCAGGTGCTGTAAGCTTTTTCTCTTCTCTCAACCACCTGCATGTCTTTTGTTGCAACGCCTGATCACCCTGTGACACATTAGGAAGTTGGTCATCTTCAGCTGCTGCTGCTTTGTTGGCAGACACGAAGTGATCTTAGAGTCTCATTTTCAGCTGGAGAAAATTATCACGTCAGGGAACAAGATGTGCCCACTACATATCAGCCTTTTTCGGCAATTATCTTGTTACATAGAGGAACCATATGATTCCATTGCCTATATAATGCACATTTGTCACAGAGATTGTTGCTTACGGCCAAACCACCCTGAATATGTCTGACCTCGTCTGATCTCAGAAGCCAAGGAGGGTTGGGCCTGGTTAGTACTTTGATGAGAGACCGCTTGGGATTACGAGGTGCTGTAAGCTTTTTCTCTTCTCTCTACCACCTGCATGTCTTTTGTTGCAACGTCTGATCGCCCTGTGACACATGAGGAAGTTGGTCATCTTCAGCTGCTGCTGCTTTGTTGGCAGACACAAAGTGATCTGAGAGTCTCAGTTTCAGCTGAAGAGAATAATCACATCAGGGAAGAAGATGTGCCCACTACATATCAGCCTTTCTCGGCAATTATCTGGTTACATAGAGGAAGTGTATGATTCCATTGCCTATATAATGCACATTTGTCACGGAGATTGTTACTTACGGCCAAACCACCCTGAATATGTCTGACCTTGTCTGATCTTGGAAGCCAAGGAGGGCTGGGCCTGGTTAGTACTTTGATGGGACACCGCTTGGGAATACCAGGTGCTGTAAGCTTTTTCTCTACCACCTACATGTCTTTTGTTGTAATGTCTGATCGCCCTGTGACACATGAGGAAGTTGGTCATCTTCAGCTGCTGCTGCTTTGTTAGCAGACACGAAGTGATCTGAGAGTCTCAGTTTCAGCTGCAGAGAATAATCACATCAAGGAAGAAGATGTGCCCACAACAAGTTAGCCTTTCTCTGCAATTATCTGGTTACATAGAGGAACTGTATTATTCCAGTACCTATATAATGCACATTTTTCACAGACATTGTTACTTACGGCCACACCACCCTGAATATGCCCGACCTCGACTGATCTCGGAAGCCAAGGAGGGCTGGGCCTGGTTAGTACTTGAATGGGAGACCCCTTGGGAATGCCAGGTGCTGTAAGCTTTTTCTCTTCTCTCTACCACCTGCATGTATTTTGTTGCAAGGTCTGATCGCCCTGTGACACATAAGGAAGTTGGTCATCTTCAGCTGCTGCTGCTTTGTTGGCAGACACGAAGTGATCTGAGAGTCTCATTTTCAGCTGGAGAGAATAATCACGTCAGGGAAGAAGATGTGCCCACTATTTATCAGCCTTTCTCTGCAATTATCTGGTTATATAGAGGAAACGTATGATTCCAGTACCTATACAATTTACATTTGTCACAGACATTGTTGCTTACGGCCACACCACCCTGAATAAGCCCGACCTCGTCTGATCTCGGAAGCCAAGCAGGGTTGTGCCTGGTTAGTACTTGGATGGGAGACCGCTTGGGATTATCAGGTGCTGTAAGCTTTTTCTCTTCTCTCAACCACCTGCATGTCTTTTGTTGCAACGTCTGATCACCCTGTGACACATGAGGAAGTTGGTCATCTTCAGTTTCTGCTGCTTTGTTGGCAGACACGAAGTGATCTTAGTGTCTCATTTTCAGCTGGAGAAAATTATCACGTCAGGGAACAAGATGTGCCCACTACATATCAGCCTTTCTTGGCAATTATCTGGTTGCATAGAGGAACCGTATGATTCCAGTACCTATATAATGCACATTTGTCACAGACATTGTTACTTACGGCCACACCACCCTGAATATGCCCAACCTCGTCTGATCTCAGAACCCAAGCAGGGTTGGGCCTGATTAGTACTTGAATGGGAGACTGCTTGGGAATACCAGGTGCTGTAAGCTTTTTCTCTTCTCTCTACCACCTGCATGTCTTTTGTTGCAATGTCTGATCGCCCTGTGACACATGAGGAAGTTGGTCATCTTCAGCTGCTGCTGCTTTGTTGGCAGACACGAAGTGATATGAGAGTCTCAGTTTCAGCTGGAGAGAATAATCACATCAGGGAAGATGTTTCCACTACTTATCAGCCTTTCTTGGCAATTATCTGGTTGCATAGAGGAACCGTATGATTCCAGTACCTATACAGTTTATATTTGTCACAGACATTGTTGCTTACGGCCACACCACCCTGAATATGCCCGACCTCGTCTGATCTTGGAAGCCAAGCAGGGTTGGGCCTGGTTAGTACTTGGATGGGAGACCGCTTGGGAATACCATGTGCTGTAAGCTTTTTCTCTTCTCTCAACCACCTGCATGTCTTTTGTTGCAACGCCTGATCACCCTGTGACACATTAGGAAGTTGGTCATCTTCAGCTGCTGCTGCTTTGTTGGCAGACACGAAGTGATCTTAGAGTCTCATTTTCAGCTGGAGAAAATTATCACGTCAGGGAACAAGATGTGCCCACTACATATCAGCCTTTTTCGGCAATTATCTTGTTACATAGAGGAACCATATGATTCCATTGCCTATATAATGCACATTTGTCACAGAGATTGTTGCTTACGGCCAAACCACCCTGAATATGTCTGACCTCGTCTGATCTCAGAAGCCAAGGAGGGTTGGGCCTGGTTAGTACTTTGATGAGAGACCGCTTGGGATTACGAGGTGCTGTAAGCTTTTTCTCTTCTCTCTACCACCTGCATGTCTTTTGTTGCAACGTCTGATCGCCCTGTGACACATGAGGAAGTTGGTCATCTTCAGCTGCTGCTGCTTTGTTGGCAGACACAAAGTGATCTGAGAGTCTCAGTTTCAGCTGAAGAGAATAATCACATCAGGGAAGAAGATGTGCCCACTACAAGTTAGCCTTTCTTGGCAATTATCTGGTTGCATAGAGGAACCGTATGATTCCAGTACCTATATAATGCATATTTGTCACAGACATTGCTACTTTCGGCCACACCACCCTGAATATGCCCGACCTAGTATGATCTCGGAACCCAAGCAGTGTTGGGCCTGGTTAGTACTTGAATGGGAGACCGCTTGGGAATACCAGGTGCTGTAAATTTTTTCTCTTCTCTCTACCACCTGCATGTCTTTTGTTGCAATGTCTGATCATCCTGTGACACATGAGGAAGTTGGTCATCTTCAGCTGCTGCTGCTTTGTTGGCAGACACGAAGTGATCTTAGAGTCTCAGTTTCAGCTGCAGAGAATAATCACATCAGGGAAGAAGATGTGCCCACTACAAGTTAGCCTTTCTTGGCAATTATCTGGTTGCATAGAGGAACCGTATGATTCCAGTACCTATATAATGCACATTTGTCACAGACATTGTTACTTACGGCCACACCACCCTGAATATGCCCGACCTCGTCTGATCTCAGAACCCAAGCAGGGTTGGGCCTTGTTAGTACTTGAATGGGAGACTGCTTTGGAATACCAGGTGCTGTAAGCTTTTTCTCTTCTCTCTACCACCTGCATGTCTTTTGTTGCAATGTCTGATCGCCCTGTGACACATGAGGAAGTTGGTCATCTTCAGCTGCTGCTGCTTTGTTGGCAGACACGAAGTGATATGAGAGTCTCAGTTTCAGCTGGAGAGAATAATCACGACAGGGAAGATGTTTCCACTACTTATCAGCCTTTCTTGGCAATTATCTGGTTGCATAGAGGAACCGTATAATTCCAGTACCTATACAGTTTATATTTGTCACAGACATTGTTGCTTACGGCCACACCACCCTGAATATGCCCGACCTCGTCTGATCTTGGAAGCCAAGCAGGGTTGGGCCTGGTTAGTACTTGGATGGGAGACTGCTTGGGAATACCAGGTGCTGTAAGCTTTTTCTCTTCTCTCAACCACCTGCATGTCTTTTGTTGCAACGTCTGATCACCCTGTGACACATGAGGAAGTTGGTCATCTTCAGCTTCTGCTGCTTTGTTGGCAGACACGAAGTGATCTTAGAGTCTCATTTTCAAATGGAGAAAATTATCACGTCAGGGAACAAGATGTGCCCACTACATATCAGCCTTTCTCGGCAATTATCTTGTTACATAGAGGAACCATATGATTCCATTGCCTATATAATGCACATTTGTCACAGAGATTGTTGCTTACGGCCAAACCACCCTGAATATGTCTGACCTCGTCTGCTCTCAGAAGCCAAGGAGGGTTCGGCCTGGTTAGTACTTGGGTGGGAGACTGCTTGGGAATACCAGGTGCTGTAAGCTTTATCTCTTCTCTGGACCACCTGAATGTCTTTTGTTGCAACGTCTGATCACCCTGTGACACATGAGGAAGTTGGTCATCTTCAGCTTCTGCTGCTTTGTTGGCAGACACGAAGTGATCTGAGAGTCTCAGTTTCAGCTGAAGAGAATGATCACATCAGAGAAGATGATATGCCCACTACACATCAGCCTTTCTCGGCAATTATCTGGTTTCATAGAGGAAGTGTATGATTCCAGTACCTATATAATTCACATTTCTAACAAATATTGTTGCTTACCGCCACACCACCCTGAATAAGCCCCACCTTGTCTTATCCTGGAAGCCAAGCGGGGTTGGGTCTGGTTCGTACTTCAATGGGAGACTGCTTGGGAATACCAGGTGCTGTAAGCTTTTTCTCTTCTCTCTACCACCTGCATGTGTTTTGTTGCAACGTCTGATCACCCTGTGACACATGAGGAAGTTTGTCATCTTCAGCTGCTGCTGCTTTGTTGGCAGACACGAAGTGATCTGAGAGTCTCAGTTTCAACTGAAGAGAATAATAACGTCAGGGAAGAAGATGTGCCCACTACACATCAGCCTTTCTCGGCAATTATCTGGTTACATAGAGGAACTGTATGATTCCAGTACCTATATAATGCACATTTGTCACAGACATTGTTGCTTACGGCCACACCACCCTCAATATGCCTGACCTCGTCTGATCTCGGAAGCCAAGCACGGTTGGCCTGGTTAGTACTTGGGTGGGAGACTGCTTGGGAATACCAGGTGCTGTAAGCTTTATCTCTTCTCTGGACCACCTGAATGTTTTTTGTTGCAACGTCTGATCACCCTGTGACACATGAGGAAGTTGGTCATCTTCAGCTTCTGCTGCTTTGTTGGCAGACACGAAGTGATCTGAGAGTCTCAGTTTCAGCTGCAGAGAATAATAACGTCAGGGAAGAAGATGTGCCCACTACACATCAGCCTTTCTCGGCAATTATCTGGTTACATAGAAGAAGTGTATTTTTCCAGTACCTATATAATGCACATTTGTCACAGACATTGTTGCTTACGGCCACACCACCCTCAATATGCCTGACCTCGTCTGATCTCGGAAGCCAAGCACGGTTGGCCTGGTTAGTACTTGGGTGGGAGACTGCTTGGGAATACCAGGTGCTGTAAGCTTTATCTCTTCTCTGGACCACCTGAATGTCTTTTGTTGCAACGTCTGATCACCCTGTGACACATGAGGAAGTTGGTCATCTTCAGCTTCTGCTGCTTTGTTGGCAGACACGAAGTGATCTGAGAGTCTCAGTTTCAGCTGCAGAGAATAATCACGTCAGGGAAGAAGATGTGCCCACTACACATAAGCCTTTCTATGCAATTATCTGGTTACATAGAGGAACCATATGATTCCAGTACCTATATAATGCACATTTGTCACAGACATTGTCGCTTACGGCCACACCACCCTGAACATGCCTGACCTCGTCTGATCTCGGAAGCCAAGCAAGGTTGGCCTGGTTAGTACTTGGGTGGGAGACTGCTTGGGAATACCAGGTGCTGTAAGCTTTATCTCTTCTCTGGACCACCTAAATGTCTTTTGTTGCAACGTCTGATCACCCTGTGACACATGAGGAAGTTGGTCATCTTCAGCTGCTGCTGCTTTGTTGGCAGACACGAAGTGATCTGAGAGTCTCAGTTTCAGCTGCAGAGAATAATCACGTCAGGGAAGAAGATGTGCCCACTACACATAAGCCTTTCTCTGCAATTATCTGGTTACATAGAGGAACCGTATGATTCCAGTACCTATATAATGCACATTTGTCACAGAGATTGTCGCTTACGGCCACACCACCCTGAATATAATATGCCCGACCTCGTCCGATCTCGGAAGCCAAGCGGGGTTGTGCCTGGTTAGTACTTGGGTGGGAGACTGCTTGGGAATACCAGGTGCTGTAAGCTTTTTCTCTTCTCTCTACCACCTGCATGTCTTTTGTTGCAACGTCTGATCACCCTGTGACACATGAGGAAGTTGGTCATCTTCAGCTGCTGCTGCTTCTTTGTTGGCAGACACAAAGTGATCTGAGAGTCTCAGTTTCAGCTGGAGAGAATAATCACATCACGGAAGAAGATATGCCCACTACACATCAGCCTTTCTCGGCAATTATCTGGTTACATAGAGGAACTGTATGATTCCAGTACCTATATAATGCACATTTGTCACAGACTTTGTTGCTTACGGCCACACCACCCTGAACATATCCAACCTTGTCCGATCTCGGAAGCCAAGCACGGTTGGGCCTTGTTAGTACTTAGATGGGAGACTGCTTGGGAATACCAGGTGCTGTAAGCTTTTTGTCTTCTCTCTACCACCTGCATGTCTTTTGTTGCAACGTCTGATCACCCTGTGACACATGAGGAAGTTGGTCATCTTCAGCTCCTGCTGCTTTGTTGGCAGACATGAGGTAATCTGAGAGTCTCAGTTTCAGCTGCAGAGAATAATCACGTCAGGGAAGAAGATGTGCCCACTACAAGTCAGCTTTTCTCTGCAATTATCTGGTTACATAGAGGAACCGTATGATTCCAGTACCTATATAATGCACATTTGTCACAGACATTGTTACTTACGGCCACACCACCCTGAATTTGCCTGACCTCGTCTGATCTCGGAAGCCAAGCAGGGTTGGGCCTGGTTAGTACTTGGGTGGGAGACCGCTTGGGAATACCAGGTGCTGTAAGCTTTTTCTCTTTTCTCTACCACCTGCATGTCTTTTGTTGCAACGTCTGATCACTCTGTGACACATGAAGAAGTTGGTCATCTTCAGCTGCTGCTGCTTTGTTGGCAGACACGAAGTGATCTGAGAGTCTCAGTTTCAGCTGCAGAGAATAATCACATCAGCGAAGAATGGTAAATGGTAAATGGACTTGTACTTGTATAGCGCTTTTCTAGTCTAGCTGACCACTCAAAGCGCTTCACTACATGCCGCATTCACCCCACTCACACACATTCATACAGCACGTCTTAGGATATAACTACGTGCTTTCTAAGCATTCACACACATTCATACCCCCAATGATACACTGGGGGAGCAACGTGGGGTTCAGTGTCTTGCCCAAGGACGCTTCGACATGTATCCTGGGGATGCCAGAGTCGAACCACCGACCTTCCGATTGGTGGGTGACTGCTCTTCCTCCTGAGCTACAAGATGTGCCCACTACAAGTCAGCCTTTCTCTGCAATTATCTGGTTACATAGAGGAACTGTATGATTCCAGTACCTATATAATGCACATTTGTCACAGTTATGGTTGCTTACGGCCACACCACCCTGAATATGCCCAACCTCGTCTGATCTCGGAAGCCAAGCAGGTTTTGGCCTGGTTAGTACTTGGATGGTAGACTGTCTGGGAATACCAGGTGCTGTAAGCTTTTTCTCTTCTCTCTACCACCTGCATGTCTTTTGTTGCAACGTCTGATCACCCTGTGACACATGAGGAAGTTGGTCATCTTCAGCTGCTGCTGCTGCTGCTTTGTTGGCAGACACGAAGTGATCTGAGAGTCTCAGTTTCAGCTGCAGAGAATAATCACGTCAGGGAAGAAGATGTGCCCACTACAAGTCATCTTTTTTCTGCAATTATCTGGTTACATAGAGGGACCGTATGATTCCAGTACCTATATAATGCACATTTGTCACAGAGATTGTTGCTTACGGCCAAACCACCCTGAATATGTCTGACCTCGTCTGATCTCAGAAGCCAAGCAGTGTTGGGCCTGGTTAGTACTTAAATGGGAGACCGCTTGGGAATACCAGGTGCTATAAGCTTTTTGTCTTCTCTTGACCACCTGCATGTCTTTTGTTGCAACGTCTGATCACCCTGTGACACATGAGGAAGTTGGTCATCTTCAGCTGCTGCTGCTTTGTTGGCAGACACGAAGTGATCTGAGAGTCTCAGTTTCAGCTGGAGAGAATGATCACATCAGAGAAGATGATATGCCCACTACACATCAGCCTTTCTCTGCAATTATCTGGTTACATAGAGGAAGTGTATGATTCCAGTACTTAGCAGCCACCACCCCAAGGCCCCTAAGGGACCCCGCCCCACACCGCAAGACAGCCCCACCTGCAAGCCCCCAAAACTGCCCTCCAAGCCCGACACACAGTCCCCCCCAGCAATGACCAACCCGGTCCCCACGACCCGAGAGACCACCAGACGCCCGAAGCCACACAGTTAATCAGCGGGGACCAGAGAGAATGAAATTCAGCCAATTGATGTTTTAAGGAGGCAGACATTGTTCCCATGCTAATATAATCTAAAAGAACATTTCTAAACAGGTTAATACACAGACTGTTTTTCGCTTTCCAGTTCATGAGAATAGTTTTCTTTGCGATACATAACACTGCGAGGACCATGCAAACAAGCAGAGAAAAAACAAACACACAAACAAACAAAAACAAGCACAAGTAGTGGCAATCGCATACAACACAACTGTGCATATAGATGACCTGAGGCGACATGGTAATACATCAACTGCTACTGGACTAATGAATGTGTATTGTGTGTGTGTGTGTGTGTGTGTGTGAGAACATGCAACACCCATGGCACAGGACCTACATGATAACCGTTCTTACTTACAACCACGCATCCACCCAGAAGACAGCAGTGGAAGCCCCCGGACAGAGCCCCCATAAGCATAGGGCAGAGGCGCCCGGGAGCCAGGGGCAACAGCCCACCGACCCCACCAGGCCCCAGCCGCCCAGACATGGGCCGTGCACCGGACCCGGCCCCAGGAGCCCGAGCGCCCCAAAACCCCCCGGCAGAGGCCCCACCCAATACCCGGGAGGGCCAAGCGCCCCAGACAGCCACGCAGTGGGTCAGCGCCTGCCCCAGTGCCCCTGGCCAAGAGCCCTGGCAGTCAAGACGTGCCCACAGGTGGGTGAAGTCGCGAGGAGTGGGGAGAGGCAACGCCGCCCCCCCATTGGGAGAAGCACAGGCAGGCCAGGCGACAGCAAGTCCCAGACCCAGGCCCAATCATCACCACACACACTTTCACGTCCCATACATCCACACATCCACACGTCATCCCTCCCTTGACTCCGCTGGGGTCTAGCACAGTGGGCACACCATGGGGCCAGCAGCCCCCCAGCCACCACAGACCCTGAACCAGCAGAATAATTAATTCCTCCTGGCCACTCCTTCCCGAGCAGCAACCAGGAAGTAGGGGTGTGAGAAGACCCCTCCCCTCACCCTTCTGGCTCTTCAATATTTTCTAATAGTGAGCGATTAAAATTGAGGGGCAGCCAACCTTGTAGAACTGGGAGCGCGGCCCTCTGGGCAGCCTACATACCCAAAGAGCCCCGTCCACCAGATGCCACTCAGTGCAACCACCCCCCAAGACCTAATGTGTGTGTGTGTGTTTGATAAGTAGTGATGTCTAAGGTGTAATTAAAACAGGGGCGGGGAACTGCAGAGTGCAGCCAAGGGGACCACCTACGTGGTCCCATCCACTACACCCCACAGAACACACACGCCCCCCAAAACCCTTCATGTGTGAGTGTGTGCTGTGTACAGGAGCCAAAAGGGAGAGGGTATGGGGATATACACCGGGGGAGCTACTCTCCCCCGGAGAGGGCTGCCAGGGCCTTGCTGCAATAGGCACCCCCGCTACCTGGGACCCAGCACAGGGCAGGAGGGCCTGATGTCCACCAGGCTCGGGGCTTGCAGCGACCATATTCCGGGAGCTACTGTACCCCCAGAAGGTACCCACCCCGCCCAACCCCACTCAACCCAACCCCATCCCACCCCGGAGGACCTCTACAAAAAAACAAACAAACCACCCGGTCACACCAGACGCAGCAGCCCGGGCCTGAGACCCACCATCACCCAGGCCCCCCCCTCAACAGAGGAAAAGCACCCCCCCACCGCACGCCCCAACAGCCTAAAGAAAACAACCACCTGCGGATACCCTGGAGGTCCCAGAGCAACAAGCCTGGCACCAGGACCTGCACCAACCCACCCATACTGTGGCATGTCCAGGGCAACCCAGCCCCCCCGGGCGCAAGGCAGCGCCCAGCCACCAGGGCCCAGGCCCAGCACCACCACCCACGCCAGAGCGGCCCAGCCACCCGGTACAGAGCCAGCAGCCACCACCCCAAGGCCCCTAAGGGACCCCGCCCCACACAGCAAGACATCCCCACCCGCAAGCCCCCAAAACTGCCCTCCAAGCCCGACACACAGTCCCCCCCAGCAATGACCAACCCGGTCCCCACGACCCGAGAGACCACCAGACGCCCAAAGCCACACAGCCCCCCCCAGCACACACCCAACCGCCCAGAGCGACGGGACAGCAACCCACCACCACCACTATGTGATAAAGCTAATCAGCGGGGACCAGAGAGAATGAAATTCAGCCAATTGATGTTTTGAGGAGGCAGACATTGTTTCCATGCTAATATAATCTAAAATAACATTTCTAAACTGCTTAATACACAGACTGTTTTTCGCTTTCCAGGTCATGAGAATAGTTTTCTTTGCGATACATAACACTGCGAGGACCATGCAAACAAGCAGAGAAAAAACAAACACACAAACAAACAAAAACAAGCACAAGTAGTGGCAATCGCATACAACACAACTGTGCATATAGATGACCTGAGGCGACATGGTAATACATCAACTGCTACTGGACTAATGAATGTGTATTGTGTGTGTGTGTGTGAGAACATGCAACACCCATGGCACAGGACCTACATGATAACCGTTCTTACTTATGAGTGTATAAGTGTACACGGCCACAATCCACAGCCCCCCCAAGCAATCAGAAACAGGCAGAGAGGCCCACAAGACCCAGGCCACCAGCAGCCCCCACGGAGCACAGAACCCAGGATACCCACCGCAGGGACAACCACGCATCCACCCAGAAGACAGCAGTGGAAGCCCCCGGACAGAGCCCCCATAAGCATAGGGCAGAGGCGCCCGGGAGCCAGGGGAAACAGCCCACCGACCCCACCAGGCCCCAGCAGCCCAGACATGGGCCGTGCACCGGACCCGGCCCCAGGAGCCCGAGCGCCCCAAAACCCCCCGGCAGAGGCCCCACCCAATACCCGGGAGGGCCAAGCGCCCCAGACAGCCATGCAGTGGGTCAGCGCCTGCCTCAGTGCCCCTGGCCAAGAGCCCTGGCAGTCAAGACGTGCCCACAGGTGGGTGAAGTCGCGAGGAGTGGGGAGAGGCAACGCCGCCCCCCCATTGGGAGAAGCACAGGCAGGCCAGGCGACAGCAAGTCCCAGACCCAGGCCCAATCATCACCACACACACTTTCACGTCCCATACATCCACACATCCACACGTCATCCCTCCCTTGACTCCGCTGGGGTCTAGCACAGTGGGCACACCATGGGGCCAGCAGCCCCCCAGCCACCACAGACCCTGAACCAGCAGAATAATTAATTCCTCCTGGCCACTCCTTCCCGAGCAGCAACCAGGAAGTAGGGGTGTGAGAAGACCCCTCCCCTCACCCTTCTGGCTCTTCAATATTTTCTAATAGTGAGCGATTAAAATTGAGGGGCAGCCAACCTTGTAGAACTGGGAGCGCGGCCCTCTGGGCAGCCTACATACCCAAAGAGCCCCGTCCACCAGATGCCACTCAGTGCAACCACCCCCCAAGACCTAATGTGTGTGTGTGTGTTTGATAAGTAGTGATGTCTAAGGTGTAATTAAAACAGGGGCGGGGAACTGCAGAGTGCAGCCAAGGGGACCACCTACGTGGTCCCATCCACTACACCCCACAGAACACACACGCCCCCCAAAACCCTTCATGTGTGAGTGTGTGCTGTGTACAGGAGCCAAAAGGGAGAGGGTATGGGGATATACACCGGGGGAGCTACTCTCCCCCGGAGAGGGCTGCCAGGGCCTTGCTGCAATAGGCACCCCCGCTACCTGGGACCCAGCACAGGGCAGGAGGGCCTGATGTCCACCAGGCTCGGGGCTTGCAGCGACCATATTCCGGGAGCTACTGTACCCCCAGAAGGTACCCACCCCGCCCAACCCCACTCAACCCAACCCCATCCCACCCCGGAGGACCTCTACAAAAAAACAAACAAACCACCCGGTCACACCAGACGCAGCAGCCCGGGCCTGAGACCCACCATCACCCAGGCCCCCCCCTCAACAGAGGAAAAGCACCCCCCCACCGCACGCCCCAACAGCCTAAAGAAAACAACCACCTGCGGATACCCTGGAGGTCCCAGAGCAACAAGCCTGGCACCAGGACCTGCACCAACCCACCCATACTGTGGCATGTCCAGGGCAACCCAGCCCCCCCGGGCGCAAGGCAGCGCCCAGCCACCAGGGCCCAGGCCCAGCACCACCACCCACGCCAGAGCGGCCCAGCCACCCGGTACAGAGCCAGCAGCCACCACCCCAAGGCCCCTAAGGGACCCCGCCCCACACAGCAAGACATCCCCACCCGCAAGCCCCCAAAACTGCCCTCCAAGCCCGACACACAGTCCCCCCCAGCAATGACCAACCCGGTCCCCACGACCCGAGAGACCACCAGACGCCCAAAGCCACACAGCCCCCCCCAGCACACACCCAACCGCCCAGAGCGACGGGACAGCAACCCACCACCACCACTATGTGATAAAGCTAATCAGCGGGGACCAGAGAGAATGAAATTCAGCCAATTGATGTTTTGAGGAGGCAGACATTGTTTCCATGCTAATATAATCTAAAATAACATTTCTAAACTGCTTAATACACAGACTGTTTTTCGCTTTCCAGGTCATGAGAATAGTTTTCTTTGCGATACATAACACTGCGAGGACCATGCAAACAAGCAGAGAAAAAACAAACACACAAACAAACAAAAACAAGCACAAGTAGTGGCAATCGCATACAACACAACTGTGCATATAGATGACCTGAGGCGACATGGTAATACATCAACTGCTACTGGACTAATGAATGTGTATTGTGTGTGTGTGTGTGAGAACATGCAACACCCATGGCACAGGACCTACATGATAACCGTTCTTACTTATGAGTGTATAAGTGTACACGGCCACAATCCACAGCCCCCCCAAGCAATCAGAAACAGGCAGAGAGGCCCACAAGACCCAGGCCACCAGCAGCCCCCACGGAGCACAGAACCCAGGATACCCACCGCAGGGACAACCACGCATCCACCCAGAAGACAGCAGTGGAAGCCCCCGGACAGAGCCCCCATAAGCATAGGGCAGAGGCGCCCGGGAGCCAGGGGAAACAGCCCACCGACCCCACCAGGCCCCAGCAGCCCAGACATGGGCCGTGCACCGGACCCGGCCCCAGGAGCCCGAGCGCCCCAAAACCCCCCGGCAGAGGCCCCACCCAATACCCGGGAGGGCCAAGCGCCCCAGACAGCCATGCAGTGGGTCAGCGCCTGCCTCAGTGCCCCTGGCCAAGAGCCCTGGCAGTCAAGACGTGCCCACAGGTGGGTGAAGTCGCGAGGAGTGGGGAGAGGCAACGCCGCCCCCCCATTGGGAGAAGCACAGGCAGGCCAGGCGACAGCAAGTCCCAGACCCAGGCCCAATCATCACCACACACACTTTCACGTCCCATACATCACCACGTCATCCCTCCCTTGACTCCGCTGGGGTCTAGCACAGTGGGCACACCATGGGGCCAGCAGCCCCCCAGCCACCACAGACCCTGAACCAGCAGAATAATTAATTCCTGCTGGCCACTCCTTCCCGAGCAGCAACCAGGAAGCAGGGGTGTGAGAAGACCCCTCCCCTCACCCTTCTGGCTCTTCAATATTTTCTAATAGTGAGCGATTAAAATTGAGGGGCAGCCAACCTTGTAGAACTGGGAGCGCGGCCCTCTGGGCAGCCTACATACCCAAAGAGCCCCGTCCACCAGATGCCACTCAGTGCAACCACCCCCCAAGACCTAATGTGTGTGTGTGTGTTTGATAAGTAGTGATGTCTAAGGTGTAATTAAAACAGGGGCGGGGAACTGCAGAGTGCAGCCAAGGGGACCACCTACGTGGCCCCATCCACTACACCCCACAGAACACACACGCCCCCCAAAACCCTTCATGTGTGAGTGTGTGCTGTGTACAGGAGCCAAAAGGGAGAGGGTATGGGGATATACACCGGGAGAGCTACTCTCCCCCGGAGAGGGCAGCCAGGGACTGGCAGCAATAGGCACCCCCGCTACCTGGGACCCAGCACAGGGCAGGAGGGCCTGATGTCCACCAGGCTCGGGGCTTGCAGCGACCATATTCCGGGAGCTACTGTACCCCCAGAAGGTACCCACCCCGCCCCACCCCACTCAACCCAACCCCACCCCACCCCGGAGGACCTCTACAAACAAACACACAAACAACAACAAACAAACCACCCGGTCACACCAGACGCAGCAGCCCGGGCCTGAGACCCACCATCACCCTGGCCCCCCCCCATCAGGGGAAAAGCAACCCCCCCACCGCACGCCCCAACACCCTAAAGAAAACAACCACCTGCGGACACCCTGGAGGTCCCAGAGCAACAAGCCTGGCACCAGGACCTGCACTAACCCACCCATACTGTGGCATGTCCAGGGCAACCCAGCCCCCCCGGGCGCAAGGCAGCGCCCAGCCACCAGGTCCCAGGCCCAGCACTACTACCCACGCCAGAGCGGCCCGGCCACCCGGTACAGAGCCAGCAGCCACCACCCCAAGGCCCCTAAGGGACCCCGCCCCACACAGCAAGACAGCCCCACCCGCAAGCCCCCAAAACTGCCCTCCAAGCCCGACACACAGTCCCCCCCAGCAATGACCAACCCGGTCCCCACGACCCGAGAGACCACCAGACGCCCAAAGCCACACAGCCCCCCCCAGCACACACCCAACCGCCCAGAGCGACGGGACAGCAACCCACCACCACCACTATGTGATAAAGCTAATCAGCGGGGACCAGAGAGAATGAAATTCAGCCAATTGATGTTTTGAGGAGGCAGACATTGTTTCCATGCTAATATAATCTAAAATAACATTTCTAAACTGCTTAATACACAGACTGTTTTTCGCTTTCCAGGTCATGAGAATAGTTTTCTTTGCGATACATAACACTGCGAGGACCATGCAAACAAGCAGAGAAAAAACAAACACACAAACAAACAAAAACAAGCACAAGTAGTGGCAATCGCATACAACACAACTGTGCATATAGATGACCTGAGGCGACATGGTAATACATTAACTGCTACTGGACTAATGAATGTGTATTGTGTGTGTGTGTGTGTGTGAGAACATGCAACACCCATGGCACAGGACCTACATGATAACTGTTCTTACTTATGAGTGTATAAGTGTACACGGCCACAATCCACAGCCCCCCCCCAAGCAATCAGAAACAGGCAGAGAGGCCCACAAGACTCAGGCCACCAGCAGCCCCCACGGAGCACAGAACCCAGGATACCCACCGCAGGGACAACCACGCATCCACCCAGAAGACAGCAGTGGAAGCCCCCGGACAGAGCCCCCATAAGCATAGGGCAGAGGCGCCCGGGAGCCAGGGGCAACAGCCCACCGACCCCACCAGGCCCCAGCCGCCCAGACATGGGCCGTGCACCGGACCCGGCCCCAGGAGCCCGAGCGCCCCAAAACCCCCCGGCAGAGGCCCCACCCAATACCCGTGAGGGCCAAGCGCCCCAGACAGCCATGCAGTGGGTCAGCGCCTGCCTCAGTGCCCCTGGCCAAGAGCCCTGGCAGTCAAGACGTGCCCACAGGTGGGTGAAGTCGCGAGGAGTGGGGAGAGGCAACGCCGCCCCCCCCATTGGGAGAAGCACAGGCAGGCCAGGCGACAGCAAGTCCCAGACCCAGGCCCAATCATCACCACACACACTTTCACGTCCCATACATCCACACGTCATCCCTCCCTTGACTCCGCTGGGGTCTAGCACAGTGGGCACACCATGGGGCCAGCAGCCCCCCAGCCACCACAGACCCTGAACCAGCAGAATAATTAATTCCTCCTGGCCACTCCTTCCCGAGCAGCAACCAGGAAGCAGGGGTGTGAGAAGACCCCTCCCCTCACCCTTCTGGCTCTTCAATATTTTCTAATAGTGAGCGATTAAAATTGAGGGGCAGCCAACCTTGTAGAACTGGGAGCGCGGCCCTCTGGGCAGCCTACATACCCAAAGAGCCCCGTCCACCAGATGCCACTCAGTGCAACCACCCCCCAAGACCTAATGTGTTTTTGTGTGTTTGATAAGTAGTGATGTCTAAGGTGTAATTAAAACAGGGGCGGGGAACTGCAGAGTGCAGCCAAGGGGACCACCTACGTGGCCCCATCCACTACACCCCACAGAACACACACGCCCCCCAAAACCCTTCATGTGTGAGTGTGTGCTGTGTACAGGAGCCAAAAGGGAGAGGGTATGGGGATATACACCGGGGGGGCTACTCTCCCCCGGAGAGGGCTGCCAGGGCCTGGCTGCAATAGGCACCCCCGTTACCTGGGACCCAGCACAGGGCAGGAGGGCCTGATGTCCACCAGGCTCGGGGCTTGCAGCGACCATATTCCGGGAGCTACTGTACCCCCAGAAGGTACCCACCCCGCCCAACCCCACTCAACCCAACCCCATCCCACCCCGGAGGACCTCTACAAAAAAACAAACAAACCACCCGGTCACACCAGACGCAGCAGCCCGGGCCTGAGACCCACCATCACCCAGGCCCCCCCCTCAACAGAGGAAAAGCACCCCCCCACCGCACGCCCCAACACCCTAAAGAAAACAACCACCTGCGGATACCCTGGAGGTCCCAGAGCAACAAGCCTGGCACCAGGACCTGCACCAACCCACCCATACTGTGGCATGTCCAGGGCAACCCAGCCCCCCCGGGCGCAAGGCAGCGCCCAGCCACCAGGGCCCAGGCCCAGCACCACCACCCACGCCAGAGCGGCCCAGCCACCCGGTACAGAGCCAGCAGCCACCACCCCAAGGCCCCTAAGGGACCCCGCCCCACACAGCAAGACATCCCCACCCGCAAGCCCCCAAAACTGCCCTCCAAGCCCGACACACAGTCCCCCCCAGCAATGACCAACCCGGTCCCCACGACCCGAGAGACCACCAGACGCCCAAAGCCACACAGCCCCCCCCAGCACACACCCAACCGCCCAGAGCGACGGGACAGCAACCCACCACCACCACTATGTGATAAAGCTAATCAGCGGGGACCAGAGAGAATGAAATTCAGCCAATTGATGTTTTGAGGAGGCAGACATTGTTTCCATGCTAATATAATCTAAAATAACATTTCTAAACTGCTTAATACACAGACTGTTTTTCGCTTTCCAGGTCATGAGAATAGTTTTCTTTGCGATACATAACACTGCGAGGACCATGCAAACAAGCAGAGAAAAAACAAACACACAAACAAACAAAAACAAACACAAGTAGTGGCAATCGCATACAACACAACTGTGCATATAGATGACCTGAGGCGACATGGTAATACATCAACTGCTACTGGACTAATGAATGTGTATTGTGTGTGTGTGTGTGAGAACATGCAACACCCATGGCACAGGACCTACATGATAACCGTTCTTACTTATGAGTGTATAAGTGTACACGGCCACAATCCACAGCCCCCCCAAGCAATCAGAAACAGGCAGAGAGGCCCACAAGACCCAGGCCACCAGCAGCCCCCACGGAGCACAGAACCCAGGATACCCACCGCAGGGACAACCACGCATCCACCCAGAAGACAGCAGTGGAAGCCCCCGGACAGAGCCCCCATAAGCATAGGGCAGAGGCGCCCGGGAGCCAGGGGCAACAGCCCACCGACCCCACCAGGCCCCAGCCGCCCAGACATGGGCCGTGCACCGGACCCGGCCCCAGGAGCCCGAGCGCCCCAAAACCCCCCGGCAGAGGCCCCACCCAATACCCGGGAGGGCCAAGCGCCCCAGACAGCCATGCAGTGGGTCAGCGCCTGCCTCAGTGCCCCTGGCCAAGAGCCCTGGCAGTCAAGACGTGCCCACAGGTGGGTGAAGTCGCGAGGAGTGGGGAGAGGCAACGCCGCCCCCCCATTGGGAGAAGCACAGGCAGGCCAGGCGACAGCAAGTCCCAGACCCAGGCCCAATCATCACCACACACACTTTCACGTCCCATACATCCACACGTCATCCCTCCCTTGACTCCGCTGGGGTCTAGCACAGTGGGCACACCATGGGGCCAGCAGCCCCCCAGCCACCACAGACCCTGAACCAGCAGAATAATTAATTCCTCCTGGCCACTCCTTCCCGAGCAGCAACCAGGAAGCAGGGGTGTGAGAAGACCCCTCCCCTCACCCTTCTGGCTCTTCAATATTTTCTAATAGTGAGCGATTAAAATTGAGGGGCAGCCAACCTTGTAGAACTGGGAGCGCGGCCCTCTGGGCAGCCTACATACCCAAAGAGCCCCGTCCACCAGATGCCACTCAGTGCAACCACCCCCCAAGACCTAATGTGTGTGTGTGTGTTTGATAAGTAGTGATGTCTAAGGTGTAATTAAAACAGGGGCGGGGAACTGCAGAGTGCAGCCAAAGGGACCACCTACGTGGCCCCATCCACTACACCCCACAGAACACACACGCCCCCCAAAACCCTTCATGTGTGAGTGTGTGCTGTGTACAGGAGCCAAAAGGGAGAGGGTATGAAGGCAGCCAGGGACTGGCTGCAATAGGCACCCCCGCTACCTGGGACCCAGCACAGGGCAGGAGGGCCTGATGTCCACCAGGCTCGGGGCTTGCAGCGACCATATTCCGGGAGCTACTGTACCCCCAGAAGGTACCCACCCCGCCCAACCCCATCCCACCCCGGAGGACCTCTACAAAAAAACAAACAAACCACCCGGTCACACCAGACGCAGCAGCCCGGGCCTGAGACCCACCATCACCCAGGCACCCCCCTCAACAGGGGAAAAGCACCCCCCCCACCGCACGCCCCAACACCCTAAAGAAAACAACCACCTGCGGACACCCTGGAGGTCCCAGAGCAACAAGCCTGGCACCAGGACCTGCACCAACCCACCCATACTGTGGCATGTCCAGGGCAACCCAGCCCCCCCGGGCGCAAGGCAGCGCCCAGCCACCAGGGCCCAGGCCCAGCACCACCACCCACGCCAGAGCGGCCCAGCCACCCGGTACAGAGCCAGCAGCCACCACCCCAAGGCCCCTAAGGGACCCCGCCCCACACAGCAAGACAGCCCCACCCGCAAGCCCCCAAAACTGCCCTCCAAGCCCGACACACAGTCCCCCCCAGCAATGACCAACCCGGTCCCCACGACCCGAGAGACCACCAGACGCCCAAAGCCACACAGCCCCCCCCCAGCACACACCCAACCGCCCAGAGCGACGGGACAGCAACCCACCACCACCACTATGTGATAAAGCTAATCAGCGGGGACCAGAGAGAATGAAATTCAGCCAATTGATGTTTTGAGGAGGCAGACATTGTTTCCATGCTAATATAATCTAAAATAACATTTCTAAACTGCTTAATACACAGACTGTTTTTCGCTTTCCAGTTCATGAGAATAGTTTTCTTTGCGATACATAACACTGCGAGGACCATGCAAACAAGCAGAGAAAAAACAAACACACAAACAAACAAAAACAAGCACAAGTAGTGGCAATCGCATACAACACAACTGTGCATATAGATGACCTGAGGCGACATGGTAATACATTAACTGCTACTGGACTAATGAATGTGTATTGTGTGTGTGTGTGTGTGTGAGAACATGCAACACCCATGGCACAGGACCTACATGATAACCGTGCTTAGTTATGAGTGTATAAGTGTACACGGCCACAATCCACAGCCCCCCCAAGCAATCAGAAACAGGCAGAGAGGCCCATAAGACCCAGGCCACCAGCAGCCCCCACGGAGCACAGAACCCAGGATGCCCACCGCAGGGACAACCACGCATCCACCCAGAAGACAGCAGTGGAAGCCCCCGGACTGAGCCCCCATAAGCATAGGGCAGAGGCGCCCGGGAGCCAAGGGCAACAGCCCACCGACCGCACCAGGCCCCAGCCGCCCAGACATGGGCCGTGCACCGGACCCGGCCCCAGGAGCCCGAGCGCCCCAAAACCCCCCGGCAGAGGCCCCACCCAATACCCGGGAGGGCCAAGCGCCCCAGACAGCCACGCAGTGGGTCAGCGCCTGCCCCAGTGCCCCTGGCCAAGAGCCCTGGCAGTCAAGACGTGCCCACAGGTGGGTGAAGTCGCGAGGAGTGGGGAGAGGCAACGCCGCCCCCCCATTGGGAGAAGCACAGGCAGGCCAGGCGACAGCAAGTCCCAGACCCAGGCCCAATCATCACCACACACACTTTCACGTCCCATACATCCACACATCCACACGTCATCCCTCCCTTGACTCTGCTGGGGTCTAGCACAGTGGGCACACCATGGGGCCAGCAGCCCCCCAGCCACCACAGACCCTGAACCAGCAGAATAATTAATTCCTCCTGGCCACTCCTTCCCGAGCAGCAACCAGGAAGCAGGGGTGTGAGAAGACCCCTCCCCTCACACTTCTGGCTCTTCAATATTTTCTAATAGTGAGCGATTAAAATTGAGGGGCAGCCAACCTTGTAGAACTGGGAGCGCAGCCCTCTGGGCAGCCTACATACCCAAAGAGCCCCGTCCACCAGATGCCACTCAGTGCAACCACCCCCCAAGACCTAATGTGTGTGTGTGTGTGTGTTTGATAAGTAGTGATGTCTAAGGTGTAATTAAAACAGGGGCGGGGAACTGCAGAGTGCAGCCAAGGGGACCACCTACGTGGCCCCATCCACTACACCCCACAGAACACACACGCCCCCCAAAACCCTTCATGTGTGAGTGTGTGCTGTGTACAGGAGCCAAAAGGGAGAGGGGTATGGGGATATACACCGGGAGAGCTAGTCTCCCCCAGAGAGGGCAGCCAGGGACTGGCTGCAATAGGCACCCCCGCTACCTGGGACCCAGCACAGGGCAGGAGGGCCTGATGTCCACCAGGCTCGGGGCTTGCAGCGACCATATTCCGGGAGCTACTGTACCCCCAGAAGGTACCCACCCCGCCCAACCCCACTCAACCCAACCCCATCCCACCCCGGAGGACCTCTACAAAAAAACAAACAAACCACCCGGTCACACCAGACGCAGCAGCCCGGGCCTGAGACCCACCATCACCCAGGCCCCCCCCTCAACAGGGGAAAAGCACCCCCCCCACCGCACGCCCCAACACCCTAAAGAAAACAACCACCTGCGGACACCCTGGAGGTCCCAGAGCAACAAGCCTGGCACCAGGACCTGCACCAACCCACCCATACTGTGGCATGTCCAGGGCAACCCAGCCCCCCCGGGCGCAAGGCAGCGCCCAGCCACCAGGGCCCAGGCCCAGCACCACCACCCACGCCAGAGCGGCCCAGCCACCCGGTACAGAGCCAGCAGCCACCACCCCAAGGCCCCTAAGGGACCCCGCCCCACACAGCAAGACAGCCCCACCCGCAAGCCCCCAAAACTGCCCTCCAAGCCCGACACACAGTCCCCCCCAGCAATGACCAACCCGGTCCCCACGACCCGAGAGACCACCAGACGCCCAAAGCCACACAGCCCCCCCCCCCCAGCACACACCCAACCGCCCAGAGCGATGGGACAGCAACCCACCACCACCACTATGTGATAAAGCTAATCAGCGGGGACCAGAGAGAATGAAATTCAGCCAATTGATGTTTTGAGGAGGCAGACATTGTTTCCATGCTAATATAACTCTCCCAGTGTATATCCCCATACCCCTCTCCCTTTTGGCTCCTGTACACAGCACGCTGTGTGCCCGCTGCGCTACACCCCAGCGGAGTCAAGGGAGGGAGGACGTGTGGATGTGTGGATGTATGGGACGTCAAAGTGTGTGTGGTGATGATTGGGCCTGGGTCTGGGACTTGCCGTCGCCTAGTCTGCCTGTGCTTCTCCCAATAGGGGGGCGGCGTTGCCTCTCCCCACTGCTCGCAACTTCACCCACCTGTGGGCACGTCGTGACTCCCAGTAACTTGGCCAGGGAAGCTGGGGCAGGCGCTTGACCCACTGCGTGGCTGTCTGTGGTGCTTGGCCCTCCCGGGTATTGGGTGGGGCCTCTGCCGGGGGGTTTTGGGGCGTTTTGGGTTCCTGGGGCCCGGGTCCGTGGCCTGGTGGGGTCGGTGGGCTGTTGTCCCTGGCTCCCGGGGGGCCTCTGCCCTATGCTTATGGGGGCTCTGTCCGGGGGCTTCCACTGCTGTCTACTGGGTGGATGCGTGGTTGTCCCTGCGGTGGGCATCCTGGGTTCTGTGCTCCGTGGGGGCTGCTGGTGGCCTGGGTCTTGTGGGCCTCTCTGCCTGCTTCTGATTGCTTGGGGGGGGCTGTGGATTGTGGCACTCATAACTAAGCACGGTTATCATGTAGGTCCTGTGCCATGGGTGTTGCATGTTCCCCCCACACACACACACACAACACACATTCATTAGTCCAGTAGCAGTTGATGTATTACCATGTCGCCTCAGGTCATCTATATCCACAGTTGTGTTGTATGCGATTGCCACTACTTGTGCTTGTTGTTGTTTGTTTGTGTGTTTGTTTGTTCTCTGCTTGTCTGCTTTCAGGTGCTCCTGGTGGCGCAAAGGCTGGATTCGCAACAGAGACCATGGATTATTGTCTGTTTTATTTTTTTACAGGTGTAGCAGCTGGTTGTCTGGTTTTTGTTTCTTTTTTTGTTCTGTTTCCTCTTCTTTCCTTTTCCCCCGGTCCGGTTCAGTTCCATTACATGTTATATATAACAAGAAATAAATAAATGGGCATCAAGGGGAGCTTTACATTTATAAAACTTCCCTTGGCAAAGCAAATCAGTTTGGCATAAAAGGTATTCACAATTCTGCTGCCATAATGCTGAACAGAACAAGGGAAAAAAGTGAAGGAATTCATTTTACAGCTAAATCCTCATAAAGAGCGTATTGCTCAACCATAAGTGTGGTTCTTTCTCATACAAGGTTATACAAAGAAGTTTATGTTTGAAACCAGCTTAAACATGGACAAATATGAAGGACAAAGCAGTTTTAACTTGGTTTGAGTGAAGCAATTCATTTTATGGCAATATCTGAAATCTTGACTATCTCCTTAAAAGAAAGCGAATTTCGGATTCCAGAAGAACAAGTGTGGTTCTTTTTCATATAAGGTAATATAAAGAAGTTTATACTCGAAACCAGCTTAGACATGGATAAATAAGAAGGACAAAGCAGTTTTAACTTGGTTGAAGTGAAGGATTTCATTTTACAGCAAAATCCTGAAACGTGCATTACTCCTCATAAGGAGTGTATTGCTCAAACATGTGTTGTTTTTTTCTCATACAAGATTATAAAAAGAAATTTATGTTTGAAACCATCTTAAACATGGACAAATATGAAGGACAAAGCAGTTTTAACTTGGTTTGAGTGAAGCAATTCATTTTATGGCAATATCTGAAATCTTGACTATCTACTTAAAAGAAAGCGAATTTCGGATTCCAGAAGAACAAGTGTGGTTCTTTCTCATATAAGGTAATATAAAGAAGTTTATACTCGAAACCATCTTAGACATGGATAAATAAGAAGGACAAAGCAGTTTTAACTTGGTTGAAGTGAAGGATTTCATTTTACAGCAAAATCCTGAAACGTGCATTACTCCTCATAAGGAGTGTATTGCTCAAACATGTGTTGTTTTTTTCTCATACAAGATTATAAAAAGAAATTTATGTTTGAAACCATCTTAAACATGGACAAATATGAAGGACAAAGCAGTTTTAACTTGGTTTGAGTGAAGCAATTCATTTTATGGCAATATCTGAAATCTTGACTATCTACTTAAAAGAAAGCGAATTTCGGATTCCAGAAGAACAAGTGTGGTTCTTTCTCATATAAGGTAATATAAAGAAGTTTATACTCGAAACCAGCTTAGACATGGATAAATAAGAAGGACAAAGCAGTTTTAACTTGGTTGAAGTGAAGGATTTCATTTTACAGCAAAATCCTGAAACGTGCATTACTCCTCATAAGGAGTGTATTGCTCAAACATGTGTTGTTTTTTTCTCATACAAGATTATAAAAAGAAATTTATGTTTGAAACCATCTTAAACATTGACAAATATGAAGGACAAAGTAGTTTTAACTTGGTTTGAGTGAAGCAATTAATTTTATGGCAATATCTGAAATCTTGACTATCTACTTAAAAGAAAGCGAATTTCGGATTCCAGAAGAACGTGTGGTTCTTTTTCATATAAGGTAATATAAAGAAGTTTATACTCGAAACCAGCTTAGACATGGATAAATAAGAAGGACAAAGCAGTTTTAACTTGGTTGAAGTGAAGGATTTCATTTTACAGCAAAATCCTGAAACGTGCATTACTCCTCATAAGGAGTGTATTGCTCAAACATGTGTTTTTTTCTCATACAAGATTATAAAAAGAAATTTATGTTTGAAACCAGCTTAAACATGGACAAATATGAAGGACAAAGCAGTTTTAACTTGGTTTGAGTGAAGCGATTCATTTTATGGCAATATCTGAAATCTTGACTATCTCCTTAAAAGAAAGCGAATTTCGGATTCCAGAAGAACAAGTGTGGTTCTTAAAGAAGTTTATACTCGAAACCAGCTTAGACATGGATAAATAAGAAGGACAAAGCAGTTTTAACTTGGTTGAAGTGAAGGATTTCATTTTACAGCAAAATCCTGAAACGTGCATTACTCCTCATAAGGAGTGTATTGCTCAAACATGTGTTTTTTTCTCATACAAGATTATAAAAAGAAATTTATGTTTGAAACCATCTTAAACATTGACAAATATGAAGGACAAAGCAGTTTTAACTTGGTTTGAGTGAAGCAATTCATTTTATGGCAATATCTGAAATCTTCACTATCTCCTTGAAAGAAAGCGAATTTCGGATTCTAGAAGAACAAGTGTGGTTCTTTCTCATATAAGGTAATATAAAGAAGTTTATACTCGAAACCAGCTTAGACATGGATAAATAAGAAGGACAAAGCAGTTTTAACTTGGTTGAAGTGAAGGATTTCATTTTACAGCAAAATCCTGAAACGTGCATTACTCCTCATAAGGAGTGTATTGCTCAAACATGTGTTTTTTTCTCATACAAGATTATAAAAAGAAATTTATGTTTGAAACCATCTTAAACATTGACAAATATGAAGGACAAAGCAGTTTTAACTTGGTTTGAGTGAAGCAATTCATTTTATGGCAATATCTGAAATCTTCACTATCTCCTTGAAAGAAAGCGAATTTCGGATTCTAGAAGAACAAGTGTGGTTCTTTCTCATATAAGGTAATATAAAGAAGTTTATACTCGAAACCAGCTTAGACATGGATAAATAAGAAGGACAAAGCAGTTTTAACTTGGTTGAAGTAAAGGATTTCATTTTACAGCAAAATCCTGAAACGTGCATTACTCCTCATAAGGAGTGTATTGCTCAAACATGTTTTTTTCTCATACAAGATTATAAAAAGAAATTTATGTTTGAAACCATCTTAAACATTGACAAATATGAAGGATAAAGCAGTTTTAACTTGGTTTGAGTGAAGCAATTCATTTTATGGCAATATCTGAAATCTTCACTATCTCCTTGAAAGAAAGCGAATTTCGGATTCTAGAAGAACAAGTGTGGTTCTTTCTCATATAAGGTAATATAAAGAAGTTTATACTCGAAACATGGACATGGATAAATAAGAAGGACAAAGCAGTTTTAACTTGGTTGAAGTGAAGGATTTCATTTTACAGCAAAATCCTGAAACGTGCATTACTCCTCATAAGGAGTGTATTGCTCATACAAGAGTGTATTTTCTCATACAAGATTATAAAAAGAAATTTATGTTTGAAACCATCTTAAACATTGACAAATATGAAGGACAAAGCAGTTTTAACTTGGTTTGAGTGAAGCAATTCATTTTATGGCAATATCTGAAATCTTCACTATCTCCTTGAAAGAAAGCGAATTTCGGATTCTAGAAGAACAAGTGTGGTTCTTTCTCATATAAGGTAATATAAAGAAGTTTATCATTGAAACCAGCGTAGACGTGGATAAATATGAAGGACAAAGCAGTTTTAACTTGGTTTAAGTGAAGGAATTCATAGTTAGCAGTTCCTTGATGAGGGATATTTCAGACACCAAAATCCATTTTCTAAAGAGAAATAAAGAGAAAACAACAATCACTTCTGTTAAAGACTGAAAAAGAAATGTCACCCATGAAATCAACAATGCTTTTAGGGACTTCTATAAAACCTTATATTCATCACAAAATGATCCATCAGACAGTAACATAGATCAGTTTCTTAGTAATATCAACCTTCCAAAATTACAAACCGAACAGGCAATGGCTCTGGATTCACCTCTCTCAATAGGAGAACTCCATGAAGCCCTTCAACATATGCCTAGTAACAAAGCCCCGGGTGGCCACCAGATGGTTTTCCAGCAGAGTTCTACAAAGAATTGTGGACTGTTTTGGCACTGCATTTCACAAAATGGTATTACAAGTTAAGCAGAATGGCAGATTATCCCCACACATGAACTCTGCTAACATTATCCTGCTACAGAAACCAGGAAAAGACCCCATACTTCCATCCAGCTACCGCCCAATATCTCTAATAAATGCAGACCTCAAAATAATTTGTAAAGTCCTCGCCAAAAGAATAGAAAAAATAACTCCACTTATAATACATCCTGACCAGACAGGTTTCATAAAGGGTAGACGATCATCCACTAACACTCGCAGGCTAATTAATCTCATAGACTATTCTACCATCGACAACCTGGAAACCACAATAGTCTCTCTAGATGCAGAAAAAGCATTTGATCGAGTGAACTGGAAATTTTTATTCGCAGCATTAAAAAAATTCGGGTTTGGGTCACACTTCATCAACTGGATAAGGATATTATAAAGCTCCCCAAATGCAAGTGTCAGGACAAATGATCAAACTTCTCCAAGCTTCAGTCTGCAGAGAGGTACAAGACAGGGTTGCCCACTTTCTCCATCACTTTTTGCTATTTTCATCGAACCTTTTGCAGCTGCTATCAGACAAGATAGAAATATTAAAGGCATCCAACCCCAAAATATTGAGCATAAAATAAGTCTTTATGCTGATGATGTATTACTTTTCCTCCACAACTCACAGACGTCTCTCACTCACACGATCACACTCATAAATAAATTCTCAGCACTTTCTGACTACTCTATCAATTGGTCTAAGACCACAGTGCTGCCCATTAACTGTAGGGTCCAGAATATACCTGCGATCACTTTACAGTCAGGAAATATTAGATATTTAGGCATAAACATTTCCTCCAGGCTCTCAGAGCTAACAAAGCTAAATTATGTGCAATTATTAAAGACAGTAGAGGACGATCTCTCTCGTTGGAAGTCCTTACCTATATCACTTATGGGGAGAGTTACAACCATTAAAATGATGATACTACCAAAAGTTAACTATTTGTTCTCAATGATCCCCATAAAACCATCTGCTACTTGGTTTAAGTCACTAGATTAATGCATCTCCAAATTTCTGTGGAAAAACAAACCACCACGTATTAGTTTAAAAACGCTACAGAAAACCAAGGAAAGTGGTTGATTAGATTTACCTCATTTTCAGCGCTATTCCTTAGCCAATAGGTTACAGTATATATCAAAATGGTTTAAACCTAGCCCAATAGATGAACCACACAGCTTCTGGCCACAAATATGTTTGAACACCTTTAGAATGACTCGAAATCCTAATTTACAGCTCATACAATACAAAATTCTTCATAGAACACACTATACAGGACAAAGGATGTTCAGGATGGGTCTAACACACTCTAACATCTGCTCACATTGCATTGTTATACACCTGATGATTATGCACACGCTTTGTGGTTTTGTGCGCCTGTCCAGAAGTTCTGGTTTGAAGTGTGTACGGACCTATCAACATGGCTAAAGTGTAGCATTCCTGCATGCTGGGTGACTTAGACAACATCAACATGGAAATTAACTCAGCACACATGGTCCTCACAGTGTTATGTATCGCAAAGAAAACTATTGTCATGAACTGGAAAGTGAAGAATAATCTGTGTATTAACCTGTTTAGAAATGTTCTTTTAGATTATATTAGCATGGAAACAATGTCTGCCTCCTTAAAACATCAACTGGCTGAATTTCATTCTCTCTGGTCCCCGCTGATTAACTGTGTGGCTTCGGGCGTCTGGTGGTCTCTCGGGTCGTGGGGACCGGGTTGGTCATTGCTGGGGGGGACTGTGTGTCGGGCTTGGAGGGCAGTTTTGGGGGCTTGCGGGTGGGGCTGTCTTGCTGTGTGGGGCGGGGTCCCTTAGGGGCCTTGGGGTGGTGGCTGCTGGCTCTGTACCGGGTGGCCGGGCCGCTCTGGCGTGGGTGGTAGTGCTGGGCCTGGGCCCTGGTGGCTGGGCGCTGCCTTGCGCCCGGGGGGGCTGGGTTGCCCTGGACATGCCACAGTATGGGTGGGTTAGTGCAGGTCCTGGTGCCAGGCTTGTTGCTCTGGGACCTCCAGGGTGTCCGCAGGTGGTTGTTTTCTTTAGGGTGTTGGGGCCTGGGTGATGGTGGATCTCAGGCCCGGGCTGCTGCGTCTGGTGTGACCGGGTGGTTTGTTTGTTGTTGTTTGTTTGTTTTTTTGTAGAGGTCCTCCGGGGTGGGATGGGGTTGGGTTGAGTGGGGTTGGACGGGGTGGGTACTTTCTGGGGGTACAGTAGCTCCCGGAATATGGTCGCTGCAAGCCCCGAGCCTGGTGGACATCAGGCCCTCTTGATGTCTTGATGTGTTGGGTCCGAGGTAGCGGGTGCCTATTGCAGCCAGTCCCTGGCTGCCCTCTCTGGGGGAGACTAGCTCTCCCAGTGTATATCCCCATACCCCTCTCCCTTTTGGCTCCTGTACACAGCACACACTCACACATGAAGAGTTTTGGGGGCGTGTGTGTTCTGTGGGGTGTATTGGATGGGGCCACGTAGGTGGTCCCCTTGGCTGCACTCTGCAGTTCCCCGCCCCTGTTTTAATTACACCTTAGACATCACTACTTATCAAACACACACACACACACACATTAGGTCTTGGGGGGTGGTTGCACTGAGTGGCATCTGGTGGACGGGGCTCTTTGGGTATGTAGGCTGCCCAGAGGGCCGCGCTCCCAGTTCTACAAGGTTGGCTGCCCCTCAATTTTAATCGCTCACTATTAGAAAATATTGAAGAGCCAGAAGGGTGAGGGGAGGGGTCTTCTCACACCCCTGCTTCCTGGTTGCTGCTCGGGAAGGAGTGGCCAGGAGGAATTAATTATTCTGCTGGTTCAGGGTCTGTGGTGGCTGGGGGGCTGCTGGCCCCATGGTGTGCCCACTGTGCTAGACCCCAGCGGAGTCAAGGGAGGGATGACGTGTGGATGTGTGGATGTATGGGACGTGAAAGTGTGTGTGGTGATGATTGGGCCTGGGTCTGGGACTTGCTGTCGCCTGGCCTGCCTGTGCTTCTCCCAATGGGGGGGCGGCGTTGCCTCTCCCCACTCCTCGCGACTTCACCCACCTGTGGGCACGTCTTGACTGCCAGGGCTCTTGGCCAGGGGCACTGGGGCAGGCGCTGACCCACTGCGTGGCTGTCTGGGGCGCTTGGCCCTCCCGGGTATTGGGTGGGGCCTCTGCCGGGGGGTTTTGGGGCGCTCGGGCTCCTGGGGCCGGGTCCGGTGCACGGCCCATGTCTGGGCGGCTGGGGCCTGGTGGGGTCGGTGGGCTGTTGCCCCTGGCTCCCGGGCGCCTCTGCCCTATGCTTATGGGGGCTCTGTCCGGGGGCTTCCACTGCTGTCTTCTGGGTGGATGCGTGGTTGTCCCTGTGGTGGGCATCCTGGGTTCTGTGCTCCGTGGGGGCTGCTGGTGGCCTGGGTCTTGTGGGCCTCTCTGCCTGTTTCTGATTGCTTGGGGGGGCTGTGGATTGTGGCCGTGTACACTTATACACTCATAAGTAAGAACGGTTATCATGTAGGTCCTGTGCCATGGGTGTTGCATGTTCTCACACACACACACACAATACACATTCATTAGTCCAGTAGCAGTTGATGTATTACCATGTCGCCTCAGGTCATCTATATGCACAGTTGTGATGTATGCGATTGCCACTACTTGTGCTTGTTTTTGTTTGTTTGTGTGTTTGTTTTTTCTCTGCTTGTTTGCATGGTCCTCGCAGTGTTATGTATCGCAAAATAAACTATTCTCATGAACTGGAAAGCGAAAAACAGTCTGTGTATTAAGCAGTTTAGAAATGTTATTTTAGATCATATTAGCATGGAAACAATGTCTGCCTCCTCAAAACATCAATTGGCTGAATTTCATTCTCTCTGGTCCCCGCTGATTAGCTTTATCACATAGTGGTGGTGGTGGGTTGCTGTCCCGTCGCTCTGGGCGGTTGGGTGTGTGCTGGGGGGGGGCTGTGTGGCTTTGGGCATCTGGTGGTCTCTCGGGTCGTGGGGACCGGGTTGGTCATTGCTGGGGGGGACTGTGTGTCGGGCTTGGAGGGCAGTTTTGGGGGCTTGTGGGTGGGGCTGTCTTGCTGTGTGGGGCGGGGTCCCTTAGGGGCCTTGGGGTGGTGGCTGCTGGCTCTGTACCGGGTGGCTGGGCCGCTCTGGCGTGGGTGGTGGTGCTGGGCCTGGGCCCTGGTGGCTGGGTTGCCCTGGACATGCCACAGTATGGGTGGGTTGGTGCAGGTCCTGGTGCCAGGCTTGTTGCTCTGGGACCTCCAGGGTGTCCGCAGGTGGTTGTTTTCTTTAGGGTGTTGGGGCGTGCGGTGGGGGGGGTGCTTTTCCCCTGTTGAGGGGGGGGCCTGGGTGATGGTGGGTCTCAGGCCCGGGCTGCTGCGTCTGGTGTGACCGGGTGGTTTGTTTGTTGTTGTTTGTTTGTTTTTTTGTAGAGGTCCTCCGGGCTGGGATGGGGTTGGGTTGAGTGGGGTTGGACGGGGTGGGTACTTTCTGGGGGTACAGTAGCTCCCGGAATATGGTCGCTGCAAGCCCCGAGCCTGGTGGACATCAGGCCCTCTTGATGTCTTGATGTGTTGGGTCCGAGGTAGCGGGTGCCTATTGCAGCCAGTCCCTGGCTGCCCTCTCTGGGGGAGACTAGCTCTCCCAGTGTATATCCCCATACCCCTCTCCCTTTTGGCTCCTGTACACAGCACACACTCACACATGAAGGGTTTTGGGGGCGTGTGTGTTCTGTGGGGTGTAGTGGATGGGGCCACGTAGGCGGTCCCCTTGGCTGCACTCTGCAGTTCCCCACCCCTGTTTTAATTACACCTTAGACATCACTACTTATCAAACACACACACACACACACATTAGGTCTTGGGGGGTGGTTGCACTGAGTGGCATCTGGTGGACGGGGCTCTTTGGGTATGTAGGCTGCCCAGAGGGCCGCGCTCCCAGTTCTACAAGGTTGGCTGCCCCTCAATTTTAATCGCTCACTATTAGAAAATATTGAAGAGCCAGAAGGGTGAGGGGAGGGGTCTTCTCACACCCCTGCTTCCTGGTTGCTGCTCGGGAAGGAGTGGCCAGGAGGAATTAATTATTCTGCTGGTTCAGGGTCTGTGGTGGCTGGGGGGCTGCTGGCCCCATGGTGTGCCCACTGTGCTAGACCCCAGCGGAGTCAAGGGAGGGATGACGTGTGGATGTGTGGATGTATGGGACGTGAAAGTGTGTGTGGTGATGATTGGGCCTGGGTCTGGGACTTGCTGTCGCCTGGCCTGCCTGTGCTTCTCCCAATGGGGGGGCGGCGTTGCCTCTCCCCACTCCTCGCGACTTCACCCACCTGTGGGCACGTCTTGACTGCCAGGGCTCTTGGCCAGGGGCACTGGGACAGGCGCTGACCCACTGCGTGGCTGTCTGGGGCGCTTGGCCCTCCCGGGTATTGGGTGGGGCCTCTGCCGGGGGGTTTTGGGGCGCTCGGGCTCCTGGGGCCGGGTCCGGTGCACGGCCCATGTCTGGGCGGCTGGGGCCTGGTGGTGTCGGTGGGCTGTTGCCCCTGGCTCCCGGGCGCCTCTGCCCTATGCTTATGGGGGCTCTGTCCGGGGGCTTCCACTGCTGTCTTCTGGGTGGATGCGTGGTTGTCCCTGCGGTGGGCATCCTGGGTTCTGTGCTCCGTGGGGGCTGCTGGTGGCCTGGGTCTTGTGGGCCTCTCTGCCTGTTTCTGATTGCTTGGGGGGGCTGTGGATTGTGGCCGTGTACACTTATACACTCATAAGTAAGAACGGTTATCATGTAGGTCCTGTGCCATGGGTGTTGCATGTTCTCACACACACACACACAATACACATTCATTAGTCCAGTAGCAGTTGATGTATTACCATGTCGCCTCAGGTCATCTATATGCACAGTTGTGATGTATGCGATTGCCACTACTTGTGCTTGTTTTTGTTTGTTTGTGTGTTTGTTTTTTCTCTGCTTGTTTGCATGGTCCTCGCAGTGTTATGTATCGCAAAGAAAACTATTCTCATGAACTGGAAAGCGAAAAACAGTCTGTGTATTAAGCAGTTTAGAAATGTTATTTTAGATCATATTAGCATGGAAACAATGTCTGCCTCCTCAAAACATCAATTGGCTGAATTTCATTCTCTCTGGTCCCCGCTGATTAGCTTTATCACATAGTGGTGGTGGTGGGTTGCTGTCCCGTCGCTCTGGGCGGTTGGGTGTGTGCTGGGGGGGGGCTGTGTGGCTTTGGGCATCTGGTGGTCTCTCGGGTCGTGGGGACCGGGTTGGTCATTGCTGGGGGGGACTGTGTGTCGGGCTTGGAGGGCAGTTTTGGGGGCTTGCGGGTGGGGCTGTCTTGCTGTGTGGGGCGGGGTCCCTTAGGGGCCTTGGGGTGGTGGCTGCTGGCTCTGTACCGGGTGGCTGGGCCGCTCTGGCGTGGGTGGTGGTGCTGGGCCTGGGCCCTGGTGGCTGGGTTGCCCTGGACATGCCACAGTATGGGTGGGTTGGTGCAGGTCCTGGTGCCAGGCTTGTTGCTCTGGGACCTCCAGGGTGTCCACAGGTGGTTGTTTTCTTTAGGGTGTTGGGGCGTGCGGTGGGGGGGGTGCTTTTCCCCTGTTGAGGGGGGGGGCCTGGGTGATGGTGGGTCTCAGGCCCGGGCTGCTGCGTCTGGTGTGACCGGGTGGTTTGTTTGTTGTTGTTTGTTTGTTTTTTTGTAGAGGTCCTCCAGGCTGGGATGGGGTTGGGTTGAGTGGGGTTGGACGGGGTGGGTACTTTCTGGGGGTACAGTAGCTCCCGGAATATGGTCGCTGCAAGCCCCGAGCCTGGTGGACATCAGGCCCTCTTGATGTCTTGATGTGTTGGGTCCGAGGTAGCGGGTGCCTATTGCAGCCAGTCCCTGGCTGCCCTCTCTGGGGGAGACTAGCTCTCCCAGTGTATATCCCCATACCCCTCTCCCTTTTGGCTCCTGTACACAGCACACACTCACACATGAAGAGTTTTGGGGGCGTGTGTGTTCTGTGGGGTGTATTGGATGGGGCCACGTAGGTGGTCCCCTTGGCTGCACTCTGCAGTTCCCCGCCCCTGTTTTAATTACACCTTAGACATCACTACTTATCAAACACACACACACACACACATTAGGTCTTGGGGGGTGGTTGCACTGAGTGGCATCTGGTGGACGGGGCTCTTTGGGTATGTAGGCTGCCCAGAGGGCCGCGCTCCCAGTTCTACAAGGTTGGCTGCCCCTCAATTTTAATCGCTCACTATTAGAAAATATTGAAGAGCCAGAAGGGTGAGGGGAGGGGTCTTCTCACACCCCTGCTTCCTGGTTGCTGCTCGGGAAGGAGTGGCCAGGAGGAATTAATTATTCTGCTGGTTCAGGGTCTGTGGTGGCTGGGGGGCTGCTGGCCCCATGGTGTGCCCACTGTGCTAGACCCCAGCGGAGTCAAGGGAGGGATGACGTGTGGATGTGTGGATGTATGGGACGTGAAAGTGTGTGTGGTGATGATTGGGCCTGGGTCTGGGACTTGCTGTCGCCTGGCCTGCCTGTGCTTCTCCCAATGGGGGGGCGGCGTTGCCTCTCCCCACTCCTCGCGACTTCACCCACCTGTGGGCACGTCTTGACTGCCAGGGCTCTTGGCCAGGGGCACTGGGGCAGGCGCTGACCCACTGCGTGGCTGTCTGGGGCGCTTGGCCCTCCCGGGTATTGGGTGGGGCCTCTGCCGGGGGGTTTTGGGGCGCTCGGGCTCCTGGGGCCGGGTCCGGTGCACGGCCCATGTCTGGGCGGCTGGGGCCTGGTGGGGTCGGTGGGCTGTTGCCCCTGGCTCCCGGGCGCCTCTGCCCTATGCTTATGGGGGCTCTGTCCGGGGGCTTCCACTGCTGTCTTCTGGGTGGATGCGTGGTTGTCCCTGTGGTGGGCATCCTGGGTTCTGTGCTCCGTGGGGGCTGCTGGTGGCCTGGGTCTTGTGGGCCTCTCTGCCTGTTTCTGATTGCTTGGGGGGGCTGTGGATTGTGGCCGTGTACACTTATACACTCATAAGTAAGAACGGTTATCATGTAGGTCCTGTGCCATGGGTGTTGCATGTTCTCACACACACACACACAATACACATTCATTAGTCCAGTAGCAGTTGATGTATTACCATGTCGCCTCAGGTCATCTATATGCACAGTTGTGTTGTATGCGATTGCCACTACTTGTGCTTGTTTTTGTTTGTTTGTGTGTTTGTTTTTTCTCTGCTTGTTTGCATGGTCCTCGCAGTGTTATGTATCGCAAAGAAAACTATTCTCATGAACTGGAAAGCGAAAAACAGTCTGTGTATTAAGCAGTTTAGAAATGTTATTTTAGATTATATTAGCATGGAAACAATGTCTGCCTCCTCAAAACATCAATTGGCTGAATTTCATTCTCTCTGGTCCCCGCTGATTAGCTTTATCACATAGTGGTGGTGGTGGGTTGCTGTCCCGTCGCTCTGGGCGGTTGGGTGTGTGCTGGGGGGGGGGGCTGTGTGGCTTTGGGTGTCTGGTGGTCTCTCGGGTCGTGGGGACCGGGTTGGTCATTGCTGGGGGGGACTGTGTGTCGGGCTTGGAGGGCAGTTTTGGGGGCTTGCGGGTGGGGCTGTCTTGCTGTGTGGGGCGGGGTCCCTTAGGGGCCTTGGGGTGGTGGCTGCTGGCTCTGTACCGGGTGGCTGGGCCGCTCTGGCGTGGGTGGTGGTGCTGGGCCTGGGCCCTGGTGGCTGGGCGCTGCCTTGCGCCCGGGGGGGCTGGGTTGCCCTGGGCATGCCACAGTATGGGTGGGTTGGTGCAGGTCCTGGTGCCAGGCTTGTTGCTCTGGGACCTCCAGGGTATCCGCAGGTGGTTGTTTTCTTTAGGGTGTTGGGGCGTGCGGTGGGTGGGGGGGTCCTTTTCCCCTGTTGAGGGGGGGGCCTGGGTGATGGTGGGTCTCAGGCCCGGGCTGCTGCGTCTGGTGTGACCGGGTGGTTTGTTTGTTGTTGTTTGTTTGTTTTTTTGTAAAGGTCCTCCGGGGTGGGATGGTGTTGGGTTGAGTGGGGTTGGACGGGGTGGGTACTTTCTGGGGGTACAGTAGCTCCCGGAATATGGTCGCTGCAAGCCCCGAGCCTGGTGGACATCAGGCCCTCTTGATGTCCTGATGTGTTGGGTCCGAGGTAGCGGGTGCCTATTGCAGCCAGTCCCTGGCTGCCCTCTCTGGGGGAGACTAGCTCTCCCAGTGTATATCCCCATACCCCTCTCCCTTTTGGCTCCTGTACACAGCACACACTCACACATGAAGGGTTTTGGGGGCGTGTGTGTTCTGTGGGGTGTAGTGGATGGGGCCACGTAGGCGGTCCCCTTGGCTGCACTCTGCAGTTCCCCACCCCTGTTTTAATTACACCTTAGACATCACTACTTATCAAACACACACACACACACACATTAGGTCTTGGGGGGTGGTTGCACTGAGTGGCATCTGGTGGACGGGGCTCTTTGGGTATGTAGGCTGCCCAGAGGGCCGCGCTCCCAGTTCTACAAGGTTGGCTGCCCCTCAATTTTAATCGCTCACTATTAGAAAATATTGAAGAGCCAGAAGGGTGAGGGGAGGGGTCTTCTCACACCCCTGCTTCCTGGTTGCTGCTCGGGAAGGAGTGGCCAGGAGGAATTAATTATTCTGCTGGTTCAGGGTCTGTGGTGGCTGGGGGGCTGCTGGCCCCATGGTGTGCCCACTGTGCTAGACCCCAGCGGAGTCAAGGGAGGGATGACGTGTGGATGTGTGGATGTATGGGACGTGAAAGTGTGTGTGGTGATGATTGGGCCTGGGTCTGGGACTTGCTGTCGCCTGGCCTGCCTGTGCTTCTCCCAATGGGGGGGCGGCGTTGCCTCTCCCCACTCCTCGCGACTTCACCCACCTGTGGGCACGTCTTGACTGCCAGGGCTCTTGGCCAGGGGCACTGGGACAGGCGCTGACCCACTGCGTGGCTGTCTGGGGCGCTTGGCCCTCCCGGGTATTGGGTGGGGCCTCTGCCGGGGGGTTTTGGGGCGCTCGGGCTCCTGGGGCCGGGTCCGGTGCACGGCCCATGTCTGGGCGGCTGGGGCCTGGTGGTGTCGGTGGGCTGTTGCCCCTGGCTCCCGGGCGCCTCTGCCCTATGCTTATGGGGGCTCTGTCCGGGGGCTTCCACTGCTGTCTTCTGGGTGGATGCGTGGTTGTCCCTGCGGTGGGCATCCTGGGTTCTGTGCTCCGTGGGGGCTGCTGGTGGCCTGGGTCTTGTGGGCCTCTCTGCCTGTTTCTGATTGCTTGGGGGGGCTGTGGATTGTGGCCGTGTACACTTATACACTCATAAGTAAGAACGGTTATCATGTAGGTCCTGTGCCATGGGTGTTGCATGTTCTCACACACACACACACAATACACATTCATTAGTCCAGTAGCAGTTGATGTATTACCATGTCGCCTCAGGTCATCTATATGCACAGTTGTGATGTATGCGATTGCCACTACTTGTGCTTGTTTTTGTTTGTTTGTGTGTTTGTTTTTTCTCTGCTTGTTTGCATGGTCCTCGCAGTGTTATGTATCGCAAAGAAAACTATTCTCATGAACTGGAAAGCGAAAAACAGTCTGTGTATTAAGCAGTTTAGAAATGTTATTTTAGATCATATTAGCATGGAAACAATGTCTGCCTCCTCAAAACATCAATTGGCTGAATTTCATTCTCTCTGGTCCCCGCTGATTAGCTTTATCACATAGTGGTGGTGGTGGGTTGCTGTCCCGTCGCTCTGGGCGGTTGGGTGTGTGCTGGGGGGGGGCTGTGTGGCTTTGGGCATCTGGTGGTCTCTCGGGTCGTGGGGACCGGGTTGGTCATTGCTGGGGGGGACTGTGTGTCGGGCTTGGAGGGCAGTTTTGGGGGCTTGCGGGTGGGGCTGTCTTGCTGTGTGGGGCGGGGTCCCTTAGGGGCCTTGGGGTGGTGGCTGCTGGCTCTGTACCGGGTGGCTGGGCCGCTCTGGCGTGGGTGGTGGTGCTGGGCCTGGGCCCTGGTGGCTGGGTTGCCCTGGACATGCCACAGTATGGGTGGGTTGGTGCAGGTCCTGGTGCCAGTGTTGGGTCCGAGGTAGCGGGTGCCTATTGCAGCCAGTCCCTGGCTGCCCTCTCTGGGGGAGACTAGCTCTCCCAGTGTATATCCCCATACCCCTCTCCCTTTTGGCTCCTGTACACAGCACACACTCACACATGAAGAGTTTTGGGGGCGTGTGTGTTCTGTGGGGTGTATTGGATGGGGCCACGTAGGTGGTCCCCTTGGCTGCACTCTGCAGTTCCCCGCCCCTGTTTTAATTACACCTTAGACATCACTACTTATCAAACACACACACACACACACATTAGGTCTTGGGGGGTGGTTGCACTGAGTGGCATCTGGTGGACGGGGCTCTTTGGGTATGTAGGCTGCCCAGAGGGCCGCGCTCCCAGTTCTACAAGGTTGGCTGCCCCTCAATTTTAATCGCTCACTATTAGAAAATATTGAAGAGCCAGAAGGGTGAGGGGAGGGGTCTTCTCACACCCCTGCTTCCTGGTTGCTGCTCGGGAAGGAGTGGCCAGGAGGAATTAATTATTCTGCTGGTTCAGGGTCTGTGGTGGCTGGGGGGCTGCTGGCCCCATGGTGTGCCCACTGTGCTAGACCCCAGCGGAGTCAAGGGAGGGATGACGTGTGGATGTGTGGATGTATGGGACGTGAAAGTGTGTGTGGTGATGATTGGGCCTGGGTCTGGGACTTGCTGTCGCCTGGCCTGCCTGTGCTTCTCCCAATGGGGGGGCAGCGTTGCCTCTCCCCACTCCTCGCGACTTCACCCACCTGTGGGCACGTCTTGACTGCCAGGGCTCTTGGCCAGGGGCACTGGGGCAGGCGCTGACCCACTGCGTGGCTGTCTGGGGCGCTTGGCCCTCCCGGGTATTGGGTGGGGCCTCTGCCGGGGGGTTTTGGGGCGCTCGGGCTCCTGGGGCCGGGTCCGGTGCACGGCCCATGTCTGGGCGGCTGGGGCCTGGTGGGGTCGGTGGGCTGTTGCCCCTGGCTCCCGGGCGCCTCTGCCCTATGCTTATGGGGGCTCTGTCCGGGGGCTTCCACTGCTGTCTTCTGGGTGGATGCGTGGTTGTCCCTGTGGTGGGCATCCTGGGTTCTGTGCTCCGTGGGGGCTGCTGGTGGCCTGGGTCTTGTGGGCCTCTCTGCCTGTTTCTGATTGCTTGGGGGGGCTGTGGATTGTGGCCGTGTACACTTATACACTCATAAGTAAGAACGGTTATCATGTAGGTCCTGTGCCATGGGTGTTGCATGTTCTCACACACACACACACAATACACATTCATTAGTCCAGTAGCAGTTGATGTATTACCATGTCGCCTCAGGTCATCTATATGCACAGTTGTGTTGTATGCGATTGCCACTACTTGTGCTTGTTTTTGTTTGTTTGTGTGTTTGTTTTTTCTCTGCTTGTTTGCATGGTCCTCGCAGTGTTATGTATCGCAAAGAAAACTATTCTCATGAACTGGAAAGCGAAAAACAGTCTGTGTATTAAGCAGTTTAGAAATGTTATTTTAGATTATATTAGCATGGAAACAATGTCTGCCTCCTCAAAACATCAATTGGCTGAATTTCATTCTCTCTGGTCCCCGTTGATTAGCTTTATCACATAGTGGTGGTGGTGGGTTGCTGTCCCGTCGCTCTGGGCGGTTGGGTGTGTGCTGGGGGGGGGGGGCTGTGTGGCTTTGGGTGTCTGGTGGTCTCTCGGGTCGTGGGGACCGGGTTGGTCATTGCTGGGGGGGACTGTGTGTCGGGCTTGGAGGGCAGTTTTGGGGGCTTGCGGGTGGGGCTGTCTTGCTGTGTGGGGCGGGGTCCCTTAGGGGCCTTGGGGTGGTGGCTGCTGGCTCTGTACCGGGTGGCTGGGCCGCTCTGGCGTGGGTGGTGGTGCTGGGCCTGGGCCCTGGTGGCTGGGCGCTGCCTTGCGCCCGGGGGGGCTGGGTTGCCCTGGACATGCCACAGTATGGGTGGGTTGGTGCAGGTCCTGGTGCCAGGCTTGTTGCTCTGGGACCTCCAGGGTATCCGCAGGTGGTTGTTTTCTTTAGGGTGTTGGGGCGTGCGGTGGGGGGGGGGTCCTTTTCCCCTGTTGAGGGGGGGGCCTGGGTGATGGTGGGTCTCAGGCCCGGGCTGCTGCGTCTGGTGTGACCGGGTGGTTTGTTTGTTGTTGTTTGTTTGTTTTTTTGTAGAGGTCCTCCGGGGTGGGATGGTGTTGGGTTGAGTGGGGTTGGACGGGGTGGGTACTTTCTGGGGGTACAGTAGCTCCCGGAATATGGTCGCTGCAAGCCCCGAGCCTGGTGGACATCAGGCCCTCTTGATGTCCTGATGTGTTGGGTCCGAGGTAGCGGGTGCCTATTGCAGCCAGTCCCTGGCTGCCCTCTCTGGGGGAGACTAGCTGTCCCAGTGTATATCCCCATACCCCTCTCCCTTTTGGCTCCTGTACACAGCACACACTCACACATGAAGGGTTTTGGGGGCGTGTGTGTTCTGTGGGGTGTAGTGGATGGGGCCACGTAGGCGGTCCCCTTGGCTGCACTCTGCAGTTCCCCACCCCTGTTTTAATTACACCTTAGACATCACTACTTATCAAACACACACATACACATTAGGTCTTGCGGGGTGGTTGCACTGAGTTGCATCTGGTGGGCGGGGCTCTTTGGGTATGTAGGCTGCCCAGAGGGCCGTGCTCCCAGTTCTACCAGTTCGGGTTTGGGTCACACTTCATCAACTGGATAAGGATATTATATAGCTCCCCAAATGCAAGTGTCAGGACAAATGATCAAACTTCTCCAAGCTTCAGTCTGCAGAGAGGTACAAGACCGGGTTGCCCACTTTCTCCCTCACAATACTTTATATATTTTTGATAGTAGTTTTGGGGTGCAGATGCTTAGAAATTCTGCTACCCTAATCGGGAGTTGTAAGTCTGGTTGGTGGAGGATATATTTCTTTCTTATTATAGACTTAAGTTGTTGATATTCTAGGAATTTATTGCTGCCTATCTCATGTTGTGATATGAGCTCATCAAATGAAATAAAATTTCCATTTTGGATTATATGTTCCAGATGTTTGATTCCTTTGATCTTCCACAGAGTAAAGTTTAGCATTTTTTTGTTTTGCAGGATGTCAGGATTGTTCCAGATGGGTGTAAGCTTACACGGGACAAGTGAAGACTTTGTTATTTTTAGAAATTCCCACCAGGCTGTCAGAGAGGTGCTGATGTTAATGCTTTTAAAACATTTGTGATTTTTTTACGTTTTGACTAATAAGTGGCAGGTCAGAGATTTCCAGATTATCACACAATGCTTGTTCTATATTTATCCATGGTTCATCTATTGGGCTAGGTTTAAACCATTTTGATATATACTGTAACCTATTGGCTAAGGAATAGCGCTGAAAATGAGGTAAATCTAATCCACCACTTTCCTTGGTTTTCTGTAGCGTTTTTAAACTAATACGTGGTGGTTTGTTTTTCCACAGAAATTTGGAGATGCATGAATCTAGTGACTTAAACCAAGTAGCAGGTGGTTTTATGGGGATCATTGAGAACAAATAGTTAACTTTTGGTAGTATCATCATTTTAATGGTTGTAACTCTCCCCATAAGTGATATAGCTAAGAACTTCCAACAAGAGAGATCGTCCTCTACTGTCTTTAATAATTGCACATAATTTAGCTTTGTTAGCTCTGAGAGCCTGGAGGAAATGTTTATGCCTAAATATCTAATATTTCCTGACTGTAAAGTGATCGCATGTATATTCTGGACCCTACAGTTAATGGGCAGAACTGTGGTCTTAGACCAATTGATAGAGTAGTCAGAAAGTGCTGAGAATTTATTTATGAGTGTGATCGTGTGAGTGAGAGACGTCTGTGAGTTGTGGAGGAAAAGTAATACATCATCAGCATAAAGACTTATTTTATGCTCAATTATTTTGGGGTTGGATGCCTTTAATATTTCTATCTTGTCTGTTAGCAGCTGCTAAAGGTTCGATGAAAATAGCAAAAAGTGATGGAGAAAGTGGGCAACCCTGTCTTGTACCTCTCTGCAGACTGAAGCTTGGAGAAGTTTGATCATTTGTCCCGACACTTGCATTTGAGGAGCTATATAATATCCTTATCCAGTTGATGAAGTGTGACCCAAACCCGAATTTTTTTAATGCTGCGAATAAAAATTTCCAGTTCACTCGATCAAATGCTTTTTCTGCATCTAGAGAGACTATTGTGGTTTCCAGGTTGTCGATGGTAGAATCGTCTATGAGATTAATTAGCCTGTGAGTGTTAGTGGATGAGTGTCTACCCTTTATGAAACCTGTCTAGTCAGGATGTATTATAAGTGCAGTTATTTTTTCTATTCTTTTGGCGAGGGCTTTACAAATTATTTTGAGGTCTGCATTTATTAGAGTTATTGGGCGGTAGCTGGATGGAAGTATGGGGTCTTTTCCTAGTTTCTGTAGCAGGATAATGTTAGCAGAGTTCATGTGTGGGGATAATCTGCCATTCTGCTTAACTTGTAATACCATTTTGTGAAATGCAGGTGCCAAAACAGTCCAAAATTCTTTGTAGAACTCTGCTGGAAAACCATCTGGTGGCCACCCGGGGCTTTGTTACTAGGCATATGTTGAAGGGCTTCATGGAGTATGGGTGGGTTGGTGCAGGTCCTGGTGCCAGGCTTGTTGCTCTGGGACCTCCAGGGTGTCCGCAGGTGGTTGTTTTCTTTAGGGTGTTGGGGCGTGCGGTGGGCGTTGTGCTTTTCCCCTGTTGGGGGGGTGGCCTGGGTGATGGTGGATCTCAGGCCCGGGCTGCTGCGTCTGGTGTGACCGGGTGGTTTGTTTGTTGTTGTTTGTTTGTTTGTTTGTAGAGGTCCTCCGGAGTGGGGTGGGGTTGGGTTGAGTGGGGTGGGGTTGGGTGCGTACCTTCTGGGGATACAGTCGCTGCAGGCCCCGAGCCTGGTGGACATCAGGCCCTCCTGCCCTGTGTTGGGTCCCAGGTAGTGGGGGTGCATATTGCAGCCAGTCCCCCGGTGTATATCCCCATACCCCTCTCCCTTTTGGCTCCTGTACACAGCACGCTGTGTGCCCGCTGCGCTACACCCCAGCGGAGTCAAGGGAGGGAGGACGTGTGGATGTGTGGATGTATGGGACGTCAAAGTGTGTGTGGTGATGATTGGGCCTGGGTCTGGGACTTGCCATCGCCTAGCCTGCCTGTGCTTCTCCCAATAGGGGGGCGGCGTTGCCTCTCCCCACTGCTCGCAACTTCACCCACCTGTGGGCACCTCGTGACTCCCAGTAACTTGGCCAGGGAAGCTGGGGCAGGCGCTTGACCCACTGCGTGGCTGTCTGTGGTGCTTGGCCCTCCCGGGTATTGGGTGGGGCCTCTGCCGGGGGGTTTTGGGGCGTTTTGGGTTCCTGGGGCCCGGGTCCGTGGCCTGGTGGGGTCGGTGGGCTGTTGTCCCTGGCTCCCGGGGGGCCTCTGCCCTATGCTTATGGGGGCTCTGTCCGGGGGCTTCCACTGCTGTCTACTGGGTGGATGCGTGGTTGTCCCTGCGGTGGGCATCCTGGGTTCTGTGCTCCGTGGGGGCTGCTGGTGGCCTGGGTCTTGTGGGCCTCTCTGCCTGCTTCTGATTGCTTGGGGGGGGCTGTGGATTGTGGCACTCATAACTAAGCACGGTTATCATGTAGGTCCTGTGCCATGGGTGTTGCATGTTCCCCCCCCACACACACACACAACACACATTCATTAGTCCAGTAGCAGTTGATGTATTACCATGTCGCCTCAGGTCATCTATATCCACAGTTGTGTTGTATGCGATTGCCACTACTTGTGCTTGTTGTTGTTTGTTCTCTGCTTGTCTGCTTTCAGGTGCTCCTGGTGGCGCAAAGGCTGGATTCGCAACAGAGACCATGGATTATTGTCTGTTTTGTTTTTTTACAGGTGTAGCAGCTGGTTGTCTGGTTTTTGTTTCTTTTTTTGTTCTGTTTCCTCTTCTTTCCTTTTCCCCCGGTCCGGTTCAGTTCCATTACATGTTATATATAACAAGAAATAAATAAATGGGCATCAAGGGGAGCTTTACATTTATAAAACTTCCCTTGGCAAAGCAAATCAGTTTGGCATAAAAGGTATTCACAATTCTGCTGCCATAATGCTGAACAGAACAAGGGAAAAAAGTGAAGGAATTCATTTTACAGCTAAATCCTCATAAAGAGCGTATTGCTCAACCATAAGTGTGGTTCTTTCTCATACAAGGTTATACAAAGAAGTTTATGTTTGAAACCAGCTTAAACATGGACAAATATGAAGGACAAAGCAGTTTTAACTTGGTTTGAGTGAAGCAATTAATTTTATGGCAATATCTGAAATCTTGACTATCTACTTAAAAGAAAGCGAATTTCGGATTCCAGAAGAACGTGTGGTTCTTTCTCATATAAGGTAATATAAAGAAGTTTATACTTGAAACCAGCTTAGACATGGATAAATAAGAAGGACAAAGCAGTTTTAACTTGGTTGAAGTGAAGGAATTCATTTTACAGCAAAATCCTGAATCGTGCATAACTCCTCATAAGGAGTGTATTGCTCAACCGTAAGGGATGCTCTTTCTCATACAAGGTTATAAAAAGAAGTTTATGTTTGAAACCAGCTTAAACATGGACAAATATGAAGGACAAAGCAGTTTTAACTTGGTTTGAATGAAGCAATTCATTTTATGGCAATATCTGAAATCTTGACTATCTCCTTAAAAGAAAGCGAATTTCGGATTCCAGAAGAACGTGTGGTTCTTTTTCATATAAGGTAATATAAAGAAGTTTATACTTGAAACCAGCTTAGACATGGATAAATAAGAAGGACAAAGCAGTTTTAACTTGGTTGAAGTGAAGGATTTCATTTTACAGCAAAATCCTGAAACGTGCATTACTCCTCATAAGGAGTGTATTGCTCAAACATGTTTTGTTTTTTTCTCATACAAGATTATAAAAAGAAATTTATGTTTGAAACCATCTTAAACATTGACAAATATGAAGGACAAAGCAGTTTTAACTTGGTTTGAGTGAAGCAATTCATTTTATGGCAATATCTGAAATCTTCACTATCTCCTTGAAAGAAAGCGAATTTCGGATTCTAGAAGAACAAGTGTGGTTCTTTCTCATATAAGGTAATATAAAGAAGTTTATACTCGAAACCAGCTTAGACATGGATAAATAAGAAGGACAAAGCAGTTTTAACTTGGTTGAAGTGAAGGATTTCATTTTACAGCAAAATCCTGAAACGTGCATTACTCCTCATAAGGAGTGTATTGCTCAAACATGTGTTTTTTTCTCATACAAGATTATAAAAAGAAATTTATGTTTGAAACCATCTTAAACATTGACAAATATGAAGGACAAAGCAGTTTTAACTTGGTTTGAGTGAAGCAATTCATTTTATGGCAATATCTGAAATCTTCACTATCTCCTTGAAAGAAAGCGAATTTCGGATTCTAGAAGAACAAGTGTGGTTCTTTCTCATATAAGGTAATATAAAGAAGTTTATCATTGAAACCAGCGTAGACGTGGATAAATATGAAGGACAAAGCAGTTTTAACTTGGTTTAAGTGAAGGAATTCATAGTTAGCAGTTCCTTGATGAGGGATATTTCAGACACCAAAATCCATTTTCTAAAGAGAAATAAAGAGAAAACAACAATCACTTCTGTTAAAGACTGAAAAAGAAATGTCACCCATGAAATCAACAATGCTTTTAGGGACTTCTATAAAACCTTATATTCATCACAAAATGATCCATCAGACAGTAACATAGATCAGTTTCTTAGTAATATCAACCTTCCAAAATTACAAACCGAACAGGCAATGGCTCTGGATTCACCTCTCTCAATAGGAGAACTCCATGAAGCCCTTCAACATATGCCTAGTAACAAAGCCCCGGGTGGCCACCAGATGGTTTTCCAGCAGAGTTCTACAAAGAATTGTGGACTGTTTTGGCACTGCATTTCACAAAATGGTATTACAAGTTAAGCAGAATGGCAGATTATCCCCACACATGAACTCTGCTAACATTATCCTGCTACAGAAACCAGGAAAAGACCCCATACTTCCATCCAGCTACCGCCCAATATCTCTAATAAATGCAGGCCTCAAAATAATTTGTAAAGTCCTCGCCAAAAGAATAGAAAAAATAACTCCACTTATAATACATCCTGACCAGACAGGTTTCATAAAGGGTAGACGATCATCCACTAACACTCGCAGGCTAATTAATCTCATAGACTATTCTACCATCGACAACCTGGAAACCACAATAGTCTCTCTAGATGCAGAAAAAGCATTTGATCGAGTGAACTGGAAATTTTTATTCGCAGCATTAAAAAAATTCGGGTTTGGGTCACACTTCATCAACTGGATAAGGATATTATATAGCTCCCCAAATGCAAGTGTCAGGACAAATGATCAAACTTCTCCAAGCTTCAGTCTGCAGAGAGGTACAAGACAGGGTTGCCCACTTTCTCCATCACTTTTTGCTATTTTCATCGAACCTTTTGCAGCTGCTATCAGACAAGATAGAAATATTAAAGGCATCCAACCCCAAAATATTGAGCATAAAATAAGTCTTTATGCTGATGATGTATTACTTTTCCTCCACAACTCACAGACATCTCTCACTCACACGATCACACTCATAAATAAATTCTCAGCACTTTCTGACTACTCTATCAATTGGTCTAAGACCACAGTTCTGCCCATTAACTGTAGGGTCCAGAATATACCTGCGATCACTTTACAGTCAGGAAATATTAGATATTTAGGCATAAACATTTCCTCCAGGCTCTCAGAGCTAACAAAGCTAAATTATGTGCAATTATTAAAGACAGTAGAGGACGATCTCTCTCGTTGGAAGTCCTTACCTATATCACTTATGGGGAGAGTTACAACCATTAAAATGATGATACTACCAAAAGTTAACTATTTGTTCTCAATGATCCCCATAAAACCATCTGCTACTTGGTTTAAGTCACTAGATTAATGCATCTCCAAATTTTTGTGGAAAAACAAACCACCACGTATTAGTTTAAAAACGCTACAGAAAACCAAGGAAAGTGGTTGATTAGATTTACCTCATTTTCAGCGCTATTCCTTAGCCAATAGGTTACAGTATATATCAAAATGGTTTAAACCTAGCCCAATAGATGAACCACACAGCTTCTGGCCACAAATATGTTTGAACACCTTTAGAATGACTCGAAATCCTAATTTACAGCTCATACAATACAAAATTCTTCATAGAACACACTATACAGGACAAAGGATGTTCAGGATGGGTCTAACACACTCTAACATCTGCTCACATTGCACAGATAACACACCTGATGATTATGCACACGCTTTGTGGTTTTGTGCGCCTGTCCAGAAGTTCTGGTTTGAAGTGTGTACGGACCTATCAACGTGGCTAAAGTGTAGCATTCCTGCATGCTGGGTGACTTAGACAACATCAACATGGAAATTAACTCAGCACACATGGTCCTCACAGTGTTATGTATCGCAAAGAAAACTATTCTCATGAACTGGAAAGTGAAGAATAATCTGTGTATTAACCTGTTTAGAAATGTTCTTTTAGATTATATTAGCATGGAAACAATGTCTGCCTCCTTAAAACATCAATTGGCTGAATTTCATTCTCTCTGGTCCCCGCTGATTAACTGTGTGGCTTCGGGCGTCTGGTGGTCTCTCGGGTCGTGGGGACCGGGTTGGTCATTGCTGGGGGGGACTGTGTGTCGGGCTTGGAGGGCAGTTTTGGGGGCTTGCGGGTGGGGCTGTCTTGCTGTGTGGGGCGGGGTCCCTTAGGGGCCTTGGGGTGGTGGCTGCTGGCTCTATACCGGGTGGCTGGGCCGCTCTGGCGTGGGTGGTGGTGCTGGGCCTGGGCCCTGGTGGCTGGGCGCTGCCTTGCGCCCGGGGGGGCTGGGTTGCCCTGGACATGCCACAGTATGGGTGGGTTAGTGCAGGTCCTGGTGCCAGGCTTGTTGCTCTGGGACCTCCAGGGTGTCCGCAGGTGGTTGTTTTCTTTAGGGTGTTGGGGCGTGCAGTGGGGGGGTTGCTTTTCCCCTGATGGGGGGGGGCCAGGGTGATGGTGGGTCTCAGGCCCGGGCTGCTGCGTCTGGTGTGACCGGGTGGTTTGTTTGTTGTTGTTTGTGTGTTTGTTTGTAGAGGTCCTCCGGGGTGGGGTTGGGTTGAGTGGGGTGGGGCGGGGTGGGTACCTTCTGGGGGTACAGTAGCTCCCGGAATATGGTCGCTGCAGGCCCCGAGCCTGGTGGACATCAGGCCCTCCTGCCCTGTGCTGGGTCCCAGGTAGCGGGGGTGCCTATTGCTGCCAGTCCCTGGCTGCCCTCTCCGGGGGAGAGTAGCTCTCCCGGTGTATATCCCCATACCCTCTCCCTTTTGGCTCCTGTACACAGCACACACTCACACATGAAGGGTTTTGGGGGGCGTGTGTGTTCTGTGGGGTGTAGTGGATGGGGCCACGTAGGTGGTCCCCTTGGCTGCACTCTGCAGTTCCCCGCCCCTGTTTTAATTACACCTTAGACATCACTACTTATCAAACACACACACACACACACATTACGTCTTGGGGGGTGGTTGCACTGAGTGGCATCTGGTGGACGGGGCTCTTTGGGTATGTAGGCTGCCCAGAGGGCCGCCCTCCCAGTTCTACAAGGTTGGCTGCCCCTCAATTTTAATCGCTCACTATTAGAAAATATTGAAGAGCCAGAAGGGTGAGGGGAGGGGTCTTCTCACACCCCTGCTTCCTGGTTGCTGCTCGGGAAGGAGTGGCCAGGAGGAATTAATTATTCTGCTGGTTCAGGGTCTGTGGTGGCTGGGGGGCTGCTGGCCCCATGGTGTGCCCACTGTGCTAGACCCCAGCGGAGTCAAGGGAGGGATGACGTGTGGATGTATGGGACGTGAAAGTGTGTGTGGTGATGATTGGGCCTGGGTCTGGGACTTGCTGTCGCCTGGCCTGCCTGTGCTTCTCCCAATGGGGGGGCGGCGTTGCCTCTCCCCACTCCTCGCGACTTCACCCACCTGTGGGCACGTCCTGACTGCCAGGGCTCTTGGCCAGGGGCACTGGGGCAGGCGCTGACCCACTGCGTGGCTGTCTGGGGCGCTTGGCCCTCCCGGGTATTGGGTGGGGCCTCTGCCGGGGGGTTTTGGGGCGCTCGGGCTCCTGGGGCCGGGTCCGGTGCACGGCCCATGTCTGGGCGGCTGGGGCCTGGTGGGGTCGGTGGGCTGTTGCCCCTGGCTCCCGGGCGCCTCTGCCCTATGCTTATGGGGGCTCTGTCCGGGGGCTTCCACTGCTGTCTTCTGGGTGGATGCGTGGTTGTCCCTGCGGTGGGCATCCTGGGTTCTGTGCTCCGTGGGGGCTGCTGGTGGCCTGGGTCTTGTGGGCCTCTCTGCCTGTTTCTGATTGCTTGGGGGGGCTGTGGATTGTGGCCGTGTACACTTATACACTCATAAGTAAGAACGGTTATCATGTAGGTCCTGTGCCATGGGTGTTGCATGTTCTCACACACACACACACACACACACAATACACATTCATTAGTCCAGTAGCAGTTGATGTATTACCATGTCGCCTCAGGTCATCTATATGCACAGTTGTGTTGTATGCGATTGCCACTACTTGTGCTTGTTTTTGTTTGTTTGTGTGTTTGTTTTTTCTCTGCTTGTTTGCATGGTCCTCGCAGTGTTATGTATCGCAAAGAAAACTATTCTCATGAACTGGAAAGCGAAAAACAGTCTGTGTATTAAGCAGTTTAGAAATGTTGTTTTAGATTATATTAGCATGGAAACAATGTCTGCCTCCTCAAAACATCAATTGGCTGAATTTCATTCTCTCTGGTCCCCGCTGATTAGCTTTATCACATAGTGGTGGTGGTGGGTTGCTGTCCCGTCGCTCTGGGCGGTTGGGTGTGTGCTGGGGGGGGGCTGTGTGGCTTTGGGCGTCTGGTGGTCTCACGGGTCGTGGGGACCGGGTTGGTCATTGCTGGGGGGGACTGTATGTCGGGCTTGGAGGGCAGTTTTGGGGGCTTGCGGGTGGGGCTGTCTTGCTGTGTGGGGCGGGGTCCCTTAGGGGCCTTGGGGTGGTGGCTGCTGGCTCTGTACCGGGTGGCTGGGCCGCTCTGGCATGGGTGGTGGTGCTGGGCCTGGGCCCTGGTGGCTGGGCGCTGCCTTGCGCCCGGGGGGGCTGGGTTGCCCTGGACATGCCACAGTATGGGTGGGTTGGTGCAGGTCCTGGTGCCAGGCTTGTTGCTCTGGGACCTCCAGGGTATCCGCAGGTGGTTGTTTTCTTTAGGGTGTTGGGGCGTGCGGTGGGGGGGGGTGCTTTTCCCCTGTTGAGGGGGGGGCCTGGGTGATGGTGGGTCTCAGGCCCGGGCTGCTGCGTCTGGTGTGACCGGGTGGTTTGTTTGTTGTTGTTTGTTTGTTTTTTTGTAGAGGTCCTCCGGGGTGGGATGGGGTTGGTTGAGTGGGGTTGGACGGGGTGGGTACTTTCTGGGGGTACAGTAGCTCCCGGAATATGGAGGACATCAGGCCCTCTTGATGTCCTGATGTGTTGGGTCCGAGGTAGCGGGTGCCTATTGCAGCCAGTCCCTGGCTGCCCTCTCTGGGGGAGACTAGCTCTCCCGGTGTATATCCCCATACCCCTCTCCCTTTTGGCTCCTGTACACAGCACACACTCACACATGAAGGGTTTTGGGGGCGTGTGTGTTCTGTGGGGTGTAGTGGATGGGGCCACGTAGGCGGTCCCCTTGGCTGCACTCTGCAGTTCCCCACCCCTTTTTTAATTACACCTTAGACATCACTACTTATCAAACACACACATACACACTAGGTGGTTGCACTGAGTGGCATCTGGTGGGCGGGGCTCTTTGGGTATGTAGGCTGCCCAGAGGGCCGTGCTCCCAGTTCTACCAGTTCGGGTTTGGGTCACACTTCATCAACTGGATAAGGATATTATATAGCTCCCCAAATGCAAGTGTCAGGACAAATGATCAAACTTCTCCAAGCTTCAGTCTGCAGAGAGGTACAAGACCGGGTTTCCCACTTTCTCCCTCACAATACTTTATATATTTTTGATAGTAGTTTTGGGGTGCAGATGCTTAGAAATTCTGCTACCCTAATCGGGAGTTGTAAGTCTGGTTGGTGGAGGATATATTTCTTTCTTATTATAGACTTAAGTTGTTGATATTCTAGGAATTTATTGCTGCCTATCTCATGTTGTGATATGAGCTCATCAAATGAAATAAAATTTCCATTTTGGATTATATGTTCCAGATGTTTGATTCCTTTGATCTTCCACAGAGTAAAGTTTAGCATTTTTTTGTTTTGCAGGATGTCAGGATTGTTCCAGATGGGTGTAAGCTTACACGGGACAAGTGAAGACTTTGTTATTTTTAGAAATTCCCACCAGGCTGTCAGAGAGGTGCTGATGTTAATGCTTTTAAAACATTTGTGATTTTTTTACGTTTTGACTAATAAGTGGCAGGTCAGAGATTTCCAGATTATCACACAATGCTTGTTCTATATTCATCCATGGTTCATCTATTGGGCTAGGTTTAAACCATTTTGATATATACTGTAACCTATTGGCTTACAACTCCCGATTAGAGTAGCAGAATTTCTAAGCATCTGCATCCCAAAACTACTATCAAAAATACATAAATTATTGTCTAAGATAGATGACACAATGTCTTTACCATCCTAAAAATGGGAGGCAGATTTATCCATCAGTTCTAGTCATAGCTTCTGGCCACAAATATGTTTGAACACCTTCAGAATGACTCGAAATCCTAATTTACAGCTCATACAATACAAAATTCTTCATAGAACACACTATACAGGACAAAGGATGTTAAGGATGGGTCTAACACGCTCAAACATCTGCTCACATTGCACAGATAACACACCTGATGATTATGCACACGCTTTGTGGTTTTGTGCGCCTGTCCAGAAGGTCTGGTTTGAAGTCTGTACGGACCTATCAACATGGCTAAAGTGTAGCATTCCTGCATGCCCCACACTGTGCATACTGGGTGACTTAGACAACATCAACATGGAAATGAACTCAGCACACATGGTCATCACAGTGTTATGTATCGCAAAGAAAACTATTCTCATGAACTGGAAAGCGAAGAACAATCTGTGTATTAACCAGTTTAGAAATGTTCTTTTAGATTACATTAGCATGGAAACAATGTCTGCCTCTTTCAAACATCAATTGGCTGAATTTCATTCTCTCTGGTCCCCGCTGATTAGCTTTATCACATAGTGGTGGTGGTGGGTTGCTGTCCCGTCGCTCTGGGCGGTTGGGTGTGTGCTGGGGGGGGGCTGTGTGGCTTCGGGCGTCTGGTGGTCTCTCGGGTCGTGGGGACTGGGTTGGTGATTGCTGGGGGGGACTGTGTGTCGGGCTTGGAGGGCAGTTTTGGGGGCTTGCAGGTGGGGCTGTCTTGCGGTGTGGGGCGGGGTCCCTTAGGGGCCTTGGGGTGGTGGCTGCTAAGTACTGGAATCATACACTTCCTCTATGTAACCAGATAATTGCCGAGAAAGGCTGACTTGTAGTGGGCACATCTTCCTCCCTGATGTGATTATTCTCTGCAGCTGAAACTGAGACTCTCAGATCACTTCGTGTCTGCCAACAAAGAAGCAGCAGCTGCTGAAGATGACCAACTTCCTCATGTGTCACAGGATGATCAGACGTTGCAACAAAAGACATGCAGGTGGTCGAGAGAAGAGAAGAAGCTTACAGCACCTGGTATTCCCAAGAGATCTCCCATCCAAGTACTAACCAGGCCCAACACTGCTTGGCTTCCGAGATCAGACGAGGTCAGGCATGTTCAGGGTGGTGTGGCCGTAAGCAACAATGTCTGTGACAAATGTGCATTATATAGGTACTGGAATCATACGGTTCCTCTATGCAACCAGATAATTGCCGAGAAAGGCTGATGTGTAGCGGGCATATCATCTTCTCTGATGTGGTCATTCTCTGCAACTGAAACTGAGACTCTCAGATCACCTCGTGTCTATCAACAAAGCAGCAGCTGCTGAAGATGACCAACTTCCTCATGTGTCACAGGGTGATCAGACGTTGCAACAAAAGACATGCAGGTGGTAGAGAGAAGAGAAAAAGCTTACCATACCTGGCATTCCCAAGAGGTCTTCCATCCAAGTACTAACCAGGCCCAAACCTCCTTGGCTTCCGAGATCAGACGAGGTCGAGCATGTTCAGGGTGGTGTGGCCGTAAGCAACAATGTCTCTGACTAATGTGCATTATATAGGTACTGGAATCATACGGTTCCTCTATGCAACCAGATCATTTCCGAGAAAGGCTGATGTGTAGTGGGCACATCTTCTTCCCTGACGTGATTATTCTCTGCAGCTGAAACTGAGACTCTCAGATCACTTTGTGTCTGCCAACAAAGCAGCAGCAGCTGAAGATGACCAACTTCCTCATGTGTCACAGGGTGATCAGACGTTGCAACAAAAGACATGCAGGTGGTAGAGAGAAGAGAAAAAGCTTACAGCACCTGGTATTCCCAGAGAGTCTATCATCCAAGTACTAACCAGGCCCAAACCTGCTTGGCTTCCGAGATCAGACGTGGTCAGGCATATTCAGGGTGGTGTGGCGGTAAGCAACCATAACTGTGACAAATGTGCATTATAAAGATATTGGAATCATACAGTTGCTCTATGTAACCAGATAATTGCCAAGAAAAGCTGATAAGTAGTGGGCACATCTTCTTCCCTGACGTGATTATTCTCTCGAGCTGAAACTGAGACTCTCAGATCACTTTGTGTCTGCCAACAAAGCAGCAGAAGCTGAAGATGACCAACTTCCTCATGTGTCACAGGGTGATCAGACGTTGCAACAAAAGACATGCAGGTGGTAGAGAGAAGAGAAAAAGCTTACAGCACCTCGTATTCCCAAGAAGTCTTCCATCCAAGTCCAAACCAGGCCCAACTGTGCTTGGCTTCCGAGATCAGACGAGGTCGGGCATGTTCAGGGTTGTGTGGCCGTAAGCAACAATGTCTCTGACAAATGTGCATTATATAGGTACTGGAATCATATGGTTCCTCTATGCAACCAGATAATTGCCGAGAAAGGCTGATGTGTAGCGGGCATATCATCTTCTCTGATGTGATCATTCTCTTCAGCTGAAACTGAGACTCTCAGATCACTTCGTGTCTGCCAACAAAGCAGCAGCAGCTGAAGATGACCACCTTCCTCATGTGTCACAGGGTGATCAGACGTTGCAACAAAAGACATGCAGGTGGTAGAGAGAAGAAAAAAAGCTTACAGCACCTGGTATTCCCAAGCGGTCTCCCATCAAAGTACTAACCAGGCCCAACCCTCCTTGGCTTCCGAGATCAGACGAGGTTGGACATATTCAGGGTGGTTTGGCCGTAAGCAACAATCTCTGTGACAAATGCGCATTATATAGGCAATCAAATCATATGGTTCCTCTATGTAACCAGATAATTGCAGAGAAAGGCTGATATGTAGCGGGCATATCTTTTTCCCTGACGTGATAATTCTCTCCAGCTGAAAATGAGACTCTCAGATCACTTCGTGTCTGCCAACAAAGCAGCAGCAGCTGAAGATGACCAACTTCCTCATGTGTCACAGGGTGATCAGACATTGCAACAAAAGACATGCAGGTGGTTGAGAGAAGAGAAAAAGCTTAAAGCACCTGGTATTCCCAAAAGGTCTTCCATCCAAGTACAAACCAGGCCCAACTGTGCTTGGCTTCCGAGATCAGACGAGGGCGGGCATGTTCAGGGTGGTGTGGCCGTAAGCAACAATATCTCTGAAAAATGTGCATTATATAGGTACTGGAATCATACGGTTCCTCTATGCAACCAGATAATTGCAGAGAAAGGCTGATGTGTAGTGGGCACATCTTGTTCCCTGACGTGATCATTCTCTTCAGCTGAAACTGAGACTCTCAGATCACTTCGTGTTTGCCAACAAAGCAGCCGCAGCTGAAGATGACCAAATACCTCATGTGTCACAGGGTGATCAGACGTTGCAACAAAACACATGCAGGTGGTAGAGAGAAGAGAAAAACCTTACAGCACCTGGTATTCCCAAAAGGTCTCCCACCCAAGTACTAACCAGGCCCAACACTGCTTGGCTTCCGAGATCAGACGAGGTCAGGCAAATTCAGGGTGGTGTGGCCGTAAGTAACAATGTCTGTGACAAATGTGCATTATATAGGTACAGGAATCATACGGTTCCTCTATGTAACCAGATAATTGCAGAGAAAGGCTGATGTGTAGTGGGCACATCTTCTTCCCTGACGTGATTATTCTCTTCAGCTGAAACTGAGACTCTCAGATCACTTCGTGTCTTCCAACAAAGCAGCAGCAGCTGAAGATGGCCAACTTCCTCATGTGTCACAGGGTGATCAGACGTTGCAACAAAAGACATGCAGGTTGTAGAGAGAAGAGAAAACGCTTACAGCACCTGGTATTCCCAAGCAGTCTCCCATTCAAGTACTAACCAGGCCCAACCCTCCTTGGCTTCCGAGATCAGACGAGGTCAGGCTTATTCAGGGTGGTGTGGCCGTAAGGAACAATTTCTGTGACACATGTGCATTATATAGGTACTGGAATCATACACTTCCTCTATGAAACCAGATAATTGCCGAGAAAGGCTGAGTTGTAGTGGGCACATATTCTTCCCTGATGTGATTATTCTCTGCAACTGAAACTGAGACTCTCAGATCACTCTGTGTCTGCCAACAAAGCAGCAGCAGCTGAAGATGACCAACTTCCTCATGTGTCACAGGGTGATCAGACGTTGCAAAAAAAGACATGCAGGTGGTAGAGAGAAGAGAAAAAGCTTACAGCACCTGGTATTTTCAAGCGGTCTCCCACCAAAGTACTAACCAGGCCCAACTCTTCTTGGCTTCCGAGATCAGACGAGGTCAGGCATATTGAGGGTGGTGTGGCCGTAAGCAACAATGTCTGTGACAAATGTGCATTATATAAGTACAGGAATCATACGGTTCCTCTATGTAACCAGATAATTGCTGAGAAAGGCTGATGTGTAGTGGGCACATCTTCTTCCCTGACGTGATTATTCTCTTCAGCTGAAACTGAGACTCTCAGATCACTTCGTGTCTGCCAACAAAGCAGCAGCAGCTGAAGATGACCAACTTCCTCATGTGTCACAGGGTGATCAGACGTTGCAACAAAAGACATGCAGGTTGTTGAGAGAAGAGAAAACGCTTACAGCACCTGGTATTCCCAAGCAGTCTCCCATTAAAGTACTAACCAGGCCCAACCCTCCTTGGCTTCCGAGATCAGACGAGGTCGGGCATATTCAGGGTGGTGTGATCGTAAGGAACAATTTCTGTGACAAATGTGCATTATATAGGTACTGGAATCATACAATTCCTCTATGTAACCAGATAATTGCAGAGAAAGGCTGACTTGTTATGGGCACATCTTCTTCCCTGATGTGATTATTCTCTGCAGCTGAAACTGAGACTCTCAGATCACTTGGTGTCTGCCAACAAAGCAGCAGCAGCTGAAGATCACCAACTTCCTCATGTGTCACAGGGTGATCAGACGTTGCAACAAAAGACATGCAGGTTGTAGAGAGAAGAGAAAACGCTTACAGCACCTGGTATTCCCAAGCAGTCTACCATCCAAGTACTAACCAGGCTCAAACGTGCTTGGCTTCCGAGATCAGACGAGGTCGGGTATATTCAGGGTGGTGTGGCCGTAAGCAACAATAACTGTGACAAATGTGCATTATATAAGTACTGGAATCATACACTTCCTCTATGTAACCAGATAATTTCCGAGAAAGGCTCACTTGTTATGGGCATATCTTCTTCCCTGATGTGATCATTCTCTGCAGCTGAAACTGAGACTCTCAGATCACTTCGTGTCTGCCAACAAAGCAGCAGCAGCTGCTGAAGATGACCCACTTCCTCATGTGTCACAGGGTGATCAGACGTTGCAACAAAAGACATGCAGGTGGTAGAGAGAAGAGAAAAAGCTTACCACACCTGGTATTCCCAAGAGGTCTCCTATCCAAGTACAAACCAGGCCCAAACCTGCTTGGCTTCCGAGATCAGACGTGGTCGGGCATATTCAGGGTGGTGTGGCGGTAAGCAACCATAACTGTGACAAATGTGCATTATAAAGGTACTGGAATCATACAGTTCCTCTATGTAACCAGATAATTGCCGAGAAAAGCTGATAAGTAGTGGGCACATCTTCTTCCCTGACGTGATTATTCTCTCGAGCTGAAACTGAGACTCTCAGATCACTTTGTGTCTGCCAACAAAGCAGCAGCAGCTGAAGATGACCAACTTCCTCATGTGTCACAGGGTGATCAGACGTTGCAAAAAAAGACATGCAGGTGGTAGAGAGAAGAGAAAAAGCTTACAGCACCTGGTATTTTCAAGCGGTCTCCCACCAAAGTACTAACCAGGCCCAACTCTTCTTGGCTTCCGAGATCAGACGAGGTCAGGCATATTGAGGGTGGTGTGGCCGTAAGCAACAATGTCTGTGACAAATGTGCATTATATAAGTACAGGAATCATACGGTTCCTCTATGTAACCAGATAATTGCTGAGAAAGGCTGATGTGTAGTGGGCACATCTTCTTCCCTGACGTGATTATTCTCTTCAGCTGAAACTGAGACTCTCAGATCACTTCGTGTCTGCCAACAAAGCAGCAGCAGCTGAAGATGACCAACTTCCTCATGTGTCACAGGGTGATCAGACGTTGCAACAAAAGACATGCAGGTTGTTGAGAGAAGAGAAAACGCTTACAGCACCTGGTATTCCCAAGCAGTCTCCCATTAAAGTACTAACCAGGCCCAACCCTCCTTGGCTTCCGAGATCAGACGAGGTCGGGCATATTCAGGGTGGTGTGATCGTAAGGAACAATTTCTGTGACAAATGTGCATTATATAGGTACTGGAATCATACACTTCCTCTATGTAACCAGATAATTGCAGAGAAAGGCTGACTTGTTATGGGCACATCTTCTTCCCTGATGTGATTATTCTCTGCAGCTGAAACTGAGACTCTCAGATCACTTGGTGTCTGCCAACAAAGCAGCAGCAGCTGAAGATCACCAACTTCCTCATGTGTCACAGGGTGATCAGACGTTGCAACAAAAGACATGCAGGTTGTAGAGAGAAGAGAAAACGCTTACAGCACCTGGTATTCCCAAGCAGTCTACCATCCAAGTACTAACCAGGCTCAAACGTGCTTGGCTTCCGAGATCAGACGAGGTCGGGTATATTCAGGGTGGTGTGGCCGTAAGCAACAATAACTGTGACAAATGTGCATTATATAAGTACTGGAATCATACACTTCCTCTATGTAACCAGATAATTTCCGAGAAAGGCTCACTTGTTATGGGCATATCTTCTTCCCTGATGTGATCATTCTCTGCAGCTGAAACTGAGACTCTCAGATCACTTCGTGTCTGCCAACAAAGCAGCAGCAGCTGCTGAAGATGACCAACTTCCTCATGTGTCATAGGGTGATCAGACGTTGCAACAAAAGACATGCAGGTGGTAGAGAGAAGAGAAAAAGCTTACCACACCTGGTATTCCCAAGAGGTCTCCTATCCAAGTACTAACCAGGCCCAAACCTCCTTGGCTTCCGAGATCAGACGAGGTTGAGCATGTTCAGGGTGGTGTGGCCGTAAGCAACAATGTCTCTGACAAATGTGCATTATATAGGTACTGGAATCATACGGTTCCTCTATGCAACCAGATCATTTCCGAGAAAGGCTGATGTGTAGTGGGCACATCTTCTTCCCTGACGTGATTATTCTCTGCAGCTGAAACTGAGACTCTCAGATCACTTTGTGTCTGCCAACAAAGCAGCAGCAGCTGAAGATGACCAACTTCCTCATGTGTCACAGGGTGATCAGACGTTGCAACAAAAGACATGCAGGTGGTAGATAGAAGAGAAAAAGCTTACAGCACCTGGCATTCCCAGAGAGTCTACCATCCAAGTACAAACCAGGCCCAAACCTGCTTGGCTTCCGAGATCAGACGTGGTCGGGCATATTCAGGGTGGTGTGGCGGTAAGCAACCATAACTGTGACAAATGTGCATTATAAAGGTACTGGAATCATACAGTTCCTCTATGTAACCAGATAATTGCCGAGAAAAGCTGATAAGTAGTGGGCACATCTTCTTCCCTGACGTGATTATTCTCTCGAGCTGAAACTGAGACTCTCAGATCACTTTGTGTCTGCCAACAAAGCAGCAGAAGCTGAAGATGACCAACTTCCACATGTGTCACAGGGTGATCAGACGTTGCAACAAAAGACATGCAGGTGGTAGAGAGAAGAGAAAAAGCTTACAGCACCTCGTATTCCCAAGAGGTCTTCCATCCAAGTACAAACCAGGCCCAACTGTGCTTGGCTTCCGAGATCAGACGAGGTCGGGCATGTTCAGGGTTGTGTTGCCGTAAGCAACAATGTCTCTGACAAATGTGCATTATATAGGTACTGGAATCATACGGTTCCTCTATGCAACCAGATAATTGCCGAGAAAGGCTGATGTGTAGCGGGCATATCATCTTCTCTGATGTGATCATTCTCTTCAGCTGAAACTGAGACTCTCAGATCACTTTGTGTCTGCCAACAAAGCAGCAGCAGCTGAAGATGACCACCTTCCTCATGTGTCACAGGGTGATCAGACGTTGCAACAAAAGACATGCAGGTGGTAGAGAGAAGAAAAAAAGCTTACAGCACCTGGTATTCCCAAGCGGTCTCCCATCAAAGTACTAACCAGGCCCAACCCTCCTTGGCTTCCGAGATCAGACGAGGTTGGACATATTCAGGGTGGTTTGGCCGTAAGCAACAATCTCTGTGACAAATGCGCATTATATAGGTAATCAAATCATATGGTTCCTCTATGTAACCAGATATTTGCAGAGAAAGGCTGATATGTAGCGGGCATATCTTGTTCCCTGACGTGATAATTCTCTCCAGCTGAAAATGAGACTCTCAGATCACTTCGTGTCTGCCAACAAAGCAGCAGCAGCTGAAGATGACCAACTTCCTCATGTGTCACAGGGTGATCAGACATTGCAACAAAAGACATGCAGGTGGTTGAGAGAAGAGAAAAAGCTTAAAGCACCTGGTATTCCCAAGAGGTCTTCCATCCAAGTACAAACCAGGCCCAACTGTGCTTGGCTTCCGAGATCAGACGAGGAAGGGGATGTTCAGGGTGGTGTGGCCGTAAGCAACAATATCTCTGAAAAATGTGCATTATATAGGTACTGGAATCATACGGTTCCTCTATGCAACCAGATAATTGCAGAGAAAGGCTGATGTGTAGTGGGCACATCTTGTTCCCTGACGTGATCATTCTCTTCAGCTGAAACTGAGACTCTCAGATCACTTCGTGTTTGCCAACAAAGCAGCCGCAGCTGAAGATGACCAAATACCTCATGTGTCACAGGGTGATCAGACGTTGCAACAAAAGACATGTAGGTTGTAGAGAGAAGAGAAAACGCTTACAGCACCTGGTATTCCCAAGCAGTCTCCCATTAAAGTACTAACCAGGCCCAACCCTCCTCGGCTTCCGAGATCAGACGAGGTCAGGCTTATTCAGGGTGGTGTGGCCGTAAGGAACAATTTTTGTGAAAAATGTGCATTATATAGGTACTGGAATCATACACTTCCTTTATGAAACCAGATAATTGCCGAGAAAGGCTGACTTGTAGTGGGCACATATTCTTCCCTGATGTGATTATTCTCTGCAGCTGAAACTGAGACTCTCAGATCACTCTGTGTCTGCCAACAAAGCAGCAGCAGCTGAAGATGACCAACTTCCTCATGTGTCACAGGGTGATCAGACGTTGCAAAAAAAGACATGCAGGTGGTAGAGAGAAGAGAAAAAGCTTACAGCACCTGGTATTTTCAAGCGGTCTCCCACCCAAGTACTAACCAGGCCCAACTCTGCTTGGCTTCCGAGATCAGACGAGGTCAGGCATATTCAGGGTGGTGTGGCCGTAAGCAACAATGTCTGTGACAAATGTGCATTATATAAGTACAGGAATCATACGGTTCCTCTATGTAACCAGATAATTGCTGAGAAAGGCTGATGTGTAGTGGGCACATCTTCTTCCCTGACGTGATTATTCTCTTCAGCTGAAACTGAGACTCTCAGATCACTTCGTGTCTTCCAACAAAGCAGCAACAGGTACTGGAATCATACGGTTTCTCTATGCAACCAGATAATTGCAGAGAAAGGCTGATGTGTAGTGGGCACATCTTGTTCCCTGACGTGATCATTCTCTTCAGCTGAAACTGAGACTCTCAGATCACTTCGTGTTTGCCAACAAAGCAGCCGCAGCTGAAGATGACCAAATACCTCATGTGTCACAGGGTGATCAGACGTTGCAACAAAAGA